>NW_024581072.1:2778547-3012608 GCF_017639235.1 Corvus kubaryi | reverse complement strand
CCCGCTTAATGGTTTTTGGTTGTTTTTTAAACCAAAATACAGTTAACTAAGCAGGCAAACATTACCACTACTATTACCATAATTATGACTTGTTCTTTGAATGACTCTACAAATGGCATCTTCCATTTTTATTTCATTTTTCATGTGTATACTTAAGCCGATGAATGTAGATGTCAAAAGACCACAAGCATTAAGAACACTTGTATAAAAGAACACACATCTGTTGGACTCTCATGGAGGTGAGAACAAGGTCTTGAAATTTACTATAAAATCTCAGCTGCTTTTGACAGGAGCTGCTGCATCTAATTCCACTTTAATTTTAGTGATCAGTTCTGAAAAGAAAACCAGGCATTTTAAAAGCTTTTTGCTACAACTCCTTCCTTTGTATTTTTAATGTTCAGCATTTCTCTCCACAGATTTTTCACCTCTACAGAAGCCAAACAAGTGCACTACAGGGTACATCTTATTACAGCATAATATAACAAATACTCAGCTATGCCAACATATCATATAGCTATCCTGTAGGGATATAGGAATGGATGTGTATTGGACAGATGGTTCTGAATTCCCTAAACTTCATTACAGCTGCTTAATCTTCTAACAGAAGAGTACAGAACACTCAAAGCAATCTTCTTTTATTTAAGCTACTCTGAGGAAGCAGAAACCCAATGTAAGAAGAACAACCCACTCCTGGAAAGCAGGAAAGCATCAGAAAATTCTTTGTTAACATGACAAAGGTGTAATTAACTGCCTATATTTGTGAATATACTCAATCCTCAGGAAAATACCAGCTAAGAAAAGGTTATAATGAATAGTGAGTAAGAAGGAACTGAAGTACCCCAACGCAAATTCAAAGTATCAACTAAACTTTCAAGAACTATTGACTAAGGAAAGTTATTCCAGCACTGTTACACACGAACAGCAACTTAGTTAAGCATAAGCTCTGACAGAATCACAAACAACAAAGATTGCTGGATCATTTATTAAGCATGACACAGCTAAAAATCATTATTAATTATAACATGCATGAACAATCGGTGCAGATGAAAGGCAAATATTGTCAGAATTTTCTCTTAAATTTATGAGCATTTGTATTAGGAAATCACCATGCAACCCTGAACGATGACTTTAAAGGCCTAAGCCAATCCCACTCATATAACCCTGCCAGTTTCCAGAACTGTGCATGTATTATCACAACTTCCCCATTTACATACAAAGTAACCACCTTAAGTGACAGCACTTCTGTAAGTGACAGCACTTCTGTAACCTCAACAAGAGTCACTGGGAGAACAGGGACACTGAGACTGTCTCAGATTGTCCATTTCATTACTGCAGAAAAAGCTCTCCCCAGTTTTATCCTCAAAGTATCAACAACCTAGTGCTTACAATTCATGTACCAAGAGGCCTAGTTACTGTCTTCCCAAAAGTGAGAAAGCTTTTGCAGTGCAATATAATAGCAGAAAATTTGAATCTTTGTTCTGAAACAAGACTGAAGAGATGGTATTTAATGAAGTCTCCTAAATATTTTTTCATTTACAATGCTAGCAAGACTTCTAATTGAACACTAAATTTCATCTGGGCCACTCCAACTAACCTGAACCCCCAACACCAACAAAAACAATCATCATACTGATTCCCAGACTCCTCTGCCTTACAACTCTAACCACTGTCCCTGGACATTATATGGGTGAAGAAATACTGGTTCTTTAGAAGACGAAGGGGGCTCTTTCAACAGGAAGGGTGGCTTGCTCTTTAAGTGAGAGAGCAGCTGGGGTGCATTAAAAGTGCTGTCTGGATGGAAGATGACCTGATGGAGACCTTACATGTTGGAATTAAAGAGAGAACAGGCAAAGGTGATGTTATAGGGGTTGTCTACTACAGGCCACCTGACCAGGAGGAAGAAACAGATCAGGCCCTCTAGCGACATAGAGCAGCTGCCTCACACTTGCAGGACCTGATCCTCATGGAGGTCTTCAACCACCCCAGAATCTGTTGGAAGGACAACACTGTGTGACTGCAATCCAGGAGGCTCCTGGAGTGCACTCGGGGTTTCTCCAAGTGATAAAGGAACACACAAGGAAAGGTGCTAGATGGGACTTCATAATTACCAACAAGGAGGATATCAGTCAGGATGTGAAGGTCAAAGAAAGCCTTGGCTGCAGTGACCTTGACATGGTGCAGTTCGAGATCCTGAGGGCAGGGAAGAAGATGAAAAACAAGCTCGTGACCCTGGACCTCAGCAAAGCATACTCTGGCCTCAAAATAACTGCTTGGAGGAGTCCTATGGTGTAAGAACCTGGAGAGTAAAGGGGCCCCGAGAAAGCCTATTAATATTGAAAGACCACTTCCCTCCAAACTCAAGAGCTCTCCATCCCAATGAACACGGAGTCACGCAAAAATGCCAGGAGGCCTACATAAATGATCAAGACACTTTCGGACAAACTCAAACACAAAAAAACCCCCCATACAGAGGTTACCCTCCTAGGGTAGCCCTGGAAGGATACATAAGCATTATCTGAGCATCACAGGGCAATGTAAGCAAAGCTAAAGCCTAAATGGAACTGTGTCAGGCAATTAGTATCCACGGTAACAAGAAGGGCTTCTAGAAGTGCAGAGAAAATAAAAAGATAACCAGGGAAAATGCGACCCCATTGCTCAAAAGATGTGAGGCCTAGTTACACAGGACACAGAAGAAGCTGAAGTACCAAGTGCCTCCTTTGCTAGTCTTTACTGGCAAGACTGGTCTTTTGCCACTCCAGGCCCCACAGAGCAGGGAGAAAGTCTGGAGCAGTGAAGACATTCCCCTGCTGGAAGAGGATTACTCTGCAGAATACTTATGTGAACTGGAATACTTAAATCCACAGGCTGTGATGGTGTGATGCACCAAGAGGTGCTGAGGGAGCTGGCAGATGCCATTGTGAGGCTCCCTCCTCTCAATCTTTTAACAATAATGGTGACTGCGTGAGATGCCTGAGGACTGGAGTAAAGCAAATTTCACTCCCGTCTTAAAGACAGGCAAGTAAGAGGAGGACCTAGGGAACTACAGGCTGGTCATCTTGCTTTGATCCCTGGGCAAGTGAGGAAGCTATTGTTAACCACTTTCAGGCACATGAAAAGACAAGAAAATAATCAATAGTAGTCAGCACTGGCTTCACAAAGGGGAAGGCATGCTTGATACACTTCAATGCTGAAGTGTCTGGCCTGGTAGATGACTGAAGAGTAGGGGAAACTTCCTACCTGGACCTCAAGTAAGACCACTGACACTGCCTCTCACAGGATTCTCAAAGAGAAGTTGTTGATGCTCAGGCTGGATAAGTAGAGAGTGTGTCTCAACAGCTGGGCTCAGAGGGTGGTGGTTAGTGGGAATTCCGCTGATTACACAAAACTATGAGGAGTGGCTGATACACCAGGGAGCTGTGTGGCCCTTTGGAGAGACCTTAAAAAACTGAAGAAATGGGACAACAGGAACCTTATGAAGGGGAAGTACAAAGTCCTGCACCTGGGCAGGCACAACCCCAGGAACCAGCACACACTGGAGGCCAGTCATATGGAACACAGCTTTGCAGCAAAGAACCTGGGGTCCGGGTGGACCACAAGACAGCAGTGTGCTCTTGTGGCAAAGAAAGCCAGTGGTGTTCTGGGCTCCACTGAAGAGAGCTGCCAGCAGGTCAAGGGTTGTGACCCTTCGCCTTCATCCAGCACCAGTGCCCAGTTCCCAGCTCCGCATGTATGAGAGACATGCACGCACTGAAAAGAGCTCAGTAAGAGGACACAAAGATGATTTCAAGAATGGAGGAAAGGCTGACAAAGATGGAACTCTTCAGCCTGGAGAAGGGCAGGCTAATGGGGGATGTATCTTATGAATGTCCATGAATACCTAAAGGGAACTTGAAAGAATGATGGAGCCAAGCAGCGACAGGATGAGAGACCGTGGGCACAAATTCAAACACAGGAGCTTCCTCATAAACATTAGGAAACACTGAAACATTTCTCACTGTGAGGATCACCAAGCACTGGCACAAGTTAACCAGAGAATTAACTGTGGAGTCACTATTAGTGGAGTCACTATTAAAGAACTGTCTGGACATGGTCCTGAGCAACCAGCTGTATGTGACCCTGGTCAAGATAACCTCCAGAGATCCCTTTCAACCTCATTCAGTCTGTGATTGCTGCCTGCAGATATGTAACATTGTTGTACTTACCAGTGCCTATAAGTGAGAAAAATCAGCAGAAAGTAAACTTCTTATCTGCATCACTCTGAATATAAAAATGGCAAAATTTAACAGACCAAAAATTTTTTTGGCTTATTCCTTGAAAAACTGGGAATGCAAAGTTCCCTTACATCCCTAAAAATACATGTCTAAAACAAAACACATCTTTGGAAGGAGATACTCCAATGACTACAAGCTCAGTAAACATAAATAATTGTTTGAAAGCCTGTAACTACGAACATTTAGAATCCATAGTATTTTCCCTTCACTATCTCAGTAAGGGTACAGTACCCAAACAATTTTATGTGCATGCACACTAAGCATTTATCACAAAAGCCAGATTCAAAACTTAGCACAAACAGTAACAATCGTATTCAAAAAATATTGCCCTTTATCATTGTTTAGAACAATGATACAGCAGTGTTGCAGACTGATGCATAGAAAGGAAAATTTTGTGGGATTTTTTTTTACACATTTAACTCTTTTAGGATTCACCAGAGTAGCAGGTGTCAAGAATCACAAATTTAGGCTTTATGTGCAGAGTTCTGGAAGTCACAACTGCAAACAAGGGCGCCTCAGCTTTAAAAACCCAGGATCTATGGACACTCCGTGTCAGGAACATATCGCTGACATCAGGTGGTCCAAATCAGAATTGCAATACAAAGCCACCAAACAAAATAAAGTCATCCAAATGCAGAACTTTCAGTGGTTGACGCTGTGTGTAAAAGTTGCAAAGTTTAAGAAAAACTCAGAGGACTGTAAAAGTTGCAGTGTGTCACAGAGTTAAATAATTCTACCACAGTGCAACTGATTGTGAAGTAAACCTTTTCACTTCCTGTGTTTTTAAGAAAGATCTTAACACCTTTCCATATCACCTCTTCACCCAAGCTCCTTATTAGGTTTGAAGAGTCATTCATTAACTTTCAAAATTTCTGCGGAAGAAAAGAAAACTAGAGAATTAGAATAGAGAGAACCTATTTATAACTGATTTCTTCACAATATATTAGTGATGAGTAATCCACTTCAAGTAGCACTTTCTTCCTCGGGGTCTATGGTAAAACAGTTAACCAGAGAATAGCACCCTCCATGTCATTCTGCTAACCGAGTTTCTTCTCCTCCCAAGGTCAATCAAGATATCAGGAGTTAACATCTCCAACTGAAGTATTTATGTTGAAACTTGTTTAAGAAGTGCATTTAAAACCCCATTTAGTGTCCTACTGGTTATGGATTGGGGGAAACCCCCTGCTTTGACAAGAATAGTTTTAAAACAATTTTAAAATCCCACTGCATAAAAAATAAGAGGTTCATTAAAAATGCTATTAGAAAACACAACAAACTACCTGCATGTCTTCCTCTCTCTTACAGAAAACCAGCACAGCTGTAAGCTTGCAGAACAATTACATACTAACTGTGAAAAGGGAGACACAGCTAGACAGAATAACCATGAGAACTTTCTAAATTTTGTCTTACAATATAACAATCTCCTATGTTTAGGCGGCCTTTATATCACGACAACAAGCAGAAACTCTAAAAGAAGGAACCAAGCTCATTATATTATGATACCCATAAATCACAGAAGAATTTTGACGTCATTCTCAAACATAGGTACTTAGCACTTAAATGAACACATGCTTCAGGAAAGAACAGGAAGACAATTTTTCAGAAATGAGATTATTTAAAATATATTTCCACCATGAAAGCAAGCTCTGAGGCTCCTTACCACTTCTGTTGATGTTTCTGCATGCTCAGAAGTAACATGTTCTTGAAGAGATGTTTCCGTATAACCCATTTTCCCACAATAAGGACAAGTGAAAGACTGTGGCTGCTCTACAGAGAAAGCTTCCCCACCATAGTACAAGTCTGAAACAGAAAGAGATTAAATAGAGGTTACTTCAAAGAAAGTATCATTATTAATTTTGTTCACATCAACCTCTGTTTACAAATGTACTTCATTATAATCCCTACTAAATTAATCTGTTTTTTCATTGAAATAACTATATTCAGGAGCAGTTCAGTTACTGATAAAAAAATCAGAGACTATACTTCATTTTCACTAGCACATATAACTTAAGTTTTCTAATATTTACTAGGAAAAAAGACTTCCATCATGATGCTGCTGACACTGCCACACTTCCACTTTTCCACCACTGTTCTTATCCAATATACAGGGTCAACTATGGTATTTTTCAACCATAAGATTTCAACCAGAAGCTGAACTCTTGAAAAGACCTTAAATTTAGATCAAATTTCAGAAGTCCTCAGTGACACCAAATGTCAGTATTTATACCATAGTTGAACCACTGCTTTGCAGTAAATAGTTTTGGAAGTGTCTCAAATATATAACATAAAAGTTTGATAGTGCAAAAGGAATTTGGGTATCTGTTACACACCAGCTGCAACTTTTAGGTGTGTTGAATGTGAGCACTTCTGCATCATTGATGAAAAGTAGGTACCTTTTAGTTGCTAACATAGAAGTTCCCCAAACTTAAGATGAAAATTTATCAAACTATGCAAGGACAGAACGTTATTCTCTCTCATCCTCTGCAGGTATTTTGTATTCTACAGGAAACATGAATAAGCTTCTCACTCACATCAATATAAAAACAAACAAACAAACAAACCAACCCCCCTCTTAAATATCATATTGCCTAAAAACCTCTACCTATAAAACTCACTGAGAATGAATGAACATATTTTCAAGTAAGGCAACAGTACCAACTCCAACCTCACAGCTGGGCAAAGGGCACAGGGCCACAACTCATCTGAAGAGAGCTGGAAATACATAAGCATGCACATAGAAGTATCTTCTCCTTAGATACACTGTTAGCTCAATCAAGATGTCAAGAATTTTAGCAGCACACATAGTTCTATCACAAAGGGGGGAGGTTTGACAAGGCTGTCAAATCCTGTGTTGTTCCTTGTTTTCAAGGAATACAAAACAAAACATTTATTCACTAATATAATAAAAGTCGGAGGTCTTTGCAGTCTTTTGATTATACCTCTGGCATGTTCTCGCACTCAAACCTCCTTCCACATCTTTCTTGTAATATACATCAAACGTACATGAGAATGCCAAACAAATATGCGTTCCCCTGGGAAAAGAAATATTAAAAAATGTGTAGAAGTTACATATATATCTGGCAAATCCAGATATTTTTCCTTCGTAAATTTATACCTCCCTTCTTTTTTCCTCTTCAACTTTAATCTCTCTGCACCTACTACAACCAAAATCTGTTTTCTAATGTGAAACATAGATCACCAGATAGGTTTTAATTAAAAGGAATATTTAAGTTAAAAAAAAAAAAAAGGTTGGTAATTAAGTGATCTTATGAATCTTTGTGTCTGTTTTGAGCACTGAAGGTAGTGAATGGGTATTTCTCTATCTGTTTTATGTTTTTATCTGGTTTTTTTATGTCTACAAGGACATAAAAAATCCTAAAATTTATGAACAGTCATGTTCTTGACGACCAAGGGGTCGTTTGTTAATGAATTTAATTAAGAATTAGAGGTAGCATGGGAAGAAATGAAACACTGTGCCTCCACGGCTGCAGAAGTGAAGGAACCTACAATTGTGCTACTGTTTTCATTTACAAATCTGTCAGTTTAAGAATGCAATGTGCCCATGACCGAAGAACTATCTCTTCTGACCACAAAGAAATCTCTCAGGTATTAAAATTTTGGTTCATTTCAAAGACAAAAGGAGGAGTCCATAATTCTTCAAACTCCTCTGGAACTCTAAAGCCCTCTGTTCAAGATGTCTAGGAAGACAAGGCTATTGAGCAAAAAAGTAAAACCAGATTCAATTGCATCCCTCTAGGATAAGATTCATGGACCCGTATGTCTTATCAATTAGGGGAAGAATACAAAGGAGTGGAAAGATCAGAACACTGTCTGATGAGGACCCAACAGTAGTTTATGAAGACAGTTTTCAAGCACAACAGTATTTAGACATTATAACTTTTCCTTGGTGGGGAAAAAACACCAAGAAACAACCTGAATTAAATGTGAAAATGCAACCAAAAATATCAGCAATTTTGCTTTTTTATCCATCTATAGCTACAAAAGTTAAATGTATATTTAAATCTAACGAGTACACTCTTAAAATTGGTAGGAGGTTAGTGAGAAAACAGAAGTATCACAGAATTCCTTAGATAAAAATCAATCTGTCAAAGAGAGATCTAATTCAGGATTACATTTTCTAACAGCCTGTACTTTTTGTTAAGATATAATTCTTTACAAGGGTACACAGCAGTAAGGAATTTCAGTTTCACTTTTCTTTATATAAGTAATGTATATTCAATGTGATATATACATATAGACAAAAATGTTGGTATGACACAACTTGTAGTGTATTTATTTATTTATTTTTTTAATGCTTAAAGAAACCAAATGGTGGCAACACACCACTTAACAAAACAAAGTATGTCATGTTCTTGTATTACTTATCAAGCAGCCATACATATTACCCTCAAAGCTGCTCCAGAGCCCTGTTCCAAACAAACTACGATGCTCACACTTAGCATGGATACACATTTAGCAAACACATCTTGTTCTAGTGTGTGAAAAAAACCCCAAACAAACCAAAAAACCCACAAAGTCTCAAGCTGAATTCTGGTGAATCCAGACAATCTCACACCACATATTATTAAGGTACCCATTATTTAATCAGCTCCCTCTGCTTAGGAATTGGGCACAAAAAGTGGCAGGATCTTCTGTCACACAAGCATCTTAGCTGACAAGTGAAGGCACTTCTGAACCAAGGTAGGTTCTGTACTTCAATGAAAGTAACACAATATGATTTTGGCAGAGAACCCTATGAACAATTTGTATTACTTTCTTTTGTCAGTATAGGCACTTTAAAATGATGTGGTAATGGGCAACCCACATGCTTAGACCCTAAAGCATCCTAACAGTTTAAAATGCTTTTTTAGGAAAAAGAAAACTAGGAAATTCGCAGTGAACTTCTCCATTGTCCTGACAAATTGACCTACAAAGAGCACAAAAGTGGCTGCCTGGTAAACACATTCCTGTTCTTTACAGGCCTATTACAATTCTACTCTTTCACCCCTCTGAAATAAACTAATTGGATTTGTGCTTTGAAGGCCACTTCTCATTACATATGAGACTTCATACTTTATATTAAGCTCTGTCCCTCTTACAGAAGCATATCACTCTTGGTGTGTGTTGAAGCCTTTTTTCCAGTATCTCTTGTGGGGCCTGAGGAACAACAGCACTGCCATTGTTCTGGATCCCGTCTTGCTTCAAAATTAGTACTAGGTCATATGCTGACTCCTGAAAGATAAATATGGCAACCAGATGCTGCAAGAGTGAACATGCACAACCAGAAAACACTAGAGCTTTTAACTTGTCTTCAGTGGTCTCATACTGGCTCCTTTACTAGTCTGACTTACAAGGAAAAAAAATTAAAATGTGTCAAGATGACAACAAAAGCTCCTTCAGAGTACCTGAAAAAGTCCCATCTTCTTGCAGTATATTCTGCAACATTATTACAGTACCTAGGAACTCTAAAAACGGATCCTAACTTTCACAGTGGTAAACAATATATGACTTTTCCTATACTGAAAGGATCATCCATGTGGTCAGCTATCCACCACAAACAATTTGGTTGCAGCTTCAGGCAGAGTACTTAAGTGAACTCCACAGATACCCCCACCTAGACAGTGATGGCCAGAGTGGTGGTGGGATTCAATGGTACAGGCTCCTTTTCATCAGTAGCAGACGGATTTTGGGCAAATGACTCGCTGATCCCCATGTGCACTTTTAAAATCAGAAAAATGACAGTGACTTCCTCTGAAGTGCTTGCATCAGTTTTGTAAGAGAAGGATTACCCACTCTGTTTCCTTTTCCTTGATAAAATACTCATCTTTCACTACCTGTCTGCTTTCCTCCATATCATAAGAAAAACTTTAAGTTCACTGCTTTTAAAATATTTTTGTATCTTTGAAACAAACCTGCCTACAGATAACAGTACTGAAGTTTGTCAACAGCCAAGTACACTACAATTCACACACCTAGCTACACTAACAGCCTTCCAGTTTGTTTTTCTAGTGACATCTTCCTTACTTAAGAAAATCCCCACTCATTGTAATGCCATACATTACAAACACTCTCCTTTCATTTGACTTTCCACATCACCAGGGAGCAACTGAAGACTTCATCAGTTCTGTGCTTGTGCTGGTTTCAGCTGGGATAGAGTTAACTTTCTTCACAGTGTGAAGTACAGGGCTATCTTCTGGATTTGTGTTGAACACAGGGCTGATATTTTTGTTATTGCTGAGCAGGGCTTACGCAGAGCCAAGACCTTTTCTGCTTTTTGCGCTGCTACTCCTACAATGGCGAGGAAGTTGGGGTGCATGGGAGACTGGGAGGAGACACAGCCAGGACAGGTCACCCCAACTGACCAAAGGGACATTCTGGACCATATGACACCACACTCCAGATATAAAGTATATGAAGGCGGGAAGAAGGAGGAACGGGGAACATTTGGAGTCTTGTTGTTTGTCTTCGCAAGTCACCATTAGGCATGATGGGGCCCTGCTCTCCAGAGATGTCTGACCACCTGCCTGCCCGTGGGAAGCACTGAATGAATTCCTTGTTCTGCTTTGCTTGTGTGCACAGTTTTTGCTTTCCCTATTAAACTGCCTTTGTCTCAAGCCAGGAGTTTTCAGCTTTTACCCTTCCAATTCTCTCCCTGATTCCGCTGGTGGGGAGTAAGTAGCTGTGTGGGGCTTGGCTGATGGCTGGGGATAAACCACAACAATACCACTTAGTTGCCCTGAGATTATTTTCTTCTCAGCCATTAATATCTAACCTTAGTGATTTTTAATATCCAGTAATAAAACTATCCTAACAACCCTGAATCAGGTAATTTTAGACTACTTCTACCATTACTGATTTTCTAACTAAACTTAACATTTCTTAGCTCCTAATTTTTTGCATGTTCCTCAAAGTCACATGATCTTCTTGGCCACACAAGGCCCTTTGAAAAGTCACCAATTTCTTTAAGCATCTGTACAATATTGTAAGGTATGTGCCTTTACGTGTATTCTACAGGGAACTTTAAAATCAAAACATTTTAGGAATGATGCCACAGATCCTCCTGAACTCTAAGGAATATGTTATTTTCCAATTTTCCCATTTCATTCTCCACTCTATAAGCTTACAAGGTCAGTAGTAACTAGGTGCCATCAGACTTTGCTGCAGCTCATAATTTGGTGACATTCTTGTTCTGCACAGTTATCAAAACAGGAGTCTTACTGTAGCGCTGAGCTGCAGTATTTTGTTTCCTGATACTAGCTCTGTGGGAGCAATGCTTGGATAGCAAGCCATATTAAATTTATAGACCTTGGTTTTTTATTCCCATTTAGAGAATAAACAGCATAAACACTAAGCAATATAGAAGTTGTCCTTCAAATCCTATTACCCATCTCAACACTTCACTGTGAACCTTCTTCCACCTATCTGTATTCTTCAGGCATACTTAAAATAGTAGAAAATAACCCCTCTGTGTCTCTACAAAATATACATAAAAGGCATTAAGCCAAAGGTGTATGTATCAAAAACTTCCAAAAGAGAAGTACCCAAGTTGCAAGAAACAAAACAAAATTTGTAGTCACTCCTAGTTTCTCATTATAGGCATTAAAAAAAAAGTATAGTTTAGAACAAGTTCTCATTGCAGTACACCAAAATCTTTGACTTATAATATTACTACGTTTCAGTCTTCTTACCCCTGTGATTAGTATTTAGTACTTACAGCAATGCTGTCCTTTTATCCCATGTTTAATGTCAAAAAATAACTGCTGATAACAGGTTAAGAAGTTTCAACTGTGCATTTCAAACAGTGACTTCAATCCCCAATACTGTACACAGAGGAAAAAACAAAAGCCTGACAAGAAACACGTAAGTTAAAACAGGGGCATGTATTTTTGATAATGCACTAAATTATTTCCTTTCAAATCATGGACTCCCATGGCCTGGATTTCTGAAGTCATGATCAGGCAGTCTCAGGGCAAGAGGAGCCCTGAGAATTAAAAGAAAATTGAAGACAATTTCATATAAAGGTTGTTTTAAGAAACTGCATGTTTCTGTATACAGCTATTCTCTAAACTTTAAACCAATAAAGTATAAATTTTACTTCTGTTATAATCAAAAAGGTAGAGAAGTTAGGACTTCATCTTTTGAGAAATCATCATATTTAAAAGATTTAAAAAATGAATATTACAGGTGCAATCACTAGGAAGAAATACTGAAATGCTAGTCCCATGTGTTTGACATCAAAAGAAAATACATGTCCAGGATCAGCAACATCGTAGAGCAGTGGATTGTCACAAAATCATTTCTCACAAGTTACAACCTGTTTCAAGTATGATGCAACAGAAACATCAAACTGGATAGGACACAAGAACAATTATTTATTCTAAATAGTGACAAGACTTTACAGTTAGAAATAATTCTGAGACTAGTACATCTACAAAGGAATTCTAAAAAGACTACATGCTAGTCCTTACTACTAATCTCTCAATGCAGTCCATCACCACCTTTCTTGTACTTGCAGTTTCACGTAAGCCACCAATGAACAACCTTCCTACAAAATGTCACTAGGATTTTTTTTCTGCCTGTAGACCGTGGCATTTTTAACAGTAGTCACTGTTACTAAGTATATTTATTAGTCTGATAATTTGCTGTTATCAGACCAAAATAAAAAAAATCAGAAATACATGTGCAGCAGTTTAAAAAAAAAAAAAAAAAAAAAAAAATTTCAGTTCTTCTAGAGAAGAAAACATGCCTGCTTATTAGAACACAAGAACTTGGCCCTTATTTTTAGCGCACTAATTGGAGAAGTGATTAATAAGTAGAAACACAAAAATATAGCAACAAATTACAGGAGTTTGAAATTATCACTTACCAAAATCTACTCTTGTTAGTATGCACTGCATTGGATGGTCAGTTGTATGCCTTGTTGTCGTTGCACCACTTTCATAACAAGTTGCACACAGATCGTAATCGTAGCAAATTAAACACTTGTATCGGCGGCCTCGAAAATTTCCTTTTAAACATGCATCACAGCTGACACCTGTAAACAAATAAAATTGCTTTAAGACAGCAACAAATGCACTTATTTTTTATGAGGAAGATTTGTTGCTATTGCCTCTCAGTAACTAAACAGAGCCAACCATGTCTGACATGTGCAGCTGACATGAGACTCGATTTATAATGCATTTGTGTCTTTAAAAGACACTGCTCTCCCAAAATCAGAATCTTGAATTCTTGAAGTAAAGCAGACTCGAGCACCTGAAATAATAACAGGTTAAGTTATAAAAGCTCTTCAGCTCCACCTTCCTACAGACACCTTCACCCCTTAGTATTGACTGGTATTTTAACTATTCAGTCAGGAATTGTGCCACTTTTAAAAGGTAAATTGTATAATGGTTGATCAAGAGGAAAGAAAAACAACAACCAAATCAACCACTGGCAAAAATGTACTAGCTAGCTTTCCAGCCTTTAATTCAACACTTCCTAATATGTTAATTCTGAATAACACCATAGCCATCCCTGACATTTCATGTGCGGTAGAAATTAGGATGTTTTTCTACGTTTTTTTAATTTAGGCTGCATGAGTTGTCTCCATTCTATTTCTCCCTTAAGCTCATGCTTTGCTATGTAAAGTAGCCACACCGCATGTGTGTCTGAGAAAGGCTTTATAGCTTCAAGAAGTTTTCATTTTTCTCTGTATGGTTTCAGTTCTCCCTGGGTTGCCTAGTTAAGTGCAGAAGTGACATTGTCTTGTAATCTGTGAAGGCTAACACAAACATCTTTCAACCGCAGCAGCAAATTAAGGACCTTCACGAAAGAAACCAGTGTGTACAACCCAAGGCAGGATTTGGATCAACATCCTCTTTCAGCAACAGTTAAGATTTCTTCTTCACAGTTTGGTAAAAGCACAGACAATTTTAGAGCAAACTGCCAGAACAAGAGTCACATTAGCCATATATCTATTTTTTAAACCGAGTTGTTCTGGTGTGAGTTACAGAATATTTTTGCTTTTTTTTTTTTTTTTTTTTACTACTCCACTCTATAGCATCTGAACAGAAGCTCTACCACAAGTAATTCAGAAACACATTGATAAGCAATTACTTTTGAATCTCCCCTACTTGTTCCAACAATTGCATCACTGCAGTTAGATGAACAGTGAGCAAAATTATTTTATCACTTTTGCCTTTAGTTTCTTCATCTATCGGGACAGCCTGAAGCACTATTAGCTTCTAAGGTATAATCACGGTGCTTATGTGAATACTGAACCTGTTTTTTATTCACCTCACTGCATATCTATTCTGCAATCATCCCTCTACATGGAACAGCGTATTAGAAGAAAATATCTCCAGAATCTTTGTTAATAGCCGAACTATGTTTCGAGGATGGCCATGTTAGCATCTTCAAAATTGGTTTGGTTGGCTTAAAAAAGAAAAAATGAAAAAACCGCCTTTCTCACTTAACTTTCTTTTTCCTGAAGTTTCATCCAAAAACTCTGAAGGATTTTTAACAATCTGATGATGTGGATGCTGACAGCAGGCTAACTTCTGAGAACACTTGCTTGCTAACTCTGTAAACTGAATTTCACTGCTTCAGTTGGTGTGTTTGCTTTTTTCCTCCCACACAGAGACCCACAAAATTCTACCTATGCAGCACGCAGATCTTCCCAACAATTGATGCTGCATACACAATACTTAGCAGCTACTGGCAGCACTGCAAGTCTTTTTGTTGCCTACTAAACTTTCTAGAAAACAGCTGATTAGCAAGTTAGACGTCACACTGAAATAAGCAAACTAGTTTAACCTAGAATCTATGTCAGACACTAACAGCTTTCCAAATGAAGTACTAACCCATGCTTCTCCAGAAAGTAGTATTTTTCCCATTCTTTTCATTTAAGCTCAAAACAACTGATTTAATGCAGATGTAAGACTCTTTGCAACAAACTCCTGTCATGTTTTCTCTCAAACATTTACATCATTCCTACTTGAAGACAGACATTTTTAAGAAGCTCTGATTTACGTGTTTTCTTCACGTCAATACTTCTCCATATTACTCCAATCTGTAACCCCTATATATGATGTGATATTAACTGTGGGGAAATTCAGCCATCAACATAAATCACAAAAATGTCTGTATTTAAAATTTTAGAACATTTGCAGTGAGAATCTACCAGGTCTTCAAATAACAGATGAACTTTGTTACTTATGATCAATTATTAGAACATCTATAATTTGATTCAAACAGAAAAACTAATATTAGCGTAACACATCTCTATGGCTGGTGAAGTCAGACCAAGAGAGTAGCAATGTTCTAGAGACAGCATTCTTTCTGCATCTCTCAAAGTTGGTATTTTACAACAACTACCACATCCTTCCCTTTGAGGAACAGGCTGGCAGCAAGGGATGTATCAGGTTACTCTTATATCCTTTTCTATAGCAGAGAATGAAAACTGCAAAAGGGAAAATTATTAAATCAAAATTTAGGCATTAAACACATGCTTAAATCCCCAGACCTTCCCCTGAATCCAGCAGGATTTATTTTCCAGAAATTGTATTACTGATTTTTCCCTTTTTAAAAGTCTGAACAAAGTCAGGCCTGACAGTTCTTCCTATTCCTCTTCAAGCCTATTACTTGGCTGCCAAAATCTCAACTACCTACCCAACACGTGATCTAGAAAGTGAAATAACCAAGTAATTTCATCCCACCTTATTCTTTCTACTATAACGAAAGCTTTTGATTTGAATCTTTTACACTTTAATCTTTACATCAAGTAAAATTACAAAAGTTCATTCTGCACAAACCTCAAACACTCAAAGATAACATACTTTATTTAGCACAGCCTATCTTTCAGTATGTGTCTATCCAACATTTCCCTGCATTTACTTTACATTTCCAAGTATGGCAGGTATGCTACAGATCCAAGACTATCAGATTAAACAGGATGTATCCACATTAATTACTGGTTTTGAGAAAAATACCCCACAGTCTAAAGACTATGGACCACATGAAAGCAAGGAACAAAAGCACAGAACAAACCAAAAGAGAAGTATGAACAATCTGTGACAACTATTTAAATACACTTCTGACTTGAAAGAACTGTTACTATCGACTTTTAAAAGAATCATAAAATGAAATCCTGTTAACTCCAAATGACTTGCTGTTCAATGAGAACTTTTGATTAACCTTAAGGAAAACATTAGCTTGGAATGGTAAGAGTAAGAAATATCTATTTTAGTTACAAATTACATTACATCACAGATGATTTGGAGGCATCCTCAAATTTTGTTCTATTTTGTTACTGCTACACAAGTACCAACATATACTGCATAACATAGATCTAATGAAAACTTTTCTGCTCCGTGTACAATGCTCTTTTAGTGCAACATCATTCCACCAGAGGACAGCATTGTGCTAAAAGCTTTTGGTTCACCTTCAACTAACAAACACCGGGTTCTGAAAGTTTCTTCAGAAGCATTCCCTTGAAGTATCAACACTCAATCTCTCCAGCTTCACACTTTGAGTGAAGTGAGTCAGGACATACCTAACAGTCCCACCAATAAAGTATGTTTTACCCCTTCAATAGAAAAGTCTTACTACATTTTTATTGAGCCCACAGGTTCTTTTAATCCAGGTCAATTATTTCAGCATTTTACATGTAGCACATTGAATGATTTGAATGATTTGTTGAGTGATTCTAGGAAAAAAGAAAAAGTCGAAACAATTATCTTCCCCAACACCTTTCATATTTTGATCCTGATAGCCAAGCATAATTTGATTTTATGACACTGAACTGTTTTGCTAGAAATTAACGAAAATGAATGCAACTGGTCCTGGGTTTAATAGATACACCAAAGACAGCACATAACCTGGATTCATAATGGAGACAATAACACTGAAAAAAACACGTGGTTCAAATACTATATACCTCAGGATTAATTTGTATTTATGATTACAAGCAAAGCTATGAGGTAACATCAGTGAAAGTGTCCTTAGTGTCCCAAGCCATTACTGCCTTGGATAGACACACATTTGTAAAAAAAGCAAAGGTTTTTTCCCCCTACTTGGTGTCCTCAGAAACTAAGGGCAATCAGAATAATAATGATATTAAAAGCCCAGTAATCTGAGCCAGACAAAATTACCTGAGAAACTGTAGGAAACTCAGCATCTTTTTTGTCTTATAAAGAGCATATGGTGAAAGATTAGCTATACAGAGATGCTGAAATACATTTCAGCCTCAAAATGAGGCCATGAACTTTATCAATACTTAGAAATTTCTAAAAATTAAACAACACCTTTCAAGAAAATACCAGTCATTAGAAAACATTTTAAACACATATGAAGCCAATATGTGAAGTATTCAAACAGTGAAAACAAAAATTACCTCCAAAGAAGAATATTTAGTCATTCTGCTCTTTCTGAGAATTAAATTAATTTCCTCCTCTTAGCAATACATTGGCAGACACTAATTTCATGGGTAGTTATCAGCAGTTAGCATTCCTGCCAGCAGCTCAACATCCAAAACCCAACCTTCCAGCCAATTTAGGTATTGTTTTTCGTTCATCAGTGCTCAGAGGGAGGATCACTGTATTTCTTTAATGTACAACACAAATACAAAATTAGCCCATCAGTGGTTTCTTCTCTGGAAAGAAAATGCCAGTTACTCCAGAATTTCTTCGTAACTTACATAAAGTACTGAAAGGATTCACCCGTCTAAAGACTGAAAGTATTATATGCAAGAGTACCACTGAATTTCAGGGGACTGGATAAACTTCAAGGTTTCTACCTTTCAAAAACCCGAACTTAAGCATGCAAGTGAAACTTAAAATGTTGTGCCACCTCTTTCGTGGTACAAATGGTTGCAATCTGTATACTGCATTTTATTTCTATATTTTGAAGATCATAAGTAATAGTCCTTTTTAAATGCATCTGATAGTGTAAGATGCTCTTTTCATATGATTGTTATGGGTTTGTTCAGTTTTAAATAAATCTGCTTGATACTAACTACCTCATCTACAGTCTACATGCCACACAGCATGTCCAAACCTTAAGATATTCTATTTACGCAGTTCAGTTGTTTCTAAGACTGAAGATAGGAAAATATATCCCATTTGATAATACTTAATAAAGAAGAAATGCCAATTGTTTCTTACTTTAATGGACTCATTTCTTAATGTAGACTACTACCTGGTTTGACAGGTCAAATTCTAAGAACTTCTGCTGTTTCTGTGAACATTTCACCAGAAAAATCAACCAAATCTAAGAACATTCATTTTTGTTTACTTTTCCTCATGTTTACTAAAGCAGACTGTGAAAACAAACATTAAAGACACCTACAACATAGAACCTATTTCTTCGCCCTTGCAGCTACAAGTACTGAACAAAAAATTCACGCAGTAAACCCTTGAGAAAACCAAAAACACTCTGTCCCCCCACATAGCATGTACACAACACGGCCAAACATGCAGGACCTTCTTAGAGCAAAGAGGAAAAAGAAGTAACCAGACTGAAAAGAACTAGTAGGATTAAAGTTGCAGACAGAGATGTTGTTGACTTGGAAATGGGGAAAAAAAAGGAGGAAAGAGAGGGAATTGGGCCTACAAAAGGCTTTTCGTTTTCTTCACTGCACTCCTCCTTCCTCTCGAGTCTGGAGTAGAAACAGACACCTAACCTCTCTGTTGTCAATAATTTTCATGAAGCCCACTTGCCTGATACTTAGAATCACAGAATCATAAAGGTTGGAAAAGACCTTTAAGATCACCAAATCCAACTGTCCACTCAGCAATACCACTGTAATCTCTAAACAACTAAACCGTATCACCCCGTGCCAGATCCAGATGCCTCTTGGATACCTGGCTCCACTACACCCCTGGGCAAACGAATCCAATTCCTGACCACCCAAAATTTTTTTTTCTAATATCTAATCTGAATCTTCCCTGTCTCAGGAGCAGGCCATTTCCTCTTGTCCTCTCACTGCAGGCACGTTGAAAGAGACCGACCTCCATCTCACTACAACCTCCTTTCGGGTAGTTGTAGAGAGTGATAATGTCCCCCCTGAGCTTCCTCAAGACTAAACAAACCCAGCTCCTTCAGTCATTCCATATTTTCTGGACTTTTTTGCAAGCCTTGCTGCCCTCCTCTGGACACATGCCAGCACTTCGATGTCCTTTTTAAAGTGAAGAGACAACTGAATGCAATACTTGAGGCATGGCTTCGGCAGTGCTGAGAGAGGGGGACAGTCATTACCCTGGTGTAAAAACAAAGAATTGAACAGTACAGCTGGCCCAGCAAGTTTCAGACTTGATCCAAAGCCTCAGCCAGCCTGCTGCAAAAAGAAGTTTTTCTATTTTTGCTTTCACATTCCAGGTTGTGGAAGTTATACGCACAACAGTTTCAGTCATCTAGGGCATCAGGAACAAGTGATTAGTAAGCACTTGCAAAACATGCCCAGATCTATGCAGAAATCATGCAGGATTTCTGATCAAGTCAATTTGGATTTCCAATTTAATATTTGATACTATCTCACATGTCTCTTATCATTCCATTAATATAATTTAATTTGACCATCAAAACCATCACAACACAAAGACCTGCTAAAGTACTGTAAATACATTAAAAATAAACAGATTGCAATGGAGCACATGAGGTCTGTAGTGTGGCAAAGAACTGGCACCAGACATGATTTTATTTAACAACTCTGTTAATCTGGAAAATGGCAAACAGAATGTGAATTCTATTAACAGAAAAATACTTAAACTGAGAAAGCTACAAACAGCTCCAGGGCAAGAAAATAACAGTAACAGTACTAAGCTACATCCTGTATCTAGTAAAATCAATGGAAAAGTTTCTCACTCAATAGGACACGACCACATTCCTGAGTTTGTTTCAGGATGAGACAACAGAAATACACTGCTCAGGCAAGCACCAGCTAAAAGAGAATTGGGCTGGGGGAAAAGTACATTACACACAAGTGAGTTTTACAGGCGAAGGAAACATCAAGAAAACACTAAAATCCTAAAAAGAAATTAAACAAAAGAACTGGTACTTCTCTGCTGAGCCATAAAAGAATTAACATATCCTTTTCTCAGAAAATAAACCTTTGTGCACTTTGGATTACCATTATTTAGGCAGAGTGGCATAAAAAGGGAAAAACACACAAGGAGAATAAGACACATGTCCCGTAAGGCTTGGGAGACAACTGAGCAGTACAGACCAGTTGAACAGAGAAGTAAACATGCTTGAAGAATGCTTTTTCTGTGAGCCACTGTTTCAGGCAGATAAGAAAAAAACCCCCACAACACTTGGCAGAGGCTAAGAGCTTAGCTGAAATTAACTATTTGGGTACACCTTAAACATAGCTCTGGTGTAAGGAATACACACTCAGCTTTACCTCCTTTTGCACTATTAAACTCACTCCTGATCCTTTTAAACATTACCCAAATAAGCAAACATGGCAAGCTTTTCCCACCCTGTGGGATGGGGAGAAGGCAAGATTTATCATAGGTAACAATGCAGAAAGTAGGCAATACTGGCTAGGAAACCAAGGAGCTGGAAGTGAGAGACACAAGAAGTCTGCATGCAGCAAGTGCTTTAGCTGAAGTCGTAATGCTTTGTGAATTACATGCCTCATAATAGCTCAGACTTAAAAGACTTGCATTAAGTGGTCTGGAAATGCACACTTTTCAGGTCATGAAAACGCAACTAGAAAGCAGTTGGAAGAGGGAGGGATATAAAATCAAATGGTTCTTCTCATCATTGAAGAAAGCAGCAATGCCTAATACAAGGCAGTCACACCTAGATTCCTCCCAGCCAATTCACGTCATAGAGAGGAGCACAAGAACACTTTCAAACTTAAAGACTACCTTCAAAATCACCATTTTGAATGGCATCACAATATCACAAAAATAATTTATGTTTCCTTAACACCACAAGAGGTCTAGTAACTTGTAAAAATACATAAGTCTCTGAACACAACACAGAGGGGCAATAGGAGCTTAAAACCCTACAACATATTCATTTAAGTAGTTGCAATATTCTATCCTGGGCTTTCTCAAAGCATTGTTCTTACTCTGAACATAAACAGACTGCCTTGACAACTCTTTCTCCCACTTTTTTGTTATATAGAACTGCTTGTCAGGCTGATAACATGTCTCCAGAAACTACAAACGCTTATGATGGGAAGGCTAAGTAGAGCACTGTGGGAAACACAGTAACCTAAAGCAAAGGTTTCATGTCTACTTCGATTAGGCTTTGAGCTTGTTCTGTTCCTCCACCTCTTCTTTCCAATTCTTCATGGCATAGACTTCTCTCCTAATTCAAACAATCATATAATTGTCTGGGTTGGAAGGGACCTTAAAGATCACCTAGATCCAACATCCCTGGTACAGGCAGGGACACCTTTCACTAGACCAGGTTGCTCCAAGCCCCATCCAAACTGGCCTTAAACACTTCCAGGGATGGGGCATCCACAGCTTCCCTGGACAACCTGGTCCAGTGCCTCACCATCTGCAAAAGAATTTTAACATCTAACCCAAACCCATCCTCTTTCAGTTTGAAGGCATTCTCCCTTGTTCTGTCACAACATGCCCCTGCAAAAAGTCCCTCTCTAACTTCCTTGTAGGCTCCCCTCAGGTACTGGAAGACCACAATTAGGGTACCCCTAAAACCTTCTTTTCCAGGCTGAAAAATTTCAGTTCTTTCAGCCTTTCCTCATAGGAGGAAATCCTCTAGTCAACCTGGTGGCCTCCTCTGGTCTCACTCCAACAGGTCCCTGTCCTTCCTGTGCCGGGACCCCAGAGCTGGATGCAGTGTTCCAGGTGGGGTCTCACCAGAGCAGAGGAGAGGGGCAGAATCCCCTCCCTCCCCTGCTGCCCACACTGCTTTGGATGCAGCTCAGCATACAACTGGCTTTCTGGGCTCTCAGATCATGTCCAGCCTCTCATCCACCAGCATCCTCAAGATCATCTTGGCAGGGCTCCTTATATGTTGCTCATATGTTCCCTGTATTGGCAACACAACCATTTGCCAGCCATACCAAATGCCTTACCTTTCCCCTTGTTTTCCTCATTAGGAAGAGTTTCGCTGAGCTTTATTACCTGTAGTTTTGTTCTTCTTGTCCCTTTAAACCGCACATGCATAAAAAACCAAAGACAATCAAGTATTATGTTCTAGAACATTTCCCTGACAGTCCTGATCATCTCACATATGTATCCAACTTACTTTTAAGAATAATTTACTAAACACTCTATTTGAAAATAACATGTCACATAATTTTTCTATAGAGCTTCCAATCTATCACTAAACACTAAAACCCATCACTAATTTGTAGATCACAGCTCATGAGTCTTCAGTACTTAAGAACTTTTAATGTAATTAGCTCATTTTCTTAAACAAGACTCAACTGTTTTACTTTATTTGCTGAACCACAAAATAAACCAGGTGTCAGCAATACAGCATTTTATCAAAACAGGTAAAATGTACCTCACTTCAGGATTTAGGAAAAAAGGAGAGGGATGATCAAACACCCCTTAGGTCTCACTACTTCTTACTACAAGCTCAGCTGCCATGCTACAGTTACAAAATGCATGAAACAGTATTTTAAGAATAAAGAAAAAATTATGTGTAACAAAAAAATCTGACAGATCTTTATTGAAAGCATTTTAAACAATCTATTAGAAAAAAAAATCTGTAATACAAAGATACTAGTGAGGAAAACCTAGATAATGAAGTAGGGGAAGGTGGACATATGACAGGTATTTTAGCTGTTTCACCTCAATTTCTGCCTCTTGGAAGCACAAGATTTTTTCCTTTCAGACTAACTTATAAGCTCTGTTCTCCACTGCCCATTGGACTCTGCTTGAATTCACACAAAGGTGGTTTTCACCCACTAAACTGTTGAGCTTCTTCAAGTTCTCAAATGTTTATGAGCAAAAATCACTCATCCGCAAACTTGTATCTTCTGTAATTCATACCTTCTTCTTTTAACACATACATTGTTTTTTAGGACTGCCTCACTGTACACTGTGTTGCATTCTAAAGTTTGATGTGTGTCAAACATGCAATCACAAATATTACAAGTCTCCTAGTCTACACATAACTGTAAAATGAGCTTGGGTATGAGCCTGATACTCCTTCCATTTCCCTTGACAGTCTTCCAGGTGATGTCACTGGGATGCATGGATGAAGAGACACCTTCAGCTCATTGAGCTGAATAGGATGCCGACAGTCCTGGTACACTTTCAAGACAGCTGTTATTTTCTGAGCTCTTTGTTGACTGTTGCAACACACCAGCTTATTACAAGACACAATAAGTATTAACTACTTTCCTTCCAAGTTCTTCTGCATGTGCCAGAGTTGGCATCTACCTTACTTCACTGACACACTTCTCAGCAGAGCAGTCAAACTCAGAAGCAACTCAGTACTTTTTACCTTCCTGAAGTTCATGGTTCTGTCTGACTATAAAATTTTTCAGGATGAAAGAGGTATGGCAATGCACCTGAAATACTGTCCACATAAAATATATATTTACAGCTAAGAGGTTTGCAAGGGGTTTTTTTTATTTGCAGACATCCTTCCGTACAGGTAACAGACCCAAATGTAACTTAGACCCTATAGTGAATCCATTTTTCTTGTGTACAATTAGAAGATGCCTACAATTGTTGCAGGACGAAAACAAAAGGACCCAATTATTTACACACAACTTCTTTTGTCTTCTTTAACCCTAAGGCTTGCTCCATCCTAAATACAGGTCATCAGATTTCCCCTGCAATTTCTAATTTCTGAGGTATTTCTGAGTCCCAGCAGCTTCTCTAGAGTTTTTCAATTAACTAGAACAAACTGCGCTGAACTAAACCATACTACAGTGTCGACTTTTAAATTTTCTATACACTGCCAAGATCACCAAATGCTCAGCACTACGGAGGAACATGCAGACAATGTCATCTTACCGATTAGGGACATTTAATGCTATGTCCTATTACACAAGCTAAGAAAATGTCTGCTTTCTTGAAAAGTGGTAATCTTTGAAGAAGGACTTTAGAAGGAACGAATAGCAGGTTTGGAAGAAGCTCAACACAACATTTAGTGAAAGCATAACAAGAGTGTTCATCAGCAGATGACCTGAAATACTTCCTCTGAAGAGATACATCATGGTACACCCCAAAGTTAGAGCCTGGAGTCCTGCACCTCATTCAATGATCACCTTGAAGTACTTCATTCCTGGCTAAATAAATGTATTCTGGCATGCAATTCCCAACAACCCATTCATTTACTTTCTGGTAGTTTTCCTTTAATTCCTAATGCTTTCAGGAACAAGATATTAACTGAGCTTTGAGGCACAGTAAGAATGACACTTCCCAGTAACTGGCTCCAATACTTAAGAGCTGGATAACATTCTAACAAACTATGAGATAACCCAAAACTTATTAATAGTTTCCATTTATACTTCTTTTTTTTTAATGTGACATGAGTTAAACTTGAGAGTTTGCATCTTGCAGATTCTCTGCTTCCAAATAAACTCCAGACAGCAGTTTGCAACAGCACAAGAATGCTATCAATAGCAACCTCTACCAGTACAACTTTGACTAGTAACAGTCAATTTTTCAGTTATCTACACTGTAAAGACATGTTTATATTCTAATGAATCTTTACACATATATCTTCATTTCCAAAGAATATATTTGCATATCTTCTACAGCAAAAATCTCAAGCTGTTTTCTCTGCTCACCGCCAGAGTCTTTCAGAATAAGAACGTTGTTGTCAGACCCAGCCTGGCATTTCAGAGGCCTTATGGCAGACAACCTTGGGAAAGATACCTGCAGATCACAGTACCCATTCTTTCTGAATTCAGGAGGGCAAATAGGCTTTTATTCATCTTTGGAATTTTCTAAAATTTAAGATAACCAAGTGAGAAGAGAGCTGGAAAATGTGTCTGACCTACTCCTGAGTCAAGACATTCCGCAGTTTCTACTCCATCTTCTTACTCCAGCAAAGCATCTAACTAGTGTAATCAACAGGTTGTGGCTAACAGCAGAAATAACTGACTTCTACCTGCACAGTCAGAGATCAAATTACACTTACTGACGTTTTCATCTTATCAGAACAGTACAAGTGAAAGCAGGAAACAGGTATGGAATTAAAATCATCTGCACTATCTTATGCACATCCAGACTGAAAAAAGCTTAGTCATGACACAGAAAGCCCTGCATTCTCTACAGCTTACTTTTGCAAAGCTTAGATGTCTTTCTTCATGGGCATCCTGAAATCTCTTTCCCAAACTTACGTCCTTTTCCACAACCAGTTTCAGAGAGTCTGCTTTGGACATGTGAAAAGTAATACTAACAATAATTCAGGGGCTGAAGTTAGTGGCCTTATTTAGTCTCAGAAAGTAAAGACAAAGTCAGAAGAAACTTTGGTGCTCTGATACACAATTCCAAGGCTTCTGTGATGTTGCCTCACAATTTTTACTTGGCACAGATCTCACTTCTCAACTTAGTAAATGACAATAAGCCACACAAAACTTTTCAAGTAGATCTGAACCGAAATGTTGGGTTTACACATATTTCCTGAAAAAGTTAAACTAATGAGCTGCAGTGCCACATTTGTCAGTCCAGATATGACCTTTGTTCCAGCACTATTACTCTTGGTGAAGTTGCTCTCACAGACCCACTTCATCGGTGGATCATGAGTTGCTTCTCGCCACAGAGATTTTCCACTTGCAGATATAACCCACACCTCAGCATGATACGCACATAACAGCTGTACACGAAATGCCATTTCTGTTAGGCATATCTCAGCATTACTGCCTACACTAAAAGCATATGTAAATATTTGAATTAATTAAAACATTTGCTTTGTTGAGTAGAGGTGATGTGATGGTATCTTGAGCACAGAAAAGCCTTTGTGCCCAAATCACAGATTTCTTCAGAGTTAATTTCATTCTATCATGAAAGAAAGCCCAACTGACAAGGGTTTCTAATCAAGACTCACAGCAGTTTAAAATTGATTCCAGGTAACAATGATTTCTGAGCATGCACAGCTAATACATATACACATAGAGGTAAATATGCAAAAATATATTTCCAGTAAAACTGAATGTTGATTCTTACCAGAATCATTTGTTTAGAGATAAAGACAGAAGTTACTGACAATCACACAAGAGGTCCTTACATGACTATATACTAATGCATTTCTGACCTTGAAAATCATGTATGACCTACTGCTGCTGGAGCTAGGATATTTGAGATACCTATCAAGTACCCAGAGTATCACCTGTATAACAGCTCACAGCACTGCTCTCCAACCGGCCACCTCCAGGGTGCTGATATTCATCTGCCAAGTAATTCTAATGTTGTTCTAGGCACACACCCAGGTGTTTCCTTCCAGAAGCTGCCATGAAGTTCCTCCCACACCATCAAGCAGCTTGAAAGCAACTCTGTTGGTCTGAAAAGTGGTCTGGAAACTGATTTAAAATTACATCCCTAATACGAATATTGATATTTATATCTGTCACATTAATTTATGCTGCTTTCTACATTGTTTATACATAGATTTCACCTCATCCTTTCAAATTTTTAAATATAGTGTCACAGAATGAGCCATTAGAAATCACCTTCTGCTCAAGTGATCACTGGCTGCTTTAGTATCAATAAGCTAATAGTACATAGTATTTACACTAGAATCAACTGTTACTGAAGAGTTTTGTAAACAATGACTCTGCTCAAGAAATAATTAAAGAATATATCAGTCATAACCTAGTAAAACTTTCACTACTAAAAGCACCTCATCAGCTAACAAACAAAACCAAAACACAAATCCATCTCTATATCTGGCTGCCTAAAAACCTTTCCAGCAACTGTTGTTTTCTGAAATAAGCAAGGGCAAGTTGTGCACCAAGAAACACCAGAGATTTGTTTTTCAAAGAGGCTTACAGAGGCAGGCGTTAAATTTCTATTGCACTTGCACCCAACACGGATCTACAGCTTCCCAAGGGTGTGTTGAAAATCCCACCCCAGAGCACTCAAAGGAGGAAAGTAGGAGAGGGAGAGCAGAGCAAGGGGAAGAAAGAATAGTGACAACAAAGTAAGAGGGTAAAGGGTAAGAGATCAAAGACAAAAAGAAAGAAAGCAAAGAAGATAATTTATCCTACCAGAGACAGCACCTCTTGTCAGTCAAGACAAGAAACATTGCCTCCCAAAAAGAATCTGGCACCAGGAAGTGGCAGAAGGGGGAAGACCAAATCTGACCTGAGGTAAGAAAAAAAAATGCAGTTATAATTTTTTGAACTTTGTTTGTTATTTCATCTTACTTTTGCAGTATAATTTTTAAAAAGCTTTTTCTAATTAATATTTTTCTTCAGCTGGATTTTGTCAGTGATGACAGTGCGATGATACAAATCAAATGTGGATCAATAGTACTTTGACAAAAATGTGAAATTAAAGACAAATTTTAAGTAATATGGGGATGTCATATGAACTGATAGCTGCAAACAATATATTATGCTAGTGAAATGTCCCAATGAGTAAAAAATTTGGAAGAATGGATTTATAACTATAAAACTCACTGCAACGGAATACAAGACCACTCATTTCTACCTGTAGGAGACTCTCCTGACGGCCTACTGGCAAGACAAAATCTACACGTGATATCCCATGTACAAATGGGAGAAACATCACGGTTTCTTGTATCAAGTTCCAAGCCTAATTGCAATAAAAAAGTTGTACCCAGCTCTCCAACTGAAAATGGGGTGACTTCTAGAGACAGTCTCCTAGAAGCTCCAAATAAAACAATCACAACAAAAAGAACTAACACAAACATGAAATTCACTGCAGGGTGACAAATGAGCAATAAAAAGAGGAACTCTCATAAAAAGCAAATCATAGACGAAGCCTAATTTTTTTTTACAAATATTCAAACATTAAAAATAAAAGAAGATAAAAATTCCATCAAGTAAATCCATCCATCCTTCCCCTGTCAACTTACTCAAACCACATTCTCAGAATAAACCTGGCAGGTGGGGTGGTATAATTTTTTCCTAATATGTCAGAGGCTCCAGTGACTTCTTCTATTCATACTTAAAAAATTAATTTCAAACTAGAACAAGTAACTTCAAGTGGTAGAAATCAAGTCATTACCTGCACACACCTCTGATACACAATTCCAAGGCTTCTGTGATGTTGCCTCACAATTTTTACTTGGCACAGATCTCACTTCTCAACTTAGTAAATGACAATAAGCCACACAAAACTTTTCAAGTAGATCTGAACTGAAATGTTGGGTTTACACATATTTCCTGAAAAAGTTAAACTAATGAGCTTGTCTCTGTGCTTCACACTGAATTACAAATACTCTCACTTCACTGCGCTAAAATCATCAAAATGCTACACTGAGGAAAAAATGTGGATAACCATTAGGACTAGATATACAGGGAACTGTAGGAGTAAGTTCAAACCAGATGCTCAAGTGATGCTTCAGGGAAAGGGAGCTAAGATTTAAGATCCTTGACAACCACATCTGAATCTGAAGTAGTTAAAATACCTGGACTAGAAAGTTTAAGATAAAATTCAAAGCCTTAATTGTTAAATCTGGGTATGAGGTAGCCTCAAGAACATTAAATAAAAAAATTCTCCATAATCTCATTACACAGTGTATGAAAAAGCAGTTCAATTTTATTCTTCCCCTTGAATTCATGAGATTTCTTCTTGTATTTGAAAAGGGAGATTACATATTACATTTTATGCAGTGATGCCTTTCTTTCAGATTCTCTATCAGCCTGAGGCAAATACTTTTTCAATTTCTGTCCATGCAATAATTCCCCCTCACACATCCCTTACATCCTGAGTCACTAACAGCACCCTGGTTGAGTTTTCTGAACTGCTCACAGTACCTTAATAATTTTAATCATGTTAGTAATGTTGTTTCTGTAAAAGCGAGCAACACTTCTGCCTATAGTTAAAGTTTTGTATATCCCTTCTCCATTATGTCTTCATTTCCAGAACCTACAGCTACCAAATCCGCTCATCTGTTGTAAATCCTATAGAGGGGAAGAACACATTGCATGTGGGGGATTTAGCCCAAATGATTACAGGAACAAAACCCATGAAAGCTCACTACCTTACTCACATTAAAATATATGTATCCCTAGTATCAATCTATGGTCAGAATCTATCAGATGTCATCTAACACAATTATATTCCTTTCTTAAAAATATCACCTTACTCAGTGCACCAGCGTGTATGATGTTCAGTAAACAACCTTTTTGTTTTGTCCTCCTTGGTCAGCCTGAGCACTTAGTTATCACACAGTTCAAAGAAATTTGCACTGACTATGGATTTTCTCACTGCCTTATCTCTGCAAGCATTTTCTCTATAGCATTTCAGTGCAGCCCGAACATCAACGTATTAACTTTAACAACACTTCTAAGCAAGATCTCCCTTCTCCTAAAATAAAGGGAAACCACAGCACGTAAAGAATAAAACTCCTAAGTCTGCTGAACTCAGTCACCCAATCTGAGATGCTAAAGGATGGAATTTTAAGAATCCTCGATTTTCTATAGTTAAGTGTTTTTTCAAAGCTCACTGCTCAGTTAATGCAGTTGGAGGTGTAAATGCTCAGGTCTCAAAATGCCAAACCAGGTCTTCATAAGGAACAAACGGCTACCAGCTACCTGTGAATTCTTGACAAAATAACTTACCTAGCAGTTCACATGAACTCTGCAACAGAACACAGAACAGTTGATCCAGCTTTCCACAACAAAGCTCCACTGTCAACACCTTGACCATCCTTTTCTTCTATAATGTCTCTATCTGCTCATTTGCTGTGCACTCCCAAACACTGAGCAGTGGTCTAACAGAGAACCCTCCTGCACACCCTAAAGAATGCAGGGTGGTATGGAGTAGATAATATGTAGCTGTGTACAAAATAAAGATACTCAAATGAGGTTGAATTATTGCTGTCTCTGGAATCTGTCTCTGGCACATCCCAATTCCTGAGCAACATTCTTCAAATATGCTGCTGTGTCCAGCAGCTTCTTGAATGTATTAGCACTTTTTGTATTAATCACTGCTTTGGTTTTGTATTTAACAATAACGGAAGTAACATAACAATGAAGATACAACAATGAACAGTGACACTAACCACTCTCCCTCAAATGTTATCAGTAATGTAAACATGCAGAAGTATTTGAAAAGCTTTATTCTTGTTATTTAACATGTACAAATTTTATTTGTCCAGTACCACTCAAGCAATTTTCATGGCTCTATAAATTTCCCCTGAATCCCTTCTTGTTTAAATCAGCATTTGGAACAGAGCTTTTTCACCGTTTGTCTTCTCTCTACACCCCCACACAATAATGTTAAAAGTATCACAGTTCTGTTCCAGTTTTCCTGCTTAAAATATAGGCTACAAGTCTTTCAAACATTGATAACTTAAATCTAATCCTTTTCTCCCTTTTCCCATGATGGTGTCATTACTTTTTATAAAGACTTGAGAGGAAAAACAGTCTCCTTTTACAAACATTTTTTGGAGGACCTTGTTCAGACTCTGCAGGAACAGCAGCAGCTTGGTTCACACAGTTTCCTAAACCACAACCAAAATCCTTTTTTAAAACCTAGCTTTCATAAAGCCAGTAAGTATCATGCCAGTTAAAATATGAATTATGTTTCCAGCTCTTTTTATTATTAAATGATTCAGTTTCCTACTGAAATCAAACAACAGTTTAATAAAAAAGCAAATTACTATGTTCAAATATTTCCAATCACATTTGCAGCTGTTTATATTTAACATTAACATTTTTTTGTGTCTAAACACAGCTCCCACTAGTCAAATTGTCACACTAACTAATTTTCAGATACTGTACTACATCTGTAATTAGATGTATTAATATGCTACCATAGAGTAAAACTAAGAAGAGTACGAAACACTTTGCATATACAGTTAAAAAATGCTTTGGCAGACTCAAATACTAGTACAAATTCAAAAAAACTCACTGTTTTATGTTACATGCACAACTTAATCTGGACTTAATTTCTACAAAATAGATCTCAGTGGCAGCAACATATGAAAGAATTTGTTATTATTCTGTATTGTGAAATAGCAGACTCTTTTGAAGGAGACGCTAGCAAAGTATCGGAAGTTGTAACAGCAAGTTGTAACTGGTCTCACAGACATGTTTCATTACTACATGCCACACTTCACCAACACTGTATCTTGAGTACTTTGTACGGAAAATATGTAGTCCTGTTAAGTGAATTAAAAGTTTTACATGCAAAAATATATTAATTCTGCATTTTGTGGCAACTTTATAACTGACACTATATGAAGCATTAAGTTACACATCAACTGGCTGAGCATTGTCGTGACAGAAGTTTGTAGTACCCTTCTGCAGCTCAAGTATGACACAGTTATTGCACCATTACAAAGGGCAAAAATTACTCTCTTTTAATGTTTTCAAAAAGTTTGTTTCAGATTAAGTTTTATGTTTTGTATTGTAACCATACAGAATACATCATCAGCCCAGACTCCCAATCTTTTCACTGTACAGCTAGAGGACTGGAGCTAACATTATCCTTATACTAATAGTTTTACAGTGGTTGGTATATATTCAACTGTAACTATGATTTCTTGAATTTCAAAGACGAAGTTATATGCAGTTCTTTTTTAAGATTTACTTATTTACCCTTCTACTACAAATAACCACTTGATTTCAGTATCTCTATGCAACACATTTATGCATACACAGAAAGAGAAGGAGCAGAGAGACACTGGCTCCCTCAGGTAAAAGGATCTTAAAGCCAGAGAAGAGTATTTGGAAAGGCCATGTGGTCCTGACAGTCACTGCTCTCCCTTCCTAGCCATCCATTTACAATTTACTTCACATGAGACTAGGATTAACTGCAGACCTTTGCTGATTCATAAGAAATGCTGACAAATGGGGACCAGCAAAAAAACCCCACCGCTTGAATTGCTGACAGCTCTTTGAAGCTTAAAGACTATGTCCTTTAGTGAGAATAAGGAGAAAAGGATGGAACTGGGTCTGAGAGTGGGGTGCAGAGCATGAGAGATACAGAACTAAGTGATGCAGGTGATATGGAACAGGGAGCCCTCTGGAGATGCCAGCTGTAAGGAATCTTAAGCCAGGCCAGTAATACTGTTGCAACCTAGTTCCACAAAACAAGCTGCAAAAATGGTCTTGTAATGATATTCCTGGAAGTTGCAATTCTCAATTTTTCTGCTGTCCTGGGTGGTGTCTATTGCCGAGTAAGAGAATCATTGCAAGACACATGTCCACAAAGAGACAATCTGTAATAAGCAAAATACCTTCTGGTAAACTTTCCAGGATGTAAAAAAATATTACCTACCTGTTCCTTGTAGGCTGCCAAATATTACACCACCACATATTTCTCCACAGAGGGGCTAACCCAGAGAAACACAGCATATTGCTCCTATAAAGGGAACAACATGAAATCCAAGACCAGGGAATGACCTCACGTTGCATTCTACAAAACCAAAGGCAAAGAACAGCTAGCCTCTTAACACCCAATCACAGAACAAAAATGGTTTTGAAAAATTAGAGGAGCCTAGCAATAGCAAGAGATAAATACTTAACTCTTGATAGCATTATCAAGGAAGTCCCTTGAACACTGAATAAACACATCAAAAAAAGCAACAGTAATTTAAATTCTAGTTGGTGTCCATTTTCCGGGATTTGGGAGAAACAGGAGTCTGGAGCTCATATGTGAAACGAGAGCACAGTGAAAAGGCAGGCTGTGGTCAAGCTTTTTGTGAAAGATAACAAAATCTCCCTTTTAAAAAAACAACAATAAAACCAACTAACCAAAAAATCCCAAACAATTGTTTTGTACAGATTATTACACCAAAGAAGTAGTCGAGAAACCCCAGAGGAAAGTAAGCATAAATCTCCATCAAATGCTTTACAGCCTACTTAAGTCCCAAGCCTTTAGAATTTTAACTTCTCCAGCATCTACACATCCAGATACATACTTTTCCACCATAAAACTGGTACAGCATCCAGATTCTGTCAAGAAATATCAATAAAGCTTGTTTGTAACTTTGTGTATGGACCATTTTAAAGAAAATACACATATAAAAGAAATCACATAAACATGATTAAAGCTTGTTTTCCTCCTATACCACAGTCTTCCAAGACAGCCATTCCCAAACTCATCATACTGGATCAAAAACTGTCAGCTGTGAATAAACTTGCGCAGATCTGAAGCAAGAATTACCTTTCTTTTTGAGTATATACTTTCTATGGATTTCCAGAGTTCTACCAAAATCAAGCCCCCAAAACATCTTCTCCATAAAGTTGGAAAACCATGCCTCCCATACTAATATGTGTTATTTTATCCCTGTAACTAAAGTTGCCTAAAAGAACACACCTGAAGTGTGAAGTAAGAGGAGAATCATTGAGAAATTAAGAGACAGACTAGCTTTTTTAAAAAAAAAATCACAAGGATACAGTGGTAGATGTAATTTTTAATCTCACAGTGTTCTCATGGTTTTAGGAATGCATTGTATATTCACACACACCTGAGAAGTCTACACCCAGGATCCAGAATTACCAAAACTCACATTCGCTTACCAAGTAGGTAATTAATTAGGCAATTATCTCCTTTTTTTCTAACTAGGTGTGTCTAAATAGAACAATCACTGATGAATCTGCTTTGCAAAGAGAATATTAAGCCTGGTTTCATTAACAGTCACTCCTTCTAAAAATACCAACAAATATCAAAGACAGGAAATATAATTTTTCCTGCTACAAAGAACCTAACAACTTAAAGGAAAATTCATGCTATAATCTCCATAAGAAACATAGAAGAAAATGTACTTTCAAATTCTATTTTAACAAAAAGACAGGGCTGGGATGTCTTTTTAACACACATCACCACCTCTTACAATAGTCCATGCACTGATCACTGAAAACCACTAAAGAACAACACATGATAACACTTATCACTACGATAAAACTTCCATAATTTTGACCTATTCAAGTTCGAAAAGCCTGTATTCCACTACTGTACTTTAAAGAGAGTATTACGGATACATGCCTCACAGCAGATACTTACAGACTGCATAAGCCTACTACACCACCACCAATAATTTTGTGATCAATAATCATTTTATTTCAGTCAAAACTGCATCTTTAACCATAAAGAAATCCATCTCTACCCTCCTGGAAAACATGAAGGGGGGGCGGGGGGAGGGAGAAAAAGCAGCAGTCCTACTAAGCTTCAACTTTAGCAAGCAAACAACAAAAAAAAGCTAGTGGATTTAGGGAAGAAAATTCTTTGACAGAGATGCACACGTACTTGCACAAACAAGAAGTCTGCAAAATACTGCGACACACACCAAAAATCCGTCACATATACAATACTGCCTAAAATCGAGCTACTAACTAGAAGCCAGCAGTATGAGCCACAAATATCGAATTCTCCTGTAACGTTTCTGTCAAAAGATTTTAAGATTACACAGAACAGAGAAAAGATAAATTAGATAAGAGAAAATGGAGACAATACTGAATTAAGTTCCTAACATGGCAGAAAGTTACCTTTTCAGATGACAATCCCTGGTTTTACAGAATACTATTCCAAACACTTTACCCGCTGGTAAACAAGCACAGAAAAACCGAGCAACTTTCTCTACTGGTTTCACACTCGCATGCTCTTCCTGCACGAATTCCTTTCTTAGCCTCCATCTCTTCCTCCACCCTGCTTCTTCTGACTAACTACCCACTAAACTCCTCCACGGCGATAAACACAACGGGATCAGAGGCAAGCAGCACACAGAACACGTTTCTCCGGCGGCCTCAAAACATGCCACTACTACACCAGCACCGGCCTCCTCGGCCGCAAGGCAAAACCGAGGGAAAACGGGCAGACCCCGGGGCCGCCAGCACACAAGCCACCCCTCGGCAGGGCCAGGCAGGCTGCCCGCACACTTCTGTCCCGGGCCCCGCTCCCCCGGCACCCAGCGGGGCCCCGGGGCGCGGAGCCCGGCCGGACCTGCCGCGGCGGCGGCCGACACGTCGGCAGGGCCGCCCCGCGCCACCGCCCACCCACGGCGGCCGGGCCCTCCGGGGGCGCCGCACCTCGCTCCGCCCGTCCTTCGGGCGGAGAAGCGAGGCGGCCCGGCTCCCCCGCCGGCCGTACCTGCGGCCCCGGCCCCGCCCGGCGGAGGCCGCGCGGCGAACGGGCCGTACCGGCCTCCCCCGCTATGACACTGCAGAGCGCGGCCCGCCCGACGGGGCCTCTCCTTCCTTCCGCCGCCGGGCCCCGGGCCCCGCTCCCGGCGGCGCCATGATGATGATCGGCCCCCAAGGCCGCCGGGCCGGGCCCTGCCGCCGCCGCCGGGAGCGGCCTGGGCGCCCCGCGCCGCTCACCTTCATGTCGGGACATCCTAGTCCGGAGACGGCGGCCCAGGCCCGTCCCGGGGCTTCCGCGGGCAGCTCGGGCGCCGCTGCGGCCTCTCCCCCCGCCGCCGCCCCGGTGCGAGAGGAGAGGGTCCGGGGCTGGGCCGGGAACGGGGCGAAAACACAAGAGGCGGCGAGGAGCCGGCCTCCCCCCTCCTCCTCCTCCTTCTTCTCCTCCTCCTCCTGCCTCCTCGCTCGCCCTGCGGGGGGCGGATCCGGCGGCAACGGCTTCCCGGGCGCCGTGACACGGTGACTCCGGGCCCCAACGGCCGCTGGCTCCGCCTCCCGCGCCGCTCCGCCCCTGCCGCACCAGCGACGGCGGCGGCCGCGCTGGAGCGTTCCCGGCCTCGGCCCCTGCCCCTTCCCCTTCCTCCTCCCGCCCCGGCCGCGCTGCTGGAGGAAGAGGAAACTCCCTGGCAGGGCGGCGGCCCTCCCGCGCGGGCTGCCGGGCCAGGGCGGGCTCCGCCCGGGGGAAGGAAGCCGAGGTAACGGGACCCAGCACCGGCCTGACCGAAACGACACGCATTAATCAGCTTTTTTAATGTTAAAGGAGCGGGCAAAAAGCGGCAGAGAACAGCTGGGCGCATGCCCTGAGCCAGCGTTCCGTCACTTATCGCGTTACTCGTTCTGACAGATTTGGGGAGCTGCGACTCCAGACACAGGGCTGAAGTCCTTCCTTCGTGTTTTTTTGTTTTTTTTTTTCTCCGTTCCGCCTTTGTCAGGCCTGCAGAGGACTGCTAGAAGTGTCCTTCAGTTAAACTCTAGCTCTGTAAAGAGGATGCCCACGGAGTGCCGTGTGTTGTCTCGCTCACAGAATCACAGAATAGCTTGGAAGGGACCCACAAGGATCGTCAAGTCAAAACTCCTGGCCCTGCACAGGACAGCCCCATGAGTGACACCATGTGCCTGAGAGCGTGTTCCAATGCTTCTTGAACTCTGTCGGGCTTGGTGCTGTGACCACTTCCCTGGGAAGCCTGTTCCAGTGCGAACCACCCTCTCCCTAGTGTCCAGTCTAAATCTCCTCCTCCCTCATGCAGTTCCTTCGGGTTTTGTCACAAATCATCGCAGATAAAGACATCAGTGCTTGCCCTTTCTGTTCCCCTCATGAGGAAGTTGAAACTACAATGAGGTCTCCCCTCAGTCTCCTCCAGGCTGAAGAGACCCAGGGACCTCAGCCACTTCTTATACAGCTTCCCCTCAAGGCCCTGTACTCCAGACAAGTGTCTTGGTCTGTCCACACCATGAGGACTTTTCATCCCATCATTGATGGCTTCCTGCCACTTCATGGAAGCAGGCCAGGCTTGGAATGAGTGAAAGACCTGCAACATGGCCATGTTCCTTCCCTGGTGCAGATTCACAGGGCACATACATCATGCATTTTGCTTCTGTGTTGCCTTTTTTACTATGACTTCCTGGCCTTTCCCTAGATTGCATCCATGATAATAGCACCATCTTTCTCACCTTCTCCCATCTGCCTTTGTTTTCCTCTACCGTGCTTATGGAATTCCTTCATCTTTTCCCTTTGCCAATCCAATACCTCCATCTTCTCCACTGTTTTACACCACAGCTCCCATAAGTCTGCCCCAGCCCCACAATTCTTACATGTTTAAGTTGGTGAAATACCTTCTCAGTCTATTTCAAGGGCCATGAGGGCCCACACCAGAGCAGCCTAGTATCAAGATGCTGGGAAAGGCAGGACTGAACCAGAACACGCTGAAAGGAGGAAGTGCCAACCTCATTCCTGGCACCACCTCCCTCCCATGCCATTTGTTTTATACAGCCTCTGCTTGACACCTTACATGCATGTGCACCCTTTGTTCCTGGTACAAGGGTGTTCCTGGTTTCTGATGACCTGGTTCACTTCCAGCTTTTCTTTAGCCACATGCAGTTTCATAAACGCTGCCTACTGAGAAGATAACCTGGATCTAAAAGTCTAAAATTCCAGTGGTTTGTGGGCATTTTCAGTGGCAGCAAGCAATACCTGTGAATTGGATATGCTGTAGGGGAAACTGGGGATCATTTTGACTGATGGGAGCCAATGACTTCACTGCTTGTGAAAGCAGGCAAAGAGTCAATGACCATGCAAGGAGGTTGTAAGAAGTACACCACAGATGACAAGAAACTGAAGAGCAACTTGCAGCTGTCATAATACTCACATACCAAACTAGGAAAGCAGTGTCTCTGAGATAGTTTTGGTGACAAAGCTATACCTGTCTTGCTAGCATTTCACAGCAACAGTGCACAGACTGGAGCAGTGAGTAACATGTGTCTTACTACTCTATTTTGTCACCAACAATTTTAAATGCAAATTGGCAGTTGTTTCACCCAGATGCAAAATACAGACCATCAGTTGCTCCCTGTCAGTCCCTAGAAGAGCAAGCTAGCTTGCAAGCTGGTAACTCAGCTGGCAAGAGATATTTAATTTCTGTGAGAGACTGTGGCTCCTCCTGAAGAAAACTTGTGTCACTCTGAGAGCTATGATGCTGTGCTGGGCTGTGATAGGTTTTATCCTGTTCCAGAAGAGTGACCTTCCAAAGGAGCTTCTCCCCATGAAATAAAGATTTCATGCCAGGTATTTCAGGAAGATTCTGTCTTTAGTCATGGAAGTCCTTTATTCTAATCATCTTCTTTCTCCACACTTCAGTTAAAAACAGTCCCATAAACTTTCCTCTAATAAGCATTACTCAGATGGATATCCCTTGAGTGCACATTGTGCCTCTTCTGTGGCCTCTTCTCCATCTTTGTAGGCTTGAAGTCCAAAATTAAAACTATAATCTTGTTATTATTTCCTGTTTTCTTGCCTTAAGGCCAGTATCTATACCCAAGGACACATTATAGATAAAAACCTTGGAATTACGTTAGAATATGTCTGCATGTGCAGCAGTATGTGAAAGACACCTGCATTATATCATTCAGTGGGAATTTTGCTGATTGTTTCCTCTGCAAATACAGCAAATACTGCAAATGTAACATGACCAGGCTCTCAGTGATGAGGATGTGGCAACTCTGTCTCTGTGTGCAAAGAGGTACATAACAGAATTTGAATGTCCTTTACGAGGTCATGGCCACCAGTAGAAAATATTATTTTCTTAGAATTATCTTGATAATTAATAACCTATACTGTCCTGGTTTTGAACAATACTGTTTCTCAAACCCACATGCTGTTATTCCACAGGCGGAATGAGAAAGAAAGATTTTAGTTAGGCTTATAAAGTTCTGGTGTGGATGAATCTTTCTGTCTCTATGGAAGGAGCCTACCATGATTGGGTTTCTTATTCTTTCTCTCCTGCACACCAGAAGAGTTCATAGGTGATACTTCCTTTAAAGTCACGAGGAAAAAAATTCAACATTAGTATATTCCTGATGGAGAAAAGCAAGCTGAGAAATAAAAATTTTCTTACCCAAAAGTCATTCAAGGTCAGAGTCAGACAAGGGATTAGAGACCCAGTTCTCACAGCTAATTAGGCCATTGAATAAGCCACAGTGATAAACAGAAAAATTGATGAATTTTCCCAACATATAATAATAATATGATAAAATTTGTGTCTGAAAGTCATAAAATCCTCTGAAATAGGGAAGAGATGGTTGTGTGGCCTCGTGTGGTTCCTTTCCCTGCCATTGTAAAAACGGTGTCTGGAAAAGACCAGGAGAAGTTTGACCACTGAACAGTGGTCACTGAACACTGAATTGAACTGTGATATCCTAGAGCAGAACTTCTGACTGTTAAAACTCAGAGTGTTACATTAGGGGACACTTTAGTCCACTAATCTCCTCAGAATTTTTCACCCTTTTGTAAGGTACTGAAAGCCCGCTTGAGACTGTGTTTTTAACTTGTTTCAGTGCTATTTCTAACAGGTTTCATCCATTTGAGGAATGCTTTACTTTGTTTGAATATGTCATTACCAAGGCTGGGCAAACCACTATGTGCCACACTAGCTCCTTGCAGGTTTGGTGGTTCAGGGTCACGCTTGGAAGTGAAACACCACAGCGGTACAAAACTTAAATATATCAGTTGTGTGGTCATCAGTGGACACATATGGAACTGTGATGCATACATACTCAAATATTAAATTTGTACACTGGTACATCTCAGGGCCTTCCACTTCACTTTCTTTTTTCCTGTTTTTCTGCCTCCTCTTGCTCAGTAGTGGTTCAACATGATACAGAGTTGCTTACCAGCTGTGTTCAGTATGATATGTAAATAAAGTATTTAAAATCAAACAGAGAAAGTCAGTCTTGCTGCTTTCTACTTTATGAGGAAAGACCTAAAATACCTTAACTTCTTCTTACCTTCTTCTGTTCTATTTTACATTCTATGCCAAGGATGCCTGGTTTGCCACCATAACGGACCAGAAAATACAAGGACTTTGGGATTCCCATGATCGGATTCTAGATAGGAAATGGTATTTCTACATAAATACTTCTTGTGAACTGAATTCTTTCATGTTCCCAGGCCTGATTATGGTGTCTCACAATCCAGCTTGAAATGGCCAAAGCACTGAGGAGCTGCACAAGTGGAACTGTAGGAATCAGGAACATCAGACGGCTTTGCTTGGTGAGTCCCATTTGGAGCTTTTGCAATGGAATACAAGCATCTCTCTGGATGAGAGTGGACTTGAATTTTTAGCAGATTTTTTTTCCTCACATGGAAACCATATTTGGCTTTAGAGCTATACTGGGCTAAGCACAACTAAATATACTATAAAATGCTCATTGTCAGTTTAAACTTTTATTAGTAATACTCCTTTTGAATGCTGGACACCACTAGGATGTACAATGGAAATGGTATGCTGCTATGCCTGTACTTTACTGCCAACCAGCAGTTGCAAAAGCTGTTTCATTTTTTCAGACATGCTGTCCAAGAGTAAATGTCATATTTGTCTTCTTTCCTGATCTGTGGCATCCCCATATTCACCTGCACATACCCTGAAATCACTGCCACTCCAAAACCCTCTGTAACAGGTTTTGCATGATCCCAGAATGTTTTTGCGAGTCAGACAGGTGGCGTTAAGAGGTTAAGCTGATGGGTACTTCTACACAGCCAGACAAATGTGTGCAGGCACCGCACAGAATTCTAATATACTGCTGCTCTTTTCCTTCTATCAGCAAATGTATCTGGACTTCAGCAAAATGAGGAATTGCCTTGTTTATCTCCTCCTTTTTAGAGTGTGCGTTCAGAGGTTACCCCAGATTGGTCCTTCACTACTGAGAGCTTTCATCTTCTCCGCAGTCAGTTTTTGATGCTGGTTAAGATACCAGATGTTGATATAAAGTTTAAGGTGACCCAGCTAACTCCTCTTCAACTTTCTGGCCAAACCTTTGTGAAGAACTTGAGCCAAAACAAACACTGAAAATTCATCAAATCATTCTGTCCTCTTAAAAAAATACTTCAAACTGACCACATACTCTTGTAATGGCATGGTTCCAGTAGGCACACCATTCTTACAGGACCTAAAGTCACAGCACACTAGGAAATAGAAACAGTTTTTAAAAATTCTCCAAATTCCAGCTCTGCTCTCTGTTAGAAGAGGACAAAAAAAAAGCATTTATCTTTTCTTGAAATTGTTTTTACTGTTCCTTTGGAGGTTAGCGCTGAACAAAACAATCATCCTCTACTTGATAATTTATCCTTTCTTGAAATTATTTTTACTGATCCTTTGGAGGTTAGCACTGAACAAAACAATAATCCTCTACTTGATAACCATGAATGTTGCCATTTTGACTCCAGTCCATGTGAATGAATCAGAAACACTGTTCCAAGCACTGTTCCCGCAAGGAGGAGATATCAGGGATGTATCCTGTATACTTACAAAGCTTTTTCTCTGTGAACAGGAGGAAGCATTTAAAACATTATCTGCTCATCACCATAAAAACTCCTCTGCTGCCCAGATGTGTTTTTTGCACATGTTTCTCAGAGTCATCCTGCAATACTGGTTCAGGCTATGAGCTAAGTTTTCGTTACCCTCTGGGTTTTTTCTGGCCTTTTCTTCTCTTCCTATCCCCTCTCTCTTTCAGAACAACACCTGCACTTACTCATAAGGAATTCCCTTATTCAAAGGGAATTCAAATAATTGAGTGATCCTATTTGACCTTTTTGAGTGCAGCTCTCTGCCTGTTCTTATAGGCACTGGATACTGACATACAGGATACAAGCTACTCTTCGCAAAACTTGGTGGTTAATCTTTGGATATGTAGGCCTCTGTTTCAGTGTAATTCAAGATTGGTTCCTTATGCCTAGACTTCTCAACTCGCCTGCTGAAATCATATGATGGGTGGGATGCTATGATGAGGTGATACAATGTCAGTCTCCAAAATTGGCCTAAGATTTGAGGTTGCAAGGGGCCTTCATGGCTGGGTCCTTTTCCATGAGGACCCTTGTGAGCAAAGAGGTGCTCTAGAAGTCACTGCAAAATCTCATCAACTCCAGGACGATCCAGGCTAAGCGCCTGGGGAAGTGTTTGTCTGCACTGCTTGTGTCTGTTTTGCAAGCATGGTGCTGAGGAACAGAAAGCAGGTGAAACTCCCACAGTATTAAAGAGGCTACTAGCACTTGTTGGAGTGAGGGGGCATCTCTATGTACACCAGGAGTTTTCAAACATAAGAGGACATGTAATTTCTGCTGTAAAAAGCCTGTACTATAAAGTGACAGCTGTAATCTGGCATCATGGGATACAAAACCCAGGTTTATGTGGCCCTTGTCTTGGCCATGGCTGCTGAGTAGCAATCCTGCAGTAAAATGGGTTCTATCTCATCTTTCTCTTCTTCTTCTCTCCCTAGAAATTTTAGCCTGTGTAGCTCGAAGAAGCATGTATCTGACAGTGTATTAACAGTTAAAAAGAGAAATGAGAAAGTCAATACAGTTAACCTGGAGGGAAAACAATGCTCTTACTTGAAATGCACAAAATTGCTGTGTGTGCGCCAGGTGGCTCTGTCTGGTTCTGCAGCAGGCACCTATACTGAAATCATTTGCTGTAATATTCTTAGCTGTTGTTAGTGATGCATGACTAGTGATTTTGGCTTGTCCTTTCCCAATCATCCCTCATTTTCCCCTTCCTCCTGCAATGAAACAAGAGAAAATTTGAGCTCCAAATGGGACCTAGCTATGTCTGGGACACTGCTAAATGACAAACAGATCTCATTCAGCTCTTAGGGTTTTATTCAGACACGCCGTCTAGCAGTAAACTAGGTCTTGCCTAAGGCAAATCTCACATCTTTTCCCTCTGAATGTCAGAAGCCAAGCAGTTTTCTGTTCTCACTTTACAAGTTTTAAATTTTTCAGTTAAAGAATCATCTGAAAATTGATAATTTGAAGATACATTTCTAAAACCAGATGTTTCTGGTTTTCTGTTGCCCATGTGAATACTCAACACTCTCTCCTTTTATTGTAGTCTTCATCTCAATGCAGGATCTGTGGAGGTTGGACCTCAAACAAATTAGCAAGATGATTGGCAGTACCACTCAACTGGTATCAGAGTGCTGGAACAGTGCTCAGGAACCCTCCACACTAACCATGCACCTGCTCTGTAGGTACCTGCAAATAGTCATTTGGACTCATTTGGCAGCAGAGAAACTGTTACTGCAAGAGGCAGCCAGAAAAGCCAGTGAGCACCATATGCTATTGTGTACAGGGAGTGTGTGCTCTCACTGTCCTTTGGTAAAAATGGGAATAAAACTCATATTCATGGTGTGTCTGCAAACTAGAGCAGGGACAGATGTGTGGAAGCACATGCCACCTTCTTGTCCTGGTAAGCAGGCTTTGACAGAAGAGGGAGGACACAGAATGTACATCAATGATACAAAGTTCCTGTTTTCCTTCTTCTTCTTCTGAAGTTTTTTCATAGCAGCACAAGCACTTATTCAGCTATTTTTGGATCTGTTGGAGAGATGACCTGGACAACAGTCAGGGCACATCAGAAAACCAATTAAGTAAATAACCAACTAGACCAACCCAAGGAAACCCAAACCCAAAAGAATGAGAAGCCCAAATACAGCAAGACCTCTTCTTCAGTGGCAAGATCACTACTCATGAGCATTACTGTGGTGGCAGCATTACACCTGTCACCTGACTGTTTCAGGTGTGAACAGAGGTACCAGAGCTAGCATAATGCCCATGGGAGTGGGTAATGGTAGCATGTCCTGGGAGCTCAGTATGTACACACACAGCAGCTGCACCTGAGTCACTCTTGAGTGTTCAGGCTGGCTTGGCTTAAGTGACACAGGGCATCTCTTCATTCACTTAAAATCCCTGCATTGTGACAATCCCACAAGATTCAGTTTCAACAAACCAGTGCATGAGAAAGAGAAGTCTGTATTTGACCTTCCTTAGCAAAGTTTTCAGGCCTGCTTACCAGAAAGCAAGGAAACCGCTTTCAGATCTGCAACAGCATGCTTGTTTTCCTCAGTTTGGCCCAAGTCCTCCTCTGAGTTCCAAGAAGCAGGAGTAGGTCATCTTGTCCTTCAATCTGTATTCCCAGAAATAGCCAGAAATGGCCAGCATTTCATTACAGAGGGACGAGAGAAATTTATCGTAACAAGGCTGGCTCTAGGGGACCAAAACTTTCCAGCTTGTGAAGGTGTATGTGTGTAGCAGTCTGATTGGAGGCATGTCTCCAAAAGATGTACATGGGCCACACACCCCAAGTTCTGAGTGGTGGGGTTTAGTCACGGGGTTATTTTTAGAACACCAGGACTAAAGAGAGTCCCAATCTGTACAAGGTGTCCAGTGTCAGAGGAGACATAATTTCTGTTAGCGAGAAATTGCTCTCCAATTAACATCAACATGAAGATGACCATTTAGCCCCTCCCAGAATACTTGTGCTTGATGCTTGTGTGGCGCTATGTATTGAATTACCAAGCAGCTGCTCTTCCGTGTTTAATTAGCAGTTGTGAAATTAGTGATGTTGCACGGAGAAGGAGGTGGCACCGCTGCTTTTCCTGCACGTCAGCGGCGCCGATGGGCTGGGGGTGCGTCTCACACTGTCATCTAGTGGCCGGTGTCCACCTTCTCGGCTGGGCAGCAGCAGCAGCAGCAGGATACGGCAACGATTCTAATCCCCGAAGGCTGAAATTTTAGGCAGATTTGTATCTCAGTGTTTCTTCAGAGACAGTGATGGTGATGCACCTCGTGGAGCACAGTCCTAGCCCCAAGGAGGTTTCATCAGACAGCTGAGGTAGGCATCAAGGCATCCTGAGGTGGGGTCTCTAGCTAAATTTGGTGAAGCTTCTAGTAGCTCATCATGGCACATACTTAGAGAAACCTAAATAAGTGTGTGCACCCTCAGTTTTGGGTGTCCCATCTCTCTGTGAGTCCATCATCATAGCACTGCATGAATTGGCAGCTAGCATTTGGATGGAAGTGTTTCATGTGTAGGGAGTGGTTAGAAACCTCCCTACTTCCTTATTGGAGAATATTGCCTCTACAATAGGTCCAGCTGAATGGCACACTCCTAATCTGCCTCAGCACAACCAGACAGCATCTGATAGAAGCACTTTGTGCTAGCAGAGGTGGTTTGGTACTGAATAGATTAGGAAGGATTTGCACACTGTTTTGTCAGTTGAGTTGCAAAGACAATAAGATGGAAGTCAATAACAGCTTAGTAAGACACAGAGCTAGACCAAGGCAAGAACATCAGTCTCTGATAAAAGCAAGCATAGGATATAATTTCACACACTTAAATAATGTTCCATACTCCACTGAATGTTCCAGTTACACTGATTTTCAAGGGAGAGTTGTATCAGTAGTTTTCCATTTAGGCACAGCTCTTTGGTAATAAAATTGTACACAAGAGTCACATCACTACAATGTAACAACAGTAAATTTTCTTTGTACAGGTGAACCCGTTTGGACAAATCACTGTGATGTTTGCCCTGACCGAAGGTAGTCAGTACCAATGCCTACAGGTTAAAGTCATGTCTAACTTCCTACTCTAAGACCCTTCTTTCTACAGGTCATACATTTTGTCAAGCTGCTTCTTCCACCAGAAAGATTTTGTCTTGGACACATTAAAATTCAAGGTTTGGTAGCTGCACTTGCTACCTGTCTGGGCAGCCATCATTTTTCCAGCTCTGACAGCTCAGTATTTTTGTGTATGGTTTACCAGCACAGAACTGAGGCGCCTTTGCAAGAGAATTTGAAATCTTCCTTACAATCCAAATGACAGTAAACATAAACATTTGAAAGAAAAAAAGGAAAATTTCTGTTACAACAGAATGACTATTTTGTTGTTGTTGTTTGTGTTTAAGCTGAAATCCAGTGTCCAGCACATTTTTTTCTTAGGATTTACATGATTTGTTCAGTTACATGTTTGTTCTACATAAGACAAGGTATTTTTTCCACTAAAAATATGTATCTGGTTATTTATTGGTAAAGGGAGCTCAGAAGTGGTATTATCTTTCCACGTACCACTATGTTTGCATAACCAGTATAAAACCCTACCAACTTTGTTAGAATCTTACTGATTCCTTCTAGACATCATTTTCAAGAATAAGAAGGCCATAGGTTGACCATATTCCCAAAAAGGTTTTGTCAGAGGATTCCTACCTATTCTTGCCACTAGGAAGTCTATATGGCTAAATCTAAGCTCTTCCCTCAGCCCAAAAGTGACTGAGATCACATCCCAAAATATACCGTCCCTGTGGACACTCTTCATCAGTCTTACCTTGGGACGACTTACTCTTGCTGAAATTTATGCTAGTGTCTATAAAGAATACTCTTACTCCAAGTGTTCTCTGAATTTTGTGAAAGAAATGGGAACGTATTAACACCATATGCAGAGGAAAAATTCTGTTCCCTCTTCATTGATGATGTTTACTTTAAGGATTGCATTTGACTGTTTCATCTTTCTGAGCTTTCTTGACTGATAGTGGCAAATAAATTACTTTGTCCTGAAGACCTTGAACACCCTGGCTGTTCACCACTCCATATTTAGTACAGTTGCAATTAGGAACAACTCATAGGGGTAGAAACACACTTTTTGCTTTGTACTACGGTTTCAAATGTGGTAAAAAACCCCCCAACATATCCAAAAAAACCCAACCCCCAAAAAAAAGAAAACAGAAAAAACCCCCCAGGTAACATATCTCCAGAAGTTTGAAGTCCATGTCTGTTTTGAATGTTCATATGTCATTAAAAAAATGTTTTCTCTACTGCTGAGAATGCAGCAAAACCACTACAAAATTACATAGCTTTCGTATATATGTGAGTTGTTTTAAATTTGAAGAGTGCATTGAATTAAAGAATTTCAAGTGTTAAAAAATAATCTCCACTATTGTTTAATCACAGTAACACCTTTTAATGTTTAGTGTCAGAAAAACTGCATATTATGGAATAAATACCAGCATTTGTTTGTTAACATCCCCTTATGATCATTTTCAATAAAGTATTTCATATCAGACAAGCACTCTATAAGATCACAGCTTACAATAGGCATTTACTGAAAACAGGGTAGATGCATTTTTCTGGTGCAGGTATACACATCCCCCAGGATCCTCAAAGCATTTTTCCTGTCTGTGCAGGTAAGAATTCAGGGCTCCACAGAACATATCAAGTGTACTGAAAGTTTCTGGGCTAAGAATACTCCAGTGCAAAAAACATCTCAATGCAATAGAATCCAATACATACAAGGGGATATTTTATCTCTTATTAGCATCTGAAAAGAACAAACTGTGCACTTACAAGGAGCAAAAGAAACACACTAAAAAAAAAATCAGACAAATGCTCTAAGTTATCTATTTTTATTACAAAATTACACTTGGTGTTAGTTGCATACAACAGCATAGGCTGACAGTGTCACACAGCTGCTCCCACGTAAGGCAACAGCTTGCAGTGCCTACTTGCACTAACCAGGTTACTTTATATCCCCTATAGCTAAGTTACCTGCAGTCATTACTGCAGCATCTGATGAGACAGAGCTAGGAACCACAAGTGGGTAAGCCAGGAATGGTTTTAGTGCTTCACAGAATCATAGAGTAATTTACGTTGGAAAAAACCTCTATAAGGTCAAGGCCAACTGTTAACTGAGCACTGCCAATATAGTAAGGTATAGCTTTATGTATTTTTAGTTAGGAACTAAAACCTTTACTCGGTACATTTCAATAATTAAGCCTTAATACATTTCTTGACTGAAACTAGAGGTATTACCAGTAGCAGCAGCAACCCAGGACTATACAGCAGTCTGCACTCCTCTTTCATTGCAATACCGACAACTGGACTTTAAACTTGTTGATGACCCTACTTAGTACAGCTTTAGAACAGCTTGAGAGCTTAACACTGTTTTCTTCCATCTTCAGTTACTGCTGTTTATCTGTCACTGTGCTGCTTTGTTCAGTGCCTGAACTGTGCTTGCTCTTAAGGGACCTTCCAATGTATCTCCAGTACTCTTTTCGGATGGTGTCTTTTTCTTTAGCCAGAATTTCACACAACTATGGAAGAAAAATGAGAGATTGGAGCATTATACCAAAAAGCTTACGGAATCCTTCACTATAAAATGCATACAACATATATTTCAGACAGTATTAGAAACACGTTTCTCTGCAACATTTGTTTTATTCGCAGGACTTGTAATTGTTCAATGACATCAAACTGATGACAATCCCAGTTGGTAGCCAACCAATCTGACACTGCACAAAAATCCCTCCAGCCCCATTTCAGTTGTAAGAGTTTCCCTCTGACTCATTTCCATGCCTACCACTCATCATCCATGCCAAGCCTGTAGTAGAAGCACAGTATACTTCCTGAGAACCCTGAATGTCTTTTAGTCATCCAACAGGCTGCAAACCACTTCTCTTGAATCTTCAGTACTCTTGATGGACTGACAAGAGATATTTTATTTCTCTTTTCCCTCAGCAGACTGTCCCAAAAGGGTTCTCCACGCAAGTCAGTAACCTTCTCTCATGCTATGTTAAGTTGGTGCAAATACTTCGTGTTCAGGGGTTTTTTTTTGTTTTGATCTCGGTAAGCAGCACAGTAGAAGTCAATCCTACTTACAGGACAGGCTGTGTAAACTTTACACAGTATGTACACTGTCTACCAATGTTTTAGTAAATTCCCTTTTGTTATGCAGATGACACGGCCTTGCTCAGTGAAATGGAGTTAAGAAATCAGGAGCTTTGATGCCTAAATAGAGAAGTCAAAATCAGTGAAATAGTATAAAGGGGATATGAATCTAGGAGGTACAACTGCACTTATTTACAATCTGGTCCTGGAACACAATGGAAAAATGCTGACAAAGAGTAACATTGGAACACAAAGACTCCAGGCAAAACTACAGCTCTAATTACATTGAGTTCCAGTCTGTGCCACAGTGAATGCAAAGTGTTCTTGTAAAAACTACACTACAAACTGCACCAAGGACCATCCAAGTATGAAGCTCTGAGAGATACACAACATTGCCAGAAGTAATTTATGCTCTGTAGGAAGTGGTGCCTGACATTTCTTACTGATACCCCCAGTGCCTGCTGGCCATAAGCTAATTCTGCCACCTTTCTTAGAAAGGGCTAAGAAGGGCCAAAGGAGCTCAATAGAGGTTTGGAAATGGATATTCTGAGAAAAATTCATTAACCTACAGAGAAGAGAGTGAGTTAATGCTAAAAGTTAACATCCAAAACTCTTCAATTGTTCAAACATCATCTTATTTCTGCATGTGGTATTAGAGACCTTCCTTCAGTACCAAGTGAAGAAAACTTAAGAGTAATTTCATAACTGGCAAGTTATTACTTATATTTAAATTCAGGAGATCCTTGTGATTGTCTGGATTTTGTGTTAAACTCTTCATAGACCTCTTGTGATTAACAAGTAACCTGCTCTGTTTATGAAAATCAATCCCATTTTGTCAAGCTATAAAACCAGACAGGAACAGACAGAATCCGTCAGAAGAAAAACCAAGCTCTCAAAACCTACCTCCAGTGCCTTGTTCAGTGTTTCTTCCTTGTTATCGCACTGGTTTTCTAGCATGTCTTCATATATGTCCACAAGAAAGGCAATCAGATAGGGTGAACTGTGACTGGGCTGTAAATTCAACAGTTCCTCCAGCAGATTTGGATACTTAGAAAGACCACGATCCTGTAGAATCCTAGAAGAGAGGTTAATAGGCTTGACACGTGGCAGTGGGAAATCTGGTGTGAGTAATTGTGTTTTTGTTATGATTCCTTTACTTGGAGATTAGTTTTGAAATCAGGCTGCAAATATAAGTAAGTCAGAAAGTAAGCAGCACACAGCACTAGTACAGCCTCATGTTGTAATAAGCTGGTATAGTTTTTGTTCAACTGAACATAAATTAGACTGAAAGCATGTTTGTTATTTCCTGTCTATGCTTTTTAACACAGTAACATAACAAGTCAAGTTTTTAAAATCATGAGAAGTACCCATAGTCCTTCCACAAAACTACAGGGCCAGAAGCTTAGTGAAAATTTACGAAGAAATTAAGTTATAATATAATAACACCTTGTGATAGTATTTGCCTGCATGCTTAAGCACACTACATTAGAACAAACAGCAACAAGTTATTTTCAATTAAGAAGTAGGCATCAGACACCTTCTACAGATATTCTTTTTGTCATGGAGAAATACACCTCACCCTTTTAAGTAGTTCCAAGCGCTCTCATTATGTGGCACTGCAGTGATCATCTCAAGAGTGTACCTGCAATAAGAAGACAACAGGTCACGAATGCAACCAAAGTAACAATGCAGTTAGAAATTACCTGAATGTGCTCAGAAGATTCCAAATACATCTCTCTAGACTAGACTTCACTCTTTTTGCAGATCATCTCAGCTCAGTAGATCAAAAATGGCTCAGAAGATAATCACCAGGCGTCTCAAAGAGGCAGACACTATGAAAACTATTTTAAGATTTAAGTGTTCAATTTGCTGGACTTCATACAATAATGAGTCAGTTCCCAAAATTATTAGCGGTAACACTGAGAAACAACGTAATACACTCCTGGTATGCTAAAGGAGTAACTTTTGTCTTGATGCCCAGCAATGGCAAGGGGCTGAAAATGGCCAGAGTACCTGAGCTCTGTTAATATGACTGCAAGCGGTATGTTCTGTACCTATTTTCAGAACGTTTTCCATGAGGCTGCACTCAAGCAAACCCACAGAAAGGCAGAGCTTGAGCTTTCAGCTCACATAGCCGTCTGCAGCACTTCTGTGAAAGTAACAGTGAGACAACTGCTATAAAAGCAAAGCAACAAAAGGCACCTCCCGTACAACCACAAGGCCACATTTCATCTTCACAAAACAGATTTATCTTCTGGCTTTTCCCAGCATAACCAGCCATCTGATGATTTTCAGAGGCTGCAGATACTGATAAAAAGTTGTATCAGGAGTACTAAAAAAAATACCCACAATCCTAACTCTTTTAACATTCTGCAGTCACTATGACAAAGACCAAGTTTATCTACCAATAAGCAGTTCTCTAATGACATCTGGGAAGTCTTAACCTTAGCCAGCCTGGTTCTTAAGATGGTATCCAATTATCTTGAGAAGATCAAGGGAGGATGCCCAGACTAAACTCTGGAGAGAAAAAGTTGAAGATATCCAAGTCTAAGTCATGGAAATGGTACAGATTCATTCATCTACAGGAAGGTTATGAACTGGAAGAGAAGTACAACTTCTAGAAGGTTGCAAAGACAACCGTGAAAGATGGTGAGTGCTGGGATCCTCTAGGAATAATGTACCAAAGGACTTATTCAGAGATTGAGTCTTTCTTCTGAAAAATAACTCTATAAAAATTGCAATACCTTATTTTAATTGCTTCTTCACTTTTGATAAATACCTTCTCATAACCATCAACCCTAATCAGCAATCTGAGATGTGAAAACCATATGAAGAAGCTTCTTTTACCACCACGAGCAGTAAAATACATCTAGAAGCCCAGTTTGTCTTCAGTTACAAACCTGCAACCTAGAAGCAGTGAGCACAAAGCTCTTTTTCCTGAAAACTAGCCATCTCACAGAAGTAGTTCTCTTTGTGCCAACCACATACTCCTGAAAGCTCCTTTGTTTTTCCAGCTGCGTAAAATTCCTCAAAAAAAGCAACTCCTCTTCCTACAATCTGTGTCCACATTACTGTATTGGGTTTGCATGGCCTGGTTTTTGGTAGTGGGGGAGGCTACAGGGGTGGGTTTTGTGAGAAGCTGCCAGGAGCTTCTTCCATGTCCATCAGAGCCAATCTCTGGTGGCTCCACAGATAGATGTGCCACTGGCCAAGGCTGGGCCTATTGGAAATGATGGTAACACCTCATGGTAACATACTAAAGAAGAAAGAAAAACAAAGGTTGTGGCCCAGTTTTATTTGTGGCCAGACAAGAGCAGAATGAGAACATGCGAGAGGAAAACTCCACAGACACCAAGGTCAGTGAAGAAGGAAGCGGGGGAGGTGCTGCAGGCACCAGAACTGAAGAGGGCCTCTTTTCCCAAACTTTCTAGGGGTAGAATACTGATGAACAGCACAACAGTGTCACAGATTTTCTGCAGATTGTCCCACTATAACTAGCTCACCATAAACCCCAAAGTTTTGTTTTTACAATAAACAGCAGGTCAGGAAAACAGATGCATGATAGTGACTTGCCCAGGGTAAGCAGAGCTTGCTTCAGTCTAACACTTGATCTGCTAACCATGAGTGTTAGTCCCAGAAGTGAACAAAAACCAGGAAACAAAGCCCAGGGTGACGGTGAAAGTATTCCTTTGCCTTCATGTAATGGAGACTGTTTAACGTGAGCCTGAATAGCATTACTAACCGGACTTCTCTGTCTAGGACTGCTGGGTCATCATAGCCAGTGGTGTTGAAAATGACAAAGTGTCGTTGGTTCCAAACTGAGTTGTTTCTCACATCTTCTCTCAAAAGCTGGTCTACATAGTCCAGTTCATTGTCCCATAGTTTGAACTCCTATAGAAAGAGAAGAGAGAGTATCACAATCAAAAGTTTTTATTTTTTTTAAATACTCCTCGTTATAAATATTATTTTAAATTCTCCTCATTCCTAAGTTGCCTGAACATCAGATAGAGCATTTTTTGAAGAAATCAACACAAAGTTCAAAGAAAATTAAGTACAGGTACACTAGGAACATGCTACACTATGCAGTGGTACGCAAAGGTATTAGTTCAACATTAAATACACACACGTAACAGTTAGTAGACAGCAATCCAATTTTTTGAACTCACTTCCTAAAAGGCAAGTTTATAGCTAACCTCTGCCAGGTTATTTAAAGAATCAAGAGTTCTGTGGATACAATACCTGAATAACCCATTGTCTGTGTTGCCAGGCATGGTAATTTTTGGCATCTTGGTTAAGAATGTCAGCTATGAACTCAAGCTCTCTGGATGGATCCTGCAGCCACTCAACCAGCACCCGCCTGTGATGCCTAATGACAAGAAGAAAAGTCTAAATTTTTTTGGTGACTGTGTGGTGTGTATTAAAGCAGCTTATAGCAACTGTACCACTTAGGAAAAAAACCCACTAGTTAAGTACTTCAAATTAAGCATAGCAGAACATTTCACTTGGCTCTGAGAAACGTATGATGCATATTTATATTATAAAAAATTCTAACCACACATACACAATGGCAAATCACCTCATTTTAGACAAGTAATGTTCACCTGAAACAATATACTTCCACACTCATGGTCAAAGTCTTCAGCAAAGTAAAATTTTCTAGTACTGCGTAATTTCTCTTGTAATAACAATACTGCTCTTTTGCTTATTCCCATTCATTTCGGAAAAAAACCCAACAACAGGCAGGCAAACTCCAAGACAAAATAAAAGAAAAAATATTAACTTCTATTTGTTTTCTTGGTTGCCTTTTCACAAGTCCTTTTTTTTTTTTTTTTACCTGTCAGATTTATTTTGGCAGTTTAAAACTTAATTTTAACAAGAAAACAAGACCTGCTTAGCATGTCATAATCATATGCTTAGAACAAGTATCTGAAAGAAACTTTGACATGATGCAATTCCATTTAATTCCTCCATCATAACTGATAGCCAATTTATAAAAACATTAGGAATTGAAAAGAAAGCACGATTTTACCAGACTTGGTAGTTCTTTGGCTGATCTTCAATGATAGCTGTAATGTACTTAAGTTCCTCATGGAGATCCTTTCCCAAAGACTGCAGGAGGACTCTCCGGAAATGCCTGTATTTTTAAAAGTCAAGCATTTGAACACTGCAAAAGGACTTTCCTAAAATTCACAGAGAAGAACATAGGATCACCTTTGTTCACAATTCTTGTAAATGATATTGAGCTAAAAATAGTACAAAAAACCAAAACCTAATGCAAAATCCTCAACCACATATCTAGTTCTGTTAAAGGGCATTCAATTATTGAACAGCGGAGAATTAGAATATGACTGGTTACAACAGTACATTATCTAAGATAGTAGCAATCATGTTCAAGTTAACCTGTACCCATGCTAGTTTTTTGTCGTGGAAACTAAGACTTCTGTGCTTGAAACAATGTAAACTTTCTGATTTTATGGAAATCAGTGGAATAAAGATGTCCAGACATACTTGTTAGCATTTGTGAGTTAAAAGGCCCTACTCTGAGTATCAGAAATTCACTGTTTATTTATTACCTAACTGAACGGTAACCTGAGAGATCTTTTAAAATGCACTATTTAGTAAATATACAAATTAGCTGCTGTCATGTTTTTATGCTTCTTCTTGAAGTCAACTGAGCGCATCTTCAGCATTTTGCCATGGCCACATTATCAGGTAAATGTTCTAATTTTAAACAGAAAAGTCCTTTTTGTAGCTAGCCCTGTCCTTGACTGATAATATCCTTAAAGACAAATGAATGAAAACCACTGAATCAAAGTGAGGCATGGGAAATACTGAACAAAGGCTTTCTTTGGAAGCTCACTGGAAATCTACGCTACTCTTCTGTGTAAATTCAAGTAGGCATGTCCTAATTCAACTAACAAAATAGTGAAGACTTAAAAGGTAGGCAGTCGAATGACCACAGAAATAATCCCAGAGTTATTACATACCATACTGTGTAGTTTGCAGCATTTAACTCAATGGCATCTGCTGTTAACTTGAAAGCTCTTTCGCTTCTCTCATCCCGCTGCAGAACAGCCCGGAAGTAATCATAGACATCTCGGACTAAATAGAAAATAGCATCTTAGCCAATGGCCTGAGTAGGGGATAAGGTTAATAATCTTTTGAAATTCCTTCCTGTTTTCTGTATTCTAAACATACCTCTGTGAAACAATAGCTACCTATTGCTCTGACAGCATTTGCAACTGAGACCTGTGCATGATATTAGCACACCAAAAAGCTGCACAAGTATGTTAGCAATACACCATCAGAATAATATCAAAAACAATCATAAAAGTTCTGTGCTGCTTACTCACACTGCTCCACCAGTTGCAGGAGCTTCATGTTTTGCTTCCACTTGTGGGCTGGAAATGCCTTGTGACATGAACCACACTGTCTGCTGTATTACCTCTTAAGCCATACGATTTTAAAGGAGAACCTTGGCTATTAATATCTCAGGTGAAGATTCAGATTCAGAAATGCTTGGTAAAAACACCACACACAAGCACCATAACACAATTGAATTAATTTCTTCACAGTATCACTCTAGAAAATGTTATCCAAAAAATGAAGTCTTGTTTCAACAATGGTAAGGGCAGAACATATTTAAGACTTACATTTTTCACTGTAGATGATCTGAACAACAGGATTTGGCCCATCATTTTGAGGTACAGGTTCAATATCGGCCCATTCCTTCCTGTCCCTGTAAATACATATTTTTGTTTTTTCAATGGTTCTGAAAAGCACAATATGCTACTCAAACCATGACATGCACAAACCTGTGTCCAGTACACATCCTTGCTCTGAACAGTCACTACTATTTTAGCTACATTACTGTCTGTACCACAGCATATAAACAGGTAAAAGTGTCCCCAACATAAGGAGGACATGGAAGTGTTGGAGCAAGTCCAGAGGAGGGCCACGACGTTGAAAAGAGGACTGGAGCACCTCCCTTACAAAGACATACTGAGAAAGGTGGAGCTGTCCACCCACCCCACTGGTGGCTGGGTGGAGACCTCAGAGCAGCCTTCCAGGATCTAAAAAAGGGCCTACAGGGAAGCAGGAGAGGGATTTTCCGTCAGAAACTGTAATGATGGACAAGAAATAATGGGTACAAACTGAAAGAGGGGAAACTTAGGTTCGACATTAGGAAAAAATTCTTTTATTGTAAGGGTGGTGAGACCCTGGACCAGGTCGCCCAGAGAAGCTGTGTATGCACCAGCTCTGGCAGTGCTCAAGGCCATGTTGGATAAAGCCCCGAGCAACCTGGTGAAGTGAAAGGTGTCCCTGCCCCTCCCACAAGCTCCCCACTCCTCCGGCCCCAGCTCCGCCGCTCCACGCCCCCCACCCCCTGACGTGCCGCGACGCCGCCGCGGCCGTACCTGTACAGCACGTAGCCGTTATCCTCCCCGTCCTCCTCCTCCTCCAGCAGCTGCCCGAAGCCGCCCTCTGGCTCGCTGCCGCCGCCCTCCGCTTCCCCCTCCGCCTGCAACTCGGCCACCGCGGCCCTCCCGTCCGCCGCCATCGCTGCGCCGCCGCTTCCGGGGCCCGGCTGCACCACAGAGGCGCGGGCGGAGCGGCAGCGCGGCTCGACAGCGCCGCCCCTGGGGCGGAGGGCGCAGCCCGCGGCCGGGCTGCGGGCGCGGGGAGCTGCCTTCCCTCCGCCAGGGAAGCTCCCGCCGCGTCTCCACATCGGGAGTTTACACAGCGCAGGGAAAACACAAGTGGGCGCCATTTTAGGTTCAAGCCACCTAACAGGTGTAAAAGGTGAAACTGGAGAAGGTTTTGAAACAGCCGCTGCTAACCAACGGGTGAAACTGGAGAAGGCAGCAGACCCAGCAGGAGCTGGGTGAGGTTAGCCTGGAGAAAAGGAGGCTCAGGGGTGACCTTAGTGCTTTTCAACTACCTGAAAGGAGGCTGTAGCCACGTGGGAATCGGCCTCTTCTCCAGGCAACCAGAGACGAGACACAGTCTCAAACTGCACCAGCAGAGGTTCAGGGCGGCCATCAGGAGGAGTTTCTTCACAGAAAAGGTGATTAGACATTGGAATGGACTACCCAGGGTCAACTGGACTGTGGTCCGGTTGACAAGGCGGTGTTCTGTCATAGATTGGACTCGATGGATCTCAGAGATCTTTTCCAACCTAAATGATTCTGTGACCCCCTAATGTGGTGTTGGTCAGCAGGACAAAGTAGCTGAACTGAAGACAGGTGTTAGAGAACAGCTGATTCAGGGGTACGGGCTTGTAGTCTGGGGCATTTTGAGATGCATTAGCATGAAAAGGATTAAAGACAGATGGAGCATGTGCAGTAGCAAGGGCTGTGCCTAGATCTGCATCTATACTGTATTCTCAGGGAGGGGGAGAAAGCATTCTATATGTGGTGGAAATCGCTGACGTCTTTTGTCAGAATGAGGCCACCCTCAGTTTAGATTTTATAATTTAATGTATTAAGTGAACAGGCCAAATTCCCTTATTCAAATTACTTGTCTGGGTCACAACGATTAGAGACACAGTAAGCTAAATTAGCTATAAAGTCCAGGTAAAGCACCCACAGCACTGAGCATTCCTCAGGCTCCTCCCAAGCAAGCACACACTTCCCCAGGCTGTGACACAGAGTTTTGTACCCCCATGGCCCCTCCCATCACCGCTCACTGTCCCTCCCCCGAGGTCCATGTAAGAGTGCGTTTAATTGGTTTAAATTTAGGGATGATGTTTCGATGTACTCCATTGGTAAAGTCTCTTGTCCAATCGCTCGTCTGCTTCAGGGGCGTCAGTCTCTTCAGGGTGACGTCATCAGGGTTTTGGCGGGAAAGATCCTCATTAAAATTCAGCGTTGCTGTGGAGTTTGCTGGTAGGCCAACAGTTGGTTTCTAAACATAGCTCACTGGAAAGTTCCTCTGGACCTTCTCTCCTCTATTGAAGCACAACTTAATTTACAGATAAGTTAAAAGAATATAATTTTATAACACATTTTAAACTTTTTAGGTCTAACTTGAACGTTTGACTAATGCTTAACTTCAATATGAACATTTGAACAGTGTAGCAGTAGTACAACTTGGAAGGTTTAACTTTTATAATTCAGATTAATTGTTTAATTCTGCAATTTTAATTAATAACACAAACTAATTAACTATTATTCATTAATGTGAAAGCCAACTTTTCCAACTTTTATTTATAACATCTTTAATTCTGAGCTGCTCAAGTTGAAAGGGCTGTTGTGTGTGTCACATGTTTTACAGTGATTTTATGGAAAGAAGAATGGTGCCACAGCGACAATGAGGGAGTATAAATGCACAGCTGCAAATTGAGACACAAGATCCAGGACAAGGAAAAATCAGGCCCACAGGTGGTTCTTGTGTCACTGAGCAGCTTTGTCTCCTCTGGGAAGTCCCTTGAACTCTGTGTTTTCCTTGTCTCCCTGCCTTTTTTTCTGCCCTATTTTATTCTGAGGACTTCATTTGTTCCTGCCAGGATGTTCATACAGTGACTCATTGGAGTGCATAGTGGGGTTGCTGCTTCTGGGTGTTACAGTAATATAGACTATACTAATATAATGAGGATAAAACCCAGAGAAATCTACTGAAAGGTCACTTTGAATAACAGGACTGTACAAACAACAGAAAGGAAATGGGCATATCCAGAGACAGACAGGATACCCAACAGGACCTAAGTGAAAGAAAAAAATTCTAAAATGACAAAGAATAAAAAGAGAGAGGAAGAACAAAGGCATAGAAAGAAACAAAGTGTATTAAAAAGAGATCAGAGGAAAATTGTACATATGAATGAGAGAAACCTCAAACACAGTAAATTGTGTTTTGTAAGAGAGCAGAAAGAAAAGCTGCTGTTCCTGACCCATGGAAAGAAAAGTTGCATTGCAAGTTTGTTAAGATCACCAATAGCTCTCCATGGACAGAGGGCACATGAGACACAGATCTTTAAGAAATCTGGTTTATTAGCTCTGCTGTTTGAGCGACAGTTGTGTTTTTGGGGTTGTCTTCGTCCAGAATTCGTACATGATGACCTGGCCCTGCCCTTGCTTATGCTGGTATCATCTTTACCAGCTATTTAACATGGATTACAGACAAGCCAGATCCTGCAATAAGAGCTAATTTCCTCAGAGTGGCATAACAGGACAAGAAACAAAAGTGAGCTTCTCTGATGGCAGCCACTGGATTGAGCTGGTCCAAGAACAGCTTGCTTATGGCATGGGATGGACAGCAGATACCACAGCCATCCCACTGCCCTCAGGACCCAGTTGTGCATTTTCAGTCTGAAACTGTGGGTTATTGGGTCTGTGGGCTGTATCTAAAGGTTTGAGGGACAGTAACTGAGGAAACTCAAGCCTGTGGAAGGAAGCTGAAGCATTTTACAATTAAATTTTGTCCTCATGAGAGCAACTTAGGAGTGTGCCAGCTGAGGAAATGTGAAAGCCAGGAATATAAATAAGTTTAAAATTACAGACTAGATCAAAACCCAGTGGGATCACAGAAGTCCTTCCATGAACTATACCAGGTTTCGGATCCATTTCCAACCACTCGATTTAATTTACTGAGCTACACCTCATTGTGCCATGCTAACTTCAGTCCTTGCAGCCTCTAGGCACTCTGAATTAGGCCTGCAAAAGCAGGATTCTGCCTTCACATGAACCTGCTTTGCAAAATAATACTTGGAGATTCTTGCTGTGTGCCTCATGACTTAAAGTGAGTGGACATCCTTCATGTTCCAGGTTGAATATCTGTAAACACACTTTAAAGATAATATTAAAACCCCACCTGAAAGCTTCTACATAAAAATACGACTCCAGCAGCTAGAACCTGTGTGAGGAAGCAACAAATAGGACATGACCTGGGATTAATCACTAAACAAAGACTGGAGGATAAGTAAATCTGCATGTCCCAGCATTGCAGTGTCAGTTGCTAGTTTTCATATCAGGAAGAGACTGGTAGTTCAGAGAGAAATCAGAGCTCTCTGGTGCAGTATGTACAGCAAGAGGTGGGTGTTGCTCCAAAGGGGCTACTGGAAAGAATAGCTGTAGTGGCAAGGGGACAGAGCCAGTGTGGCAAGGATCACGGACACTGCTGCAGAGGATTCAGGTTGCCTGGTGGGTACCCTTCTGATCCTCTCGGGAAGGCTGCAGGCATTATGCACTCAGAGTAAGGAGATGAGCTGTGTGCGTAACATTTCTACAGTTTTTATCAGTCATGCGTTTCAGTTGAGGCACAGGTGTCTCCTCTGCCTCTTCTGGAATTCTTTCTCCCTCCACTCCCTCAGGTAATCAGTCCCCTGCCTGCCACGTCTGGGTTAGAAACAGCAGATACCTCACTTTCAAGTGTTCGTGTATAAATTTAAGTACCTATGGAGAAGTGTATAGGTATCAGGTATTTCTGTGTTAATACAAATGTGTATGTATGCGATGGACGCATTACATACGCGAGAATGGGTGGTTCGTAAGTCTGTATCAGGTGAGTAAGTACGGACTCTGAGCTAGCAGAACCAGGCTTTTGGAGTAAACATCTACAAAGAGCAAGACGTGCACAAAGTGTTTCCCAGCTTCAGGAAGCCCCGAGCGGGCAGACAGGACCGTTCCCTGGTCGGTACACACGGCCCCGCGGGGATGCCTCGGCAAGGCTGGAAGCAAGGCATGGTGTCAGCTGCGGGAAGCCTGCCGCAGCTCCGCGCCACAGGGACGAAGGATGAGCGCGGGCCGGCACTCCCAGCTCCTCGGGGCTTCCCAGCTGCCGTGACGCATTTCTTTTTCTGACTGCTCGCTGGCCTCATACAGACAATCTAAAGTCTCCGTCAGGATAGCACCGGCACTGTAGTAAAAAAACATAAAACCGCAAAGCGCGCTATTATGGAAACAGCTATAGGAATCGGTGTCAGGGGCGAATTTATTTTTGGGAATTGGGTGAGGTCTTGCAGTGAGGGTTTGCAGAAGAGGAGTCGGACGGGGTGGAACTGATGGCGCTCTCGGGCCGACTAGCCCTCCGCGTTCCCTGTGCAGGGCCTTGCAGACCCCGGGCAGAGCCGGGGCGGGCGGAGGGAGGCGCGGAGCCGCACCGCCCCCGCCGCTGCCCGCCCCCCCTCCGCGCTCCAAGTGGGTGCACTAACTGAAAGTTTAAAAAAAGCAGGAAAACACCCCAAACCCCCTCAGACCCGGCCGGAGGGGGACGGCGGCGGTGAGGCGGGAGCGACTTTCTTGGGGTGAGTACGGCGGCGGGCGCCCGGCCGGAGGATGCCCGACCCGCGGCGGGAGCAGGGCCGGGGCTGCGGGATGCGCAGAGCCTCGGGAAGGGAAGGGGCAGCGTTTCGGGGAGCAGGCAAAACCCTGGCTGGGATGCTGAGCGCGGAGAATTGCGGCGAGACGGAGCTGGAAGGAGAGGCGGCGGGGAGAGCTGGCAGGAAGTTTGGAAGGATTTGCAGGGAGCTGCTGCTCCCGCAGGGCAGCCTGGGATGGTGATTTATCCTTGTTCCCTCAAGTCCTTAGGCTGGCCTCCGCTCAGCCTGACAGAGGTGGGAAAGCGTTGCAAGGTCATCCTTGCCAGTGGAGCTGGGACGGGACAGAGCCTTGCCTGGCCCAGTCCAAGTACACACAGCAGTGCTGGGCAGAAGTACTGCATGTTGGGCACCGCAGAGGCAAAAATGAAGCCATGACTCAGTGTGATACCTTGGGTCCATAGGTACAGCACAGCCGTGCTGTGGGCAGTTCCCCCTCTAGAACTATACCTAAAAATGTGACGATTACTGCTACTCTTTTACCAGAGTAGGGGTTAGGGTGTTATTCAGTGGATCATCAGAGTCTTACTTTTTGCCAGGCACTGGCCTGGTAAGATACGGTGTTAAAAATACTGCCCATCTCCAGGTGTGCCACCACAGCAGTGGTCAGAATTCATCCCCTTCCCCTCCTGGTGCCCCTTGTTGGCTGTACTGCAGGAGGCACAGAAGGTGCAGAGGCTTTCTAGAAAATCCTGCCTGATCTGAGAAGTGCTTAACTGGCAGCCATGCACTGTCACACCCACACAGACCTTCAAAAGCAGCTGGCCTGTGCAGAGCAGAATTGCTCAGCGGGGTTTCATGTCAGCTTTTGCTAAAGAGGGCTTTCTGATGTTCGAAGGAAAGGGATGAACTCATGTGTCAGTGGAAGCAGAAACAGGATAATTTTTTTTCCTTTAGCTGTCAGCACCACCGTGATAGTACTGCAGCAGGCAGTACGTTTGGGACCCATCCCTCTTTGTCAGGGCTTTAGAACTTTGGGATTAAGACGGGGGAAAGCTGGCAGGAAAACCAGCATAAATTTCATAGTCATATCTCTGAAAGAGAGAAGCTCTAAAATAGCAATTTATTAAACATTTTGTGCATGTGTTTCTGCTTTCTGAGCTTTCAGAACACCCACATTTTCAAACTTCACTTCTGTGTGTGGAGTGCTACAGTCCTGTCTTTCTACCATCCTTTATTTTTATTTTTCAAGATGTGGCAGGAATTTTACAACTTCTCCTGTTGCCAGGAGTTGGGATTTTTATACAGAAACATCCATCATGCAAGAAAACAGTAAGTTTTGTCTGAAAGCTAAAAAAAGCATTGGGGAAGGGAAAGTTATTTGAAGAGAGGCAAACCAGCACAGGTGCAGATTACTTGGAAAGGGGAACTTGTTAAATTTAACTGGGTTTAGGTGTGGACAGAGTTTGTGTGTGTATTGTATGGTTACTTTCTCTATGCATTGGACATAGAGCATATTCCATGAGCATGCTTAATGCTTACAAACAGAAGTCCCAGAAGACTGAAGTATAGTAACTCCCAAGGCCAGGTAGCTGTGTGCCTTCTCCAGGAGCATTTTCAGAGATTGCCCAGGGAAGGAAAACCTTTCATTGCTCCCCTATCTGTAAGTCTGCTGCATAGCAGCACAGCTTGACATCTGAAACTCATGAAAACGGCTGCCCTTCCCACACAGTTCTGAGCCAGGGCCATCAGCATTCCTTACACTGACTGCAAGGATGAGAGGATGTCCAGGATGACTACAGGGAGAGAGTAGGTGCCTGGGGCTTTGTGAGCAAGAGTGCTGTCTTTCTGGACACCTGGCTGAAAATGTGGCTCTGGCACCTACAGAAGGCTATGGGTAGACATGAAGCTAACCATTGAGCTTTGAAGGAGCTGTCTATGTTGATGCTCTACTCTTTTTCAGCAGCCGTCACCATGAAGAGCAATAAGGATAAAGTGGGAAAGCCCAGCAGTGAAGAGCGAAGACTTTAGACAAGCTGACCTTCCCAGTGCCTAGATGTAACTGCTCTGGCAGGCCTGGTAGTGCAGCATGATTAGGATGAGGAGGAAGATACTGTGGGCATCTTGCTTCTGCTTTGCAGCTGCGTTTTTCCTTGTTCTGACACTCCAGGTAGAGGGGCAAGGGGGTGGGGTATGCATGGGATTGCTGTCAAACCAGGACACAGTTCTGTCAGAGGAGAGAGGTGACAGGCATTTTCCATACCAGTCTGTGCTTTACCAGGAGTTACTCTTGTTAGCAGCATTGGCCTTGTGGTGATAGCTGACTCTGGAAGTGACATAACGCAGAGAATACCTTTCTTGTGTACCTCCTTGGCCCGTGGAGGAATGGCCATGGCAACATACCATGCCATGTTGTGTTACCTCTATCCAGCATTGCCTCCTCTTTTCATGTGTTTGAACTCATTAGGCAAGTGGGCAAGGCTGGACCCACAGAGACATGAAAACTGCATGGTTTTTTTAACAGCTAATTTTCAGAAGAAACTTGGCTACTGAAGGGCTGTTCTCTGTCCTGTGCATTTTCCAGGGAGAAAGCAGAAGTTGTATTGTTAAGTCACATGTGATGTGGTCATATATCGGTATAAAAATATATTTCCTGCCTTCTCCTTACAATTTCAAATTAAATAGTTTGCTGTTCTGAAATAAGATGACCTGATGTCTACAGTCAGTGAAATGCATCCAGTTTAATTGACAGAAACTTAACATACAGACTTAGTGAAATGCTTAAATTCTGCTTTGTAAGCAGATGCTAATGACTGTGACATGTTGTGATGTGTATGTTTATTTCCCTGAAGGTTATCACCGAACTGGGCAATTCAGAGAATAAGGTGTCAGTAATCTCCAGTTTACACAGCAGCCCATTAAAGCCTGGGGAGAGACATGCTTTTCAGTTTAAGAAGCAGGAACTTCACAGCAGCTTCAAGACGGAGTCTGATGTAAATCACTGTCCTGTCCTGCTCTGGTGGTCTCCCCTGACTGGAGAGACAGGGAGATTCAGTCAGTGTGGAGAGGATGTTTGCTTCTTTACTATCAACAAGACCTACCAGCACAATCAGATGACAAGAGCATTTCTGTTCTATGGTAAGAATCTATTTGTTCTTAAAGAAGTAGCCTTTCCTTCTGCTTAGTTCTTTCCCTATAGAGAGTAAATATTCTAGGTGGCAACGACTTAGAACAGGAAATTTATGCAGCTCATTGAGCTAAACTTTGCCTGGTGCTGAATACCATTATGAGTGCTCTGTAAAAGTACTCTGAAAAGTGACCATGCACTTCTGTGGTATGACTGATGCCTTCTCTCATGCTCCTTTTCAGTCACATGTACTCCCTGTTCATGGGAGAAAAGACAATTTCGTGTCATTGCCAAGGCATTTAAAGACAGTCTGAGATCAAGCCAACTTTTTCCAGTGTTCTGACTCGTCACTCCTAGCAGAGGTTCTGCAAGGCCTTTGTTGCACTTCTGCAAGTCTTTTGTCTAAAAATAATACCCTCTCTGGCAACATGGCAATTCCCCTGCCTCATGTGCCAAGAAATTGCTAGCAGACTCTAAACGGAAAGTAGTGAAAGAAACCTATTGATTTTTCACAGGGAGCGGCAGCTAGTGCAACCTTGTGAGCTGCTCTGGCTCTGCCAGAAACTTCCCATTACTGTAAAGTTAGTCTACAGAGCATGAAAGATACATCATTTAAAAGTAGACCTTACTTCATTAACTTTGTTCTTTCTCCTCACACAGTTGTTTTTGAAAGAAAACGTGAGTTTTAGGTGGAAAAATAAGTTCAAATGCTTTTCTCTAACTGGTACGTTCAGATCTTTTGTCTGGAAATAAAACAAAATAAATCAGGATACCAAATCTCATTCGCTCAATATGAATCCAGGTGAACTGGAAATATAGGAAAGAAGGGCATTTAGCTTGGTTGTTAGCAGTGAACCAAAAACTTCTCATCACTAATCTTTTTAGATCTCCAAGTAGGTCAGCTTTGTCAATTGATAATATAGTGGTTAAGCATGAAAGTGAAGGAGTAACAGCAAAGGAATGAGAAGCTGACCCAATTAAAGACAAAGAAAGCTGGATTGCATCACAGGGAAGCTGTAAAGTCTGGTGATTTTGGTCTCTGGTAGTAATTTCATTTGTCTGTTTCAGCATTAGAAGGACTGTTACTCTTCATTTTTAGCAGGCTTCCAAACATACTTTGCTCTCATATTTTTAAAAGACTGTTTATACTGGGCATAAGACTCTCCCTGTAGTGGTTTTTTTTTTTTTTTTTTTCTTCTGGTGATGCTGGCTATGAACTTTGTAAAGACAAGTGTCAAAATACGCCAAATTTTTACTTATTTTTAAACCACAGTAAATGATCTCACAGTGCCAAAACAGAGAGAGCGAGTTTTTCTCTCATTCTGTCTTTCTTTCCCTCTCTCCCCCCTGCCTTGATGCACAGAGCTGTGAATCTGCAAAAAGGTGTATTATACTTTTACAGAATTTCCCTCTAAAACATCCTGCTGAGTGAAAACTTGAATATCTGAATTCCCATGGTAAGGCTGGATCAGAGCTCAGTTTCACCTTCCAAAGAAAATGCATTAATTTCCCCCTAGTACTTGGTCAGTAAGCTAGTCAAGAGGAGAATGATCCAAAGATTAAGAAAAGGACTGTGCAAAAATATAGGGTGTAGATGTTCTCCAGCACAACTGCTTTGTTAGGAACACCAACTTTTCTACAGCTTGTTCCAACTCACTGTCCTGGCCTGGAGAGCCCCTCAGTGTGGGTGATAACTTTGTCAAGTGTTGCCGTCTCCACTTGCTAGACTTTGTCTCTACTTTTGGAAGGGATTCCTAGCTCCACCCTTCCAGTGTCACATAATTCATAGAGTGTAGTATTTAGCATGAGCTGCCAATGTGACTTGAGTCAGCATGAGCTGGATCTGTCAGAGCCTCAGGGGTGTTGTTCCTAAGAGGGAAGGATATCCAGCTGTTCCATACTGGAGCACCAAGTCCTTGGAGTATGGCTTCTGAATGAAAATGTCTTCTAAAATGCATAACTACTTCTAGCAGTGTATATCTTTCTCTTCTGCGTATCAAAGATTTCCAGATTAATAGTTGGAAAGTGAAATCACTCATGATTCCAGCCTTGTGCTTTTTTTTATTCCCTCATATGCTTCCTTCTTTCCTTCATTTCATGCAGTAGGGGGCATGCTGATGTTATCTTCCTTTTAATCCTTTTTGTCTTCTTGCTGGACTGAGACTGATTAGGTGTTGTATTAAAGTCAGTCATTCTGATTCCCTCTGATCTGTACTGTGTCGAGTTTTGGGCCCCTCATTTCAAGAAAGACACTGAGGTGCTGGAGCATGTCCAGAGAAGGCCATTGAAGCTGGGGAACGGCCTGGAGAAGGAGTCCTGTGAGGCTGGGAATGTTTAGCCTGGAGAAAAGGAGGCTCAGGGGTGACCTTATCACGCTCTACAACTCCCTGAGAAGAGGCTGTAGCCGGGTGGGTGGGTGTTGGCATCTCTCCCAGGCAACCAGTGACAGGAGGAGAGGACACAGCCTCAAGCTGCACCAGGGAAGGTTCAGGTTGGCCATCAGGAGAAATTTTTTCATGGAAGGGGTTTTTAAACATTGGAATGGATTGCCCAGGGAGATAGTGGAGTCACCATCCCTGGAGGTGTTCAAGAAACACCTGATCATGGCGCTAAGTGCCATGGTCTAGTTGATAATGTGATGATTGGTCAAAGGTTGGACTTGATGATCTTGGAGGTCTTTTCCAAACTAAAAGATTCTGTGATTTTATAGTGCATTTTTCTTTAAGTTTCTCTTTGCCCAACTTAACTGTCTCCTAGTTTTACATGTTGCCTTTTTGTCTTTCTCTCATTCTTGCGTGTGTTTCCACCCCCTTTTCCCTGCAATACTACCTGAAAGAGGGAGTACCCTTGCAAGAGACTGAGCTGCAGTGCTATGATTTTGATCCGCAGCATTTCATTAATGTTGGTATGCACTGTTACTTCTCTTCTTGGCATCACCTAGAACAGAGTGTTTTCAAACCCAGGTAGACTTTTATGAATTTCTCCATGAGAATTTGATTAACTTTCAGTTTTTGTCACACATCAAAAACAAGGTAACACATCAAAAACAGAAGCAGCAAATAGCATTTTTCATTGAGTGGCACAGCCTTTCATCCTTTTAGTGTTAAGGACTTAGGACGTGCATAGAAAACAGAAAGTCCATGTTTAGTGGCCTTAAAAAACCCCACCTGATGCACCTGAAGGATTAGGAGATTTTTATATTACTGACAGCTAACTTCTATCTCCACTGCAGTAGTGACATCTTATATTGGTTTTATAAGGTCATCCTTGGAGTCATTTTGGCAGGCTCATACAGCTGCGAGGATCACTGGACATTTCTTAAAATCTTCTTTGTGTTTTAGTTTTTTTCATCAGTATTCTTTGTAAGACTTTTGCTAGCACTCCCTTTTTGCTGTCAGTGGTTTGAGGTCAGGGGTAGAATGGAGAATGAAAAGTTAGAAGTATGACTGAGATGGTGTTATGACTCTCCTCTGAGGGAGGGTAGCTGAGGTTCCTGTTAATAGATCCCTTGGATGAGTTAGAGTGAAACAACACTGAATGACCAGTGTGTATATATGAGCCAGGTTTATTTCAAAACAACTTAATTGCAGTGGCAAGGACGTATGTGGCTCTTTTGATTCTTTCCTATAAAAGTATAAAAATCCCACAAAGAAAATATGTAAGGAAAAGAAAAAGAGAATGAAGGGATAACAGTAGATAGTGGAGAGGAAGGATACCACCTCTGATGGATTCAGTGATGACTCTCAGTCATTGCAATTTTGATGTCCAAGATAGGAGTGATGGTTGCAGTCTTGATTCGTTGGGGTAGGGGCCTGCAAAACAAAGAGTGTGCTGGGTTATATACATTTAAATTGGCATGGAAACACCTAGATCCCTTGCCAGGGTGGGAACTCTTTGTGAGTGATGCAACAGTATGAGGCATGTGCAGTCTTCTGATGGAGAGTTCCTGGTAAGAGTTAGGGTGCTTGGGGTTGTTTGTGGCCCATAGCCCCCCGTAGAGATACGGCCACTGTTTGACCCTGCTGCTTGTGACTGTGCATCTGTGTCTTACGGTGAAAGAGGGAAATTGGCATTGAGAAAGCATTACCCCCACCTCCATGGAATCTGCTGCTTACTGGCCATTCCCCTTAGTTGGTTTGAGCTCAGCTTGTTAAGACATTATGTTCCCGATTGTCCTAGATGCAACCAGCCATGGAGTTCGCTATACAAAGGTTAGGTTGCCACAGATGGTAGTTTGTCTAAAGATGAGAATTTGTGATGTTTTCTAAACCAGCTCTTCAGTGTTAGTTTCAGTTTTTGAACCTCTCTTGCTTGACAATATCGGTTAAAAGTTTTGTGTATTCATTGCCTTTACTTAAGTGGAAAACTGGTATGGTTATAAGACAGTGAGGAAGAACCTTGACAGAAACTGGGCAACTTTGCATTTAATCTGCAGTAAGGCTGGTCATACGAGTGTAGTGCAGTAGTACTGAAGGTTGACTGAGGGCTGCATTAATGAGCTGGTATTTTCAACTTAGTTTTGCAGAGACCAGCCTTTGAGAAAAGTCATCTAGGTTTGTCCTAAGGCTTCTACCAGCTTTCCCAATTTCTGCGGTTGAGTGTTCTTAGAGTTTAGACATGGTTGTTCTTCTTCAACTGACATTACTTTGAAGAGCTGTCTTCTGCCAGAAGCTATTTCTTTATGTATCTGGTAGGCAGCTATGATACATCATCTCTTAATTTTCTCTTTGATAAGTTAATAGTTTGGCTTCCTAAGTCTCTACAGTACAATGTCTTTTCAAGACTTGAAGTAATTATTTTTTTCTCCTTGATCCTGTCCAGTATTTCAGCATCCTTTTAGTTGTTCTATTGCTAGAACCAAGTTGAGTTCTGCAGTAACCATTTTCCTTGCATCGCCATCTGTTCCCCTGTTTAGAGAACCAGGGGATTATTAAACATCTTACTAGTTTCATTCCAGTGCATTAAAATACAAAATTCCTAGTGATCCTTTGAAATGAGAGGCCTTTAAACTAATATGACAGGAAAGGAAACCACTTCTGATATTAACTACTGATACCACTTCTCTAGATTATTCTGCTGTGGAAGACAGTTTTATCTGTCATTATGCTCTTGTGCCTTTCCATGAATTGTGCTTTTTGAAATAACTGCCTTATAGTGTCAGAAATGTGATGGTTGTATGGCTGATACTAAATAGACTTCTGTGTCATTGTAGTTAGTGTCACATGACAGATAAGAGCAGGACGACCACTGTTTGCTTTTGTCTAGGTACTGACTTCAGTATAGACAGCTTACCCCTCCCTCGTAAAGACTATCATGACTGGGCCCTTTTTCATGAAGAGTCGCCAAAAAACAACTACAAACTCTTCCACGAAGCAACCATCACCTTATTCAACCACACTGCAACATTTAGCCGCCATTCTCACCTGCCACTGACCACTCAGTACCTTGAGGGTGTAGAGGTCCTGAAGTCATTGAGGTTCATGATCCCACTGCAGATGAAAAACAGCCTGAGGAAAAGGCTTGCACCGCTGGTGTACGTGCAGTCTGACTGCAACCCCCCTTCTGACCGGGACAGCTATGTGCGTGAGCTGATGTGCCACATTGAAGTAGACTCTTATGGGGAATGTTTGCATAACAGAGACCTTCCTCAGCATCTCAGAAACCCAGGTGCCATGGATGATGGGAACTTTCTAAAAATACTGGCACAGTACAAGTTCATTCTTGCTTTTGAAAATGCTGTTTGTGAAGATTACATCACTGAAAAACTCTGGCGGCCTCTGAAGTTGGGAGTGGTGCCAGTGTACTTTGGGTCTCCCAGCATTGTAGACTGGCTTCCTAGTAACAAGAGTGCAATCCTGGTATCCAGTTTTTCACACCCTCGGGATCTGGCCCACTATATCAAAACACTGGATACAAATGATGAAGAATATGAGTCCTACCTACAATGGAAACTGAGAGGGGACATTTCCAACCTGAGACTTCTTAGAGCAATGAAGGAACGCAAGTGGGGAGTGCAAGATATCACGCAGGACAATTACATTGACACCTTTGAGTGCATGGTTTGTAACAGAGTGTGGGAAAACATCAGACGGAGAGAAAAGGTATGTGTGAATTTGTGATTGTGTCTCAGAGAGGCTTTAAAATGGCACTAGGGTCAGGTTTGTCCCAGGAAGTTTGGTTACCAGATTTCTGGCCGTCTGACAGCACGGTATTCCAGTGCCATTGGGTTGTGCATCCTCATGTAAACAGGTGTTGGCAGAAGCTGCAGGTGCACAACCAGAGCATGTGTTCCTCATAGCGCTGCTGTGTGAGAACATGACATTGACCACTGAGCTGGTGGTCATTTTCAGCCAAAGGCTCGAGTTGTTCAGGGAGGAGGTTTTTTTCATGCTGCAGAAAGTAGCCTGACTTTTTGACCTTCAGATGACCTGGAACATTTGGAAACAGGTTGCCCAGAAAGGTTGTGGGATTTCTGTCCTTGGAGGTGTTTTAAGACTAAGCTCAATTTTGCCCTAGTCAATTAGATATGATTACACCTGTTTGGAAGAGGGAACTGGCCTAGAGATCCCTGTCTTCAGGTTTGTCTTAAGCACTCTATGACTGTCAGGTTCTGTGGGTACATTCAAACCTGTAGTGACAACATGCCATTGCCTGTGGCCACATTTGGTGACTAAACACTGAAACCATTTTTAAGCCAGGCTGTGTGTTTGTGAGAGGTATTTTAGCTGATCACAAACTGAGCAGTACACTAAGTGGTAAGCCAGTAGAAGGGAGATGGAGAAAACCTCTGAAGTTATTAAGGCGAGCTTAAGTGTTGAGAATTATTAACTGGCAAGCATTACTCTTAACCAAATTTTGCTGTTTGAGTCTGGTGCAAATCTGGACATACGTCCTCTCTTTTGAGTTAGGAATGCAACCGTGGAAAGGTATAGACTAGGTTAGATACAGATATTCCTTCTCTGTGCTTCTGTGGCTCTCTAGTCAATAAAATTATAAAGACCAGTTTGCTCTCCTGGCCAGATTCATGGTTTGTTTTTTTCCCTTAGGAAAAAACATCCCAGTAAGTATGTGTGTATTTAAGATGAAAACAGAATATAATGATGAAAATATAACTCCTTGCCTTGTAATTTCATTTTTTGTTGGCTGGTACTGCTCATTTGCAGCCAAACCTATCTGAGACTCAGCATGACTGATCTTGTCCCAGACACTTAGGGGAGGCCTTCCACAGGGACATGGTAGAGCCTGCATCGTGAAGAAAAGTGTAACTGATGCGATTTGATAGTTTACTAATGGCATAGCACTTTTCTTCTCTGTTTTCTTGGGTCACTGAATAACCCCTTTTATTTGTCTCCATTGCCAGGGATGGCTGCCCCAGAAGTGGGAGGCTCAAGTTAATCATCTGAGCTGCCCCAAACCAGAGGCGTTCTGGTTCTCATCCTCAAACCCTGGCTGGATTTCTCTCCAAAAGATGTGGATACCAAGCTTTGAGCAATCCAAGAAAGAAGCCTGGGCACTGAGGCACCTGGTGGAAAGGAACAAGAACTTTACAGCTGAAGAATTTTGGATGCTTGTATTCAAAGAATAAACACAACGACCTGTAAAACAGAGTTGAGCTCCTCAGAGGAGTTCTGTGGAGTTTTCTTTTGTAGGTGACCTTATAATTTAGGCCATGGAAAATAGACCGTTAAGACTGAATTTAGTATGTTCAGTGCTCATGGGGCACTAAGAAACGCTAAACAATAAAATCATTCTGCCAGGTAATATACGCACATATATACGCATATATTTATATTTAGAATGATTTCTATTAATTGTCATTTGTTCAAATGTTTGAACATTAAGACCCTGATTTTGAGGGTTCTCAAAGCCCAGATTTAAGCACACAGCTAATTACCCTGAAGCAGATGGCTCTCCCTCCATCTTTAGATACATACCTGCTTGGTCTCAAGACCCCTTTTTCCCTAGTCCAGGACCCTCCTTTGCTATATTGATAGCCACAAGGTGCAAAGCAGCTGACACCATTGCACAGGTGCAGCTTCTGTGCTGCTTTGGAGGTAGATTAAAAACTTGGGACCGTGTGCCTGGCTAGCTGTTTATTATGAATTTTCCTGGCATCAGCAGATTTAGCCGGGACTTGGTGGGCTTTGTGTCCTGACACTGAGTGCCAGTGTAAAGTATGTTAGTGGTTGGAATGAGGAAGCACCATCTGTTAGTGTACAGGGACAGATTGAATGAAAAACGTGTTGGCTCAGATTTACCCACTATCTTTTGCTAAAAATAAGCAGAGCACATGAGTATCTCTACTCCCCAGAATCAGGGTTGTCTTTGATCTGACTTATCTTCTTGCCTTTCTGATGATGTATTTGTATTGTGATGATAGTACTTGTGTCAGGTATAAACATGAAATTATATGATTAAAAGGGCAGGGATAACACAGAGTCCATTGGTGCTGAAGTCTTCAGTCGGCCCAAGGAGAAGTAGGCAAACATCCTTCCTGTTTTAACACACAAAACCTCAAATCTTAATCTCACAAAGAATAAAGCTTGGTGATCTTAGTCATCACTTGCCAAAGGACACACCTTTGCCTGGTATTTAGACTGTTGCGGTTTTCTTCCCAAGTTCTTTCAGCCTCGGTCTGTGGAGGAGTCAGCTTCCACAGGATCTGCAAAACGGCACTGACTGTGTGGAGCCATTCAGATGGGGGACAGTCGTTCGTACACATGCCCACATATGGTGACACAGGCAAACGGAACTATGAATACAGGGTTCTTCACATTTCCAGAAAGGCAGATTTTCACCTGTGTGATAATTTCCATGCAATTGTTCCTCACACCAGGCTAATTGAAAATTTCTGTCAAAGACCTGACTGTTCTATGAAGGGGTAGGCACATAGTGGCAATGGGGAAGGATGTGAAAATAGCATTTACACCAAGAAATTCTGTGGCAAAATGTACTTACCTTGGAAAAGTTTCCTCACCAGAAATTTTCTCAATGAATAGCTGGTGAGTTTTTTATTACTTTTAAATCTGTCAAAGGAAAGATAAGTTTTGTAGCCATGAACAATATAGCATTGGTCATTAGTATCAGTCTTTGTTTCTATGAGAATATATTTCATTTCAATTAAGAAAAATATTCTCACTGAAATTTCTCACCAATAGTGTTTTGCCAGTGTGACACACAGTGTCTGTTGGGCATGTCCTAAACACTTACCCCAGTGGTCTGCAGTGCAAATGACTAGGCTCCACAAATGAAGCTCTTCAGGAAAGTGACATAACACGGGACTTAGAGGCTTTCCTAGATCAAGACTGAAAGCTGAACATAAGTACCAAAATATTTGCAAAGGGAACTGCTGAATGCCCATCTGTTGCCATGAATCTCTAAGTCACCTCCCAGGATGATAAAGGAACATGAAGGACTAACTACTTTTTGTTGTTATTCTTGTTGGTTTATTTTTTTTTTTTTTTGTTATGTTCTGCCGTCTCCTTTGCCAAAAATATAAAGCTATGTTGTTTAACAAGGAACTGCACAACTGAATGTTTTTTTCTTTGTTTTCATGATGGAATCTGTCAGATCCTGAGGATCCTGAGCAGTCTGGTCGATAGATTTATCCAAAGATATGACATATTTATCTCAGTTTTTACTATTTTATTATCTTTAATTTTAATTTGGTGGGGTGTGAGGGACAGAAAGGCTGAAGTAAGTGGTTTATGACCCGCATTCTGAAATTTCAAGTGGTCAGCAGCCCATGTTTCAGAAGAGGTAATGTGTTCATACTGTGCTATACAGAGTAGAAAAATGAGTCTCCAGAGCAGTTGCCTAAAGGGGTGCTGTGGTTTAATTGTCAGTCCTCTCACAGTGCATTTTTTTTACAGAATATAAACTCTTGGGTCCCACAGTCTAATTCAATGCAACCTCCATTTGGCCTCTTCATTTTTTAATCACCTTCTAGAATAATTTTTTCCTGTGCTGGGTGGAGGGTTTGTGAACATCACTGTGGAGATTTATGGCAAGAATTTGTGCAGGCTCATCAGGTGTTAAGAAGGACTGACCACTGTGAATTCTACGTTGATCTCTCCCCCTACTGCTCTGAGAAGGAATAAGCAGAATTTTTTTTTAGCAGATTTGCTAGCCTTCCTGCCATGTACAGATTCGTAATTCTAGCCAACAGTTTGACAGATACAGATGATAAAGTCCTTACTTTTTTTTGTTTCTTTTTGCCTTAGAAAGACAATAGCAGGACAGTTGAGAAAAACTGTACTTCCAACAAGAGATGATTCTGGAGAATGAGTGCATGCTTCCCAACCTTTTACACAGTAGTAACAATCTGTCCTGATTTCCCCTGGCATATAAGAAACAAAGACAGTTCCTCCTGGGCTTGCATTTATTCCACTGAACCCATGCCCATCAGCTACCCCTGGAGTCACAAATATTTGTGGCCTCTGAGCCCGTAGTGACTTTTGCATTTGAAGTACAAAACTTCAAGACCAGAGTGCCCCTTCAGAAGATGCCAGCGTTCAGCTTGGAGGTGTCTCAGAAATCTGCAGCATCTCCCTGGTGGGACTGGGAAAGCCTGGGGAAGGAGGTTACCCTGGATGTCAGCCTTGGAAATGGTCCTTCTCCTTTTCTCTGAGGAAAATTAGGATGGGAGCACAGACAAGAGAGACAAGATTGCTTTTAACCTTCCTACTACTCTCTCTTGTCCTTTCTACATCCAGCCTCTGCCTTCTACCAGCTCTCTGATATACCTGTACCTCCTGCCCTCCGTGACCTCTTGTTGTGTAGGGAAAAAAAACGCAAGTGTTTTCACTGCAAATATTTGCTCACATTTCTCCATTTTCACTGTGTCAGAGGCCTGAACCTCCAACTTGTCTTTTTTGGGTTATGGCTGCCTGTGCTTGAGGCAAGCTCTGGGTTGGTGCAGTGATATCTGGAATCAGGCTGCAGGAAAACAGCTAAGGTGAGCATGAGAAGGAGCTGGGAGAAGCCTCACATGGGGCCTCCCGTGTCACGCCTTTTGAGGTCCCAAGTCCCTGTCTGGGCTGTGCTGTGCCATGCTTGTGCCTGTTTCCAGTTCTTCTGTCTCAGTCTTCATCTGTTTTGTCCCCATGGACCTGCTGGGCGATTGCTGGGCTGTCACTGACCCTGCCCTCCACCACAGCCCTGCTCTGTGTGTCCTGCCTGTAGTGCAACATCCCCTGCACCCCAGTGCAGATACTGCCCATTTGGCTCTACTCCCAGTAGACGTTTTCTGCCCCAGCCTGGGGCCCTTCCAGAAGCTACTGCTAATGGGGAAAGTCCCTTGGAACACCTGGTCCTGCCATCATGAAGCTTCCTCCAACTTCCTAAGGGTTGCTTCACCTCTCAGTGAGGTTGTCCACAGCAGATGCCCCCATGCCACCCCTTGTGTTGCGCCACCCCCTGACCATTATCCATGAACCCATAACAGTGCATCCCCTGTCTCATGGCAGAATGCTGTGCAGCTGGGCTGTCCCTTGCCTACAGTGCTCTGCCTCCTCCATGCCTTCTAGCAGCACTCTAGTGATGGGGCTCTCCTGCTGCATTGCTTTGATTCAGAATTGAGGTTTAAAATTTCTTTTCTCCTCTGAACTCTGGTCATTTGACCTGCTTTTCCCATATTGGTTCATTTTTGCATATTTGTTTCCTCTTCAAAAATCTCCTTAACTTTGGAAGGGCCTGGTGGGGTGGGGGTGTTAACACAGCAGATCATATGAGATTGCTGTGCTCGGAATACATTAAAGGCACAATGGAGTATTTGCCCTAGAAAATGAACAGCAAGCCGAAGACTGAAAAAGTGATTAAAAAACAGAAGGGGGACTTTAACTGTATTCATTTCAGTGCAAGGCAAACCTCAATCTTATGCTGTGGGCGCACAACTGTGCATTGTGGTCTTCAGAGGTCAAATCCCAGCTTTCCTCCCTCGTGCAGCATTTACAGAGGAACAAAGCCAAATCTTGCTTGTGGCAGGCATTAAAGAAAAGCAAAGATCTCGATGCTGGTAGTGCACATTGCAGAGCATATGATGCTCTGTTTTGTCAGCAGCATGGTGTCAGCCTGACATGAAATACAATGAGGGTGGCTGTGTGCTTCTGTAGAAAAGAGTGTCGCTGCTGTGTATGCATGAGGTGATGGTGGGGAGGACTCATATGACTGACACTGTAGTGCCATGCTGCACAACTCTGTGGGGACTGTTCACAAACTAGACCAGGCTCTCTCTGCATAATTAATCCAAAGAGAGAGCTTGTGAACTACCCTTCTCAGGTGCACTTTCTGTAGAGCACGAAGGATGGAAGGCTAGGCAGTGTGGGGTGGTACGGACATGTGCTGCTGTGTCCTGCTGGCTGACATTCCCCCTAAGTGTTCTTAAACCACTGTTATTGAAGCCTTCTTGTGCAGACCTTGTTTTAAGTTAGTCTTCTAAACTCAGGGTTAATGAATTAATTATTAAAAACCTACAGCCATTTGCTGATGTCTTTACTGTCTGGCCTTGGAAGCAGATAGGGGGTAGAGACGTTATTTTGCATCTGATCAATCAAATATCTTGAAATCAATCTTGTTTAATATATGTACATATATTCTGCAGGAAAAAAACTGACCTGAGGATTGCTTAAGGTTGCAAAGCAAAGCAGAATGAAAAACATTTGTATTACTGGTCTTTTTAAACCCAGGATTTTTCCCCTGAAACATTAAGTTGGGGCACCATCAAGTCCATGAAAGCCAGTTCATTTTGCTTTCCCAGTTCCATACCAAAACTAAACACACACACCAAGTTAGTTACGTTCTCCTTCAACTTCCTTTCATTTGCTGTCCATCCTGAGCCTGGAGTGAGGTGAGATGCACAATCAAAAGAGACTTAAGCCAGAAGTTTTATCCTTCAGCCCAGGTGTGGGGCAAGAGTGTGGGAAGAGGCTGCATGTTCCTTTCTGATGGTTTTCAACAGAGAACAACCTTTCTGGGCTCTGGGTCCCCTGGGTTTGCAGAAATGTGTTTGCATGACTCCCTGGCCTGGGAGGAGTGTGGGGGCAGTACACTCAGAGAACTGAAACATGCTGCATACAGCATGTTTGGGGAAGCCTGAGGAAAGCCATTTGTATTTGATGGATTTTGCTGCAAGCTCCAGGACAGCTTGGGAGCTCTGTCAGTCTCCTTTTCAATGCTGTACTTTGTCAGCAGAGAAGCCATCTCCTTCTGGCCCACCAATATGTGTCTGCTGGGTGATGGGGTGTCCTCAGGCCTCTAGTGGATACTGGTTGTGGCAGTCCTTGGAGCAGCTTGAGATGCAGCAGCTGGAGATGCAGCAGCTTGAGATGCAGCAGCTGGAGAGACCTTGCATCAGTTATTACTGGTCCAGGGTCATGAGGCTTGGAAGGTAATTGTATGTTTTTTCCCTTTTGTTGGCAACCTTTCTGAATATTTTGCTGTGTACATTTTGCCATTCTGGGTATTTCTTTAGGCTGGGTAGGCCTCAGAAGATGTTTTTTTTTATATGGATGAGAAATAAATGGTCTTGTACTGGACTCCAGTAAGAGACATTGGTGTGTTGATAAAGACACTGTACAAACTGTATGCAAGAACTGTGATGAAACCAAGAGTCTTGGCAGTCACAGGCTCACTATAGATTTGTTATCCCCAGAATCATGTGTGCCTCTAGTAACTGTGCCACAAAACTCTCACTTTGCATAAATTAAACTTTCCATGGAATGTAAATTATTAATGCACTAAAATGTACTGCTAAAAGTTGTTTGCATTGGGAGCTATTACTCCCTCTTCCTGACATATGCATTTGGTTGTTTACCATTTTCCCAGAGTCAGCAAAAATACATCCTTTCTCTCCATGCCATGTGTTTTGTACAAAGACCGCAGAAACCCAATATGATTAATTCCAGGGGTGAGAGCAGTACACACAAAACCCCAGTAATAATGGAATTAGATTTAGACTCTGGGCCCCTTCATTCCCCCAAAATACTTAATCTAGAATTAAAGAAAAATTTTTCTCCCGTCTGAGTGGTCAGAATTGGACTGTCTGGTCTGATGACTAAAATTAAAGCCCACAGTCAAAATGTGACCAGGAATCCAGGCAGTAGGCAGCAGCCACAGGGACATCTTGACTGTGAGTCACTCAGAGGGTAGTGTGACAGAAGGACTGCACTTTTACAGAATCACAGAACCAGTAAGCTTAAAAAGATCTCTGAGTTCATGAAGTCCGACCTATGACCGAACACCACCCTGTCAACCAGACCATGGCACCAAGTGCCACATCCAGTCTTGGCTTAAACACCTCCATGGATGGTGACTCCACCACCTCCCTGGGAAGCCCATTCTAATGTTGATTCACCCTTCCTATGAAGAACTTCATCCTATCTCCAACCTGAAACTCTTTTGGTTCAGCTTGAGGCTGTGTCTTCAAACCTTAGTTCGGTTGACCAGCCTTGCACCAGTTTCAAATAAATCTCTGCCACAGAGAATCGGGCTCCAGACCCTTGAGGTGTTGAATCAAGGGGAGCAGGTGTGCAAGACAGCTTTGCTGGGACCATTGCCACTGAGGGAGGGTTCCTCTCCGTTCTCAGTAGTGCTCGTTTGTTGCTGGGCTCCGCTCTTTCAAAGTAGGAAGCAAATGCTTGAAATATCACCTGGGGCAGCCAGAACAGGGCCAAAGGAAAGGGGGTCCCTGCCCCCTTGCTGTGGGACATTTTAATTGATAGCCCCACTCCTGGCTCCTCCTCAGCCTCCTGCAGAAGACCAATGCGTCCAACAAGACGCTACTTCTGGTGGATAGGAAATGCCATTATATAGATGACCTAAACCTAATTTTAGGGTATGAAAACAGCAAATAGATGCAAGCACTTTAGAACAAAATGTCACCTTTTTGAGGCTTGCTCAGCTCAGAGATGATGGAAGACGATGTCTACATGATTTGCTATTATTATTGGGTTTTTAAGAATCCTTGTTTAAGACGACAATTGGACTTTTCCTGCTGCTGTGGGAAGAGCTCTCAAAACTCACCAGGCGTGGTGGAAATTGCTGCTACTCCATCCCCACACTGAGTGGGAGGCTGTGTACACACTATTCCCACCTCTGTATATAGTGTTGCTTTCTTTGCACAAGTACGAAACTCAGTTTTGCTGTTGTGGCCCAGGTGTGTCATCTGCTCTAGGATTGCTAATCAACACTGATTAAAACTTCATCCAAAAGCACCAGTAACCTGGTGACAGAGAACCAGCCATGAAGGAAACATGAGTCACTGGATCCTCTTTATACTGCTAGGGCATTGCAAAGGGGCTTATACTAAGTGTAATGTAATGTAATCCTACTCAGGAGTTGTTGTACATCATCAGAATAGCATAAATGTAAATCCAGGGTAAGGGCTTAACACTTGAAACAGAGCCCACAATGTGGGAGCTGGTGAGAGCACCAGGACACAGAAGACTGTAGAATGCAAATGTTGGGTGGCATCGTGGGAAAATGGTGGTGGTGGTGACTACAGAGCCAACCAGTTTTGTCGGGCAGGGTTATGAGGGTGTATCTGTGACCATATGCTGCAGCTGTTCCAGCATCCCCTTTCCCACCTGTCCAAAAGGCATGCCTCCTACCTGACATCAGGGCTCTAAAGCAAAAAAAAATAGTTTTGTGGCCCAGAAACCAGCTCAAGAGGTGGTGGTGAGCACTACCAGAGCAGCAGCAGCAGCAGTCATTTGAGTGCTGTAGAAAGCTGCAAGGCTATAGAAATATTTCTACTTGTGGAGAATCAGATACAGTTCTTCTAAAGCCAGACTAAAGTGTGTGTGTGAATCCTTGTCTGTTCAGCCTTCTAGGCTGTGTTTTGCCTTTGAAGTCCACTCCAGCATCAATGGAGAGCATCCAGAGGCTGTACTGTGCCTGCACTGTACCTTTTCACCAGCTGCTATTTGAAAGTACTCGTACCTGTACTGTGGGCAAAGCCATCAGAAAGATGTTTCTCATTTCTATGGAGGTGGTCAGCTTCCTGGTGGCTTTTTCTCTGCCCATGACTGAATATACTGCTAAGATGCCAGAGGACATTATCCTTGTCAGCATTTCTTTCCAGGCTCTTTGCAGACTCAGACAGTTGTCCTGCTGGAGTATCCTTTGCTAGGGACGTCTTTTGAAAAGAGGCTAACTAATTTGACACCTGAAATGGAATCATCTGAATATTCTGCCGCTTTAAAGTCCAGTTTTGAGAAACTGACTTCTTCTGCAAAGGGACCAGATATTAGATTTCATCTGCAGATGTGTCCGCTGATATGTCCTACTGTCCTCAGAGGAAGCTCTGAGATCTGGCCTGACATGGGCTGGATGGCAACTGTAGTGCATGAAGGGTATCTAGCGTGGATGGGTGGAGATGGCCTCATTTGGGGAGATGAGGGGGTCTGTCCTTTGGTCTGCGACAGGTACCAGGGACAGCTGTGGGCACCCAAAATGCTGTACTGTGCATCAACATCCCAATGTCCCAGACAGCAGCAGGACTGACTGTAAAGTTGTCCCAGACACACAGTAGCAGAGGGGGCAGGATAACCTTGAGAGACGGGACTGACTCAGCCCTGCGGATGCATTTCACGGTCAATACATCCTGTGTCGATTAGCCTGAATTCACATCCATGATGCCTCACCCAACCGCATCCTCAGAATCGATATCAATATTTAACAACACCCATCCCCCGCTGTCCCCCGCCCGCCTTCCCCCGGCTGCCTGAGCAGCAAAAAACCTCCCGGCAGATTCCGGCGGGTGAGGAGCGCACCCACCCGTGCTGCTGGCGGGGGGTGCCTGCGCCGCGGGTGTAGGTGTCCTCCGGGGCCACCAGGTGCCACTGCAGGGCAGGCACCGTCCCTCTGCCGGGCACCGCTGTCCCCGCGCAGGGCGGACGCCGCTGTCCCGCTGCTGCCGCGTGCCCCGCCGTTGGTCCTCTTGGTGCTGTTGGCCGCTTCGGTAGCTCGCGCCCTTCTGGGAAAGAGAGAACCTCCCGTAAAGCAATGGATGAGCTCTGCTTCTTACTCACCTGAAAAGAAAGAGGAACCAGCCCTCGCTTGGGTGGTATCTCAGCTGAGAACTTGGGCAGGAAAATTAAAATACATGGTCCTTCATATGAGAAACATCTGACACAGTCAGTTGTGGTTCCTGCCCTGTCAGCCCGGGGAATCCTTCATGATTCCTTGCATAAAACACAAGTGTTCTCTAGTAAGCTTTGAAGTAGGTAAAGTAGGTACTCAAAGCACTATTTATTTTCCCATGACATGTAGTCATGGGAATGATGTGCCCAAATACTTGTGAGGACAAGAAGTGAGTTGAGTGCTCAGACTTCTGGAAGAAGCAAGCCCAGGCAAGTGTGAGCACAAGTGAGTGGCTTTTAGTATGCTGTGTTTATGGACTGCTGTTTCTTCACAATCCTCTTTGTACAATGAAGGCAAAACCTGCCATTGTATTAGATTCAGGAAAGCACGAATTGTTAGCTCATGAACCATTTCATGGTTTATTTATAAATTCACATGAAACGGTGTGTTATTTAAGTATTATTATAAAAGACAGATGTGAAGAATGTTACCATTTCATAACAGCACTCCTGTAACTGACTGTAGTCATGAGAAGATTTCCATGGCATGAGCCTTCCATTGATGAGGATGCCTCTGGCACAACACAGTGAGACCTAACACTGAACTTCAGACTGGGCTCAGAAGATGGTTCTCCCTTCAGGACAGATTTGTGGAGAGATGCTGATGCTCTTTCTGCTCTGCTCTGTACAATGAATTGTGATCTGCTTTTGTGATCACCTGATGCTGCTGTATCTCTTGGATCCAGGACAGTGCTCTGTGACTGTATAAATAGCCCATATGGCCTTTAGGCTGTGCCAGGAAGCTTTTTGAGGCACATGGAGGGTATGTGGTGTTGGCAGTCTACTGTCCTGTCTGTGATGTACACCTACTCTGCATTGCCTAGCACAACAGAGGTCTGAGTTTAACAGCGCTTGTGGCATGCAAAATCTTACGAATGTGGCCCTCCCCTTACCATCCTAAAAAGCATTATGCTCCAAGAGATAGCAACTAATGGAAATATTTCCTTTACGTCCACTGCAGGTTCTTTGGGATGCAAGCAGAGTAAGCTAGCTGCAAAATGACAACATCAGTGACAGCAACAAAGCACAAAAGGAGGAAAATGAAAACACTAAATCCACACAACACTGTAACACATCCCATTGTGAGAGGACATATTTACAAGGATCTGGACTTACTCCTAAGCAGTTGTTATCTGCAGTTTACTGACCATTTTAATAATACCCCATCAGTAGTTTTAGTAATTTAGTAATACTAAATTAATATCAACCTGTATATAATATTACAGTTTATTTACACAAAGTAAGAAAATGTGCAAGTGCTGTTTTGGAGGCATTTAATGTTATGTGACTTTTCTTCTCTTTTCACAAGTAGAATCCACAGGTCATTATTAATGTTCTCATATTCAGATTAGTATTCCACCCAGGATCAAACTGAAAAGTGACTGACCCTTATTCAGCATTTCCAAAGTTTAATTTGCAGTTAAAGTACTTCCTACAGCAGCAGACAGTATTATGCCATTAAATCAGTCAGGTCTGGCCCATCTTCCCTGACAACTGCAGGGGGTTCTGTTCCTGCATGGTGTGTCCTGGTTGGTGACAAAACCCTTGGTTTTGCCTTCCCACAATCCATTCAGTCATTGAGTCTGGGAGTTGCTTGTCTGCCATTGTCACCTCCACAGTTCTCACTGGCAATCACCCTTCTGCCCCACCGCTGTGTGTCTGCCTCCATGCACGTGATGAAGAAGCCTGCTGTGTACCAGGGATTCTTCATATGGTTTTTCTTACTTGTCACCTAGAAGCAGTAAAACCCCAGTATAATGGACCCTTGGCACATGAAAGAAAATGCCAGAAGCTGCATCATAAAACACAACTAACGAATGGACCATTAGACATTACTAAAGGAAAAAGTGTTTTAGTAAAAAATTTGCCATTTCCCTCCTCATTTGGTTTCTGACAGGCATATATAAAATCATTCAAAAGAATTACCTAAGATGAAGCACTCTTTACAGTGTTTATGAATATCTTCTCAGGAGAGCACTGTATTCAAATAAACAGGGTTGGGGAGGGGAAGGGCTTCTTGCAATGGCCTCTCAAGGCCCAGGGCAATATTGCACTAAGATAAAAATTCATATAGGTTTGGTAACATGCCTAGAGACATAGGCAGTGTGTGGCCATGGGAGAGCCTCTGCAGTCATTCCCACTTCCATGGAGAGGCAGGTTTTGTTGCTGTGTTGTAGCTGGGCCTGGGTCCCCAGATGGGCAGATTGTGTTGTGCTGTAAGCTGACTCTCTGTGCCCAGGTGTTGTGGTACTCAAACTCAGGCAGAGAGGGTCAAGATAAGTTTGACTGCTTAAGTGGCTGTTGGAGAAAGCGAGTCTGCTTTCTCCCCAGCTCACAAGGAACTGTCAGCATTTGCTCAGACAAAAGGTGTGCAAAGTGGTGACGACATGATCTGAGAGGCAGTTGTCCTCTCCTGCTACACCAGGGACCTGCTGGGTAACTCTGGAAGGAACAAGACTGCACAGGGAATCTTCTGCCACAAGCCTATCTGGACCGATATGTTTGGTCTTGTTTGGTCTGAGCACCATGAAACAGCAACCTGAAAAGCAAGGTTGAGTGGGAGGACACTTCACATGGATACAGATCCTAAAAGAAAACTGGGCAAAATATGAACTTCATCTGCATTTGCTTGATAAACATCTTTACATCTTTTTGCTCTGGGCAATCTCTATTCTGCTTGCCATTATTTTTACTGTAGGTGGCACTCCTTATGACAAAAAAAGCTATGAATCTGTGATAATAACAGAACAAATAGAAGAAAATGGAATTAAATGGTAAAAAGGGGGATGGGAAAGCAGGATTAAACTTTCCACACTGCCCCTCTCTTCAAGGGGACCCGTGTTGACGAATAGCTGAGCATTTCTGATGGAGAATTTAGATGTGTCAGTTTAACAAGGAGAGTCTTGATAAGAGGGGAAATTAATTTATCATGAAGATTTAAAGCATGTTATTGTTTAATCATGATTTAAATAAAAAAGCAGAGAGCTTCAATTTAAATTATTGCTTACATTTTGCTGTGTGTGGGCTTTCAGAATTTTTTTCTCAAAGAAAGTCTGATTCTCATTTGCAGATAAAATCCAACATAGCCTTTGGCTGAGCTAGGGATACACTCAAGACCCACAGCTATTCTTCACTCATTTGCAAGGTTTAACATGTTTATTCAGATTAAAAGTTTTACTTTCTTTATGATTCTGGAGGCTGATGAAGACACGTTTGCTCTTCCTAGTTAGTGGTTCTTGTGAGCTTGATTAAACTTCTGGAAGAGAACTGGGATTCAGTTAGCCTCCAAACAGCATTTTAGCTAGGGTTTTGTGTGTGTGAAGAAAGGTACCTCTTTTAGTTTTTTTACTTTCATATTTTCATAGAGTGAATAATGCAAAAAGGGAAGGTTTATCAAAACATGTCCAACATTTAAGACTAAGTGGTTTATTAAACAAAAGTAATACGATCCTTAGCCAGTTATTTGAATTTAGCTCCTGGTCAGAATGACCTTCAAGATTTTAACAGTAATAAATCTCATTTTACGTCTTGTTTACATTCATAGATTAGAAGAGGAAAATTAAACTTTTCTGCCCTTCCTTTTACCTTCCAGTTCTCAGCTCTGAACAGACAAATAAGTGATCCTGAATTAGGAAAATATTCTCTCGGTGCTTTTGGAAGTGACTGCTCTCCCAAACTGACATCACCTTTCCAAAACACCCTTTTCCCCAGGGCACAGTTAAGGATTTCCACTGTCTCAGTGTTCCCTTTTCTCTTCAAACATCAGCTCTAGTTTTTTAAACTATACTACATAATTTGACATAAAGAAAAATTACTTTTATTTTCATGTACATAAATGAAAAAAAGGTAAGTCCATTTATTTTCCACCTTCTGGTAAAGAGAAGGAAGGACTGGTGTTCCCTGCAAGTGAGCTCTCCCAGAGAGGCACATATGTTTTTCCTTTGAGCCCTTGTGAGACCTCAGCGATAACCAGCTGCTGCCCTCGTGGCAGAAGGGAAGCAGCCTGCAGTGGTGACGGTGGCATGTAACAGGGAGGCAGCCTGGCCATGAGGAGCCCTCTGTGCTGTCACCCCTGACAGTGCTGGACACGCTTCGGGTGAAGCGATCCCGATAAAAGGCAAAGCTAAAGGATAGGCTCCAAGTCATCAAAATCATCTGACTGCATGTGTGCTGGACTTGAGAACTGCTGCAGGACAAGTGATTTCCACGGCACACAGGTGATTTCCATGGCAGACACGGCCGCAGCACCATGGCAGGGACAGTGGTGATGGCCCTCTGAAGCCCTGGCATTCATTGTACTGCCCACAAGTAATATGCATTCCTGTGCTTTTCTGGCAGAGATTGCACCTTCCTGGCCCAAACCTTAATGAAAATCTGAAACCTTAGTGTGAAATGGGAAGCAGTACTGACTGCTGACCATGACCTATTTCTGGGCTGATGGATGAGGAGTTCGTAATCCAGCTCAGTACTGCCACAACATGTGAGGCAATGTCCCAGCTCCTGGGGTCACAAGGTAATAATAGAACACCAAGCGTTTTTCTGTTCATTTCTCTTTTTAAGTGAAGGTTTCGAGAATATCCAGTTGGAGAGGAAACCTAACCTCCCCTGTGTTATGGCCTTTCCTTCTCCCAGGCAGAGAGAACACACGCACTGCATTCTGAGAAAAGCAATGAGTTATTTTCAGCAGTTAGGCTGAGAAAAACAATTTCTTCAGTTCCTTTAACAGAAACATGTTGCTTAACTTCAGCCGAGGGTCATGTGTAGAATGTATAGGAAGCTTTTCACCAGTACTTCACTGCAGCATCAATAACTGCTTTTAAATTTTAGTGCTCATATTAAAAGAATGTCAGACTGAAGCAGAAAATGTTTATCTGGTGCCCAATGACTTAAGTATTCCCTTTTAAAAATGTGGATTATGAAATATGAGTTTGTCAAAAGGAAGAAAGAGAAAGCTAGTACAGAGAATCATAGAATCATAGAATGACTTGGGTTGGAATTAAGCTTAATTAATCTAGTTCCAACCCCCCCCTGCTATGAGCACGGACACCTTTCACTAGACCAGGTTGCTCAGAGCCCTATCTAGCCTGGCCTTGAGACACTTCCAGGAATGAGGCATCCACAATCTCTGTAGGAAACCTGTTTCAGTGTGTCACCACCCAATCTGTAATTTAAATGTACTCTCTTTCAGTTTAAAGCCATTCCCTCTTGTTTTGTCACTACATGCCTTTGTAAATAGTCTCTCTCCATCTTTCTTGTAGGCTCTCTTCAGGTACTGGAAGGCCATAATTTGTTCACCCCTAAGTCTTCTCTTTTCCAGGCTGAATCCCAATTCTCTCAGCCTTTCCTCATGGCAGAGGCTCTCCATCCCCTAATCATCTTGGTAGCTTCCTCTGCACTCACTCCAACAGGTCCATATCCTTCCTGTGCTGGGACCCCAGAGCTGGATGCAGTGTTCCAGGTGGGGTCTCACCAGAGCAGAGCAGAGGGGCAGAATCCCCTCCCTCCCCTGCTGCCCACGCTGCTTTGGATGCGGCCCAGGGCACGTTTGGCTCTCTGGGCTGTGAGTGCACATGGCTGGGTCATGTCCAGCCTCTCATCCACCAGCACCCCCAAGTCCTTCTCCCCAGAGCTGCTCGCAATCCCTTCATCCTTCAGCCTGTGTTGGTACCAGACGTTGCCATAGGCTGGGTATCACACCTTGCTTGTTAAAAATGGTGAGATTCCCATGGGCTCCGCTCATCTACAGTCATGAAAAAGGATGTAGTGACCCAGACAGAGCTCCCTAAAAAACACACAGCTGTCCAGGCTTCAGGCTGTAGGGAATGCCTAAGCTTTTCACTGGATTGTAGCAGAGACAGCAGTTGTGTCAGATGTGATCAGATGGACAACCTGTTCAGCCTGCTAGCAGAGCTGCAAGATGAGGTAGAAAGGTTAAGGAGTATTAGAGCACCAGAAAGGGCAATAGACAGGTGGAACCAAGCTCTGGCCTCCATGAGACAGGAGCAGCCACCAGAAATAATGCAAGATCAAGGGAATCCTATGTCCATCCTCCAGCAAGAAAGTAGTAGTTGTAAAGAAAGGAGCGAATGGAGGGTAGTCCATGCTTGGGGTGCAAGCAAAATCGTTCTTCACCCACCTCATTCCCCCACTGAGGTGCCTCTGCACAAAAATTATGAGCCATTTTACATGAAAGACCAGCCAAAGGGTGAAGAGGATGAAAGTCTGTTAACACCAGAGGTGTCACCACAACTAGAAATGTGTACTTCTCCATACTAAAAACAACTCCCAAGAAGAAGAAGAAAACATGGGTTATAGTTGTAGGCAGTTCCCTTCCAAGGGGGACAATATACTGACTGGGCCCAACCCCTAGGGGTGTCTGATGACTGTCTGGGGCCTGGGTTAAAGGACATCAGCAGGAAACTTCCTAGCCTGGTGAGGCCCCCAGAGTACTACTGGAGTAGGGCATCTCACTTACCACAAGAGCTTATCTGTTGTTTGTTTATGGGTCAGATAACTCAAACAGGACAAACTGTCTTGTAGTGAGTTATTTTAGTGCTGTGGTCTGGCATCTCCCAACTGCCAATAAACATCTTACTGTCGATGTGAGATCTGGAAGATAATCTGGATTTCTGACTGATAGACACTTCCCATTATGGTTATAAAAGTGACACCAAACTTTCACAAAGCAGAAATCTTCTATATATTTCGCTGGAAATGTGTGGAGTTACTCCCATGAGTAGGGATGCTTACTTCACAGTTACTCCCCAGGGGTTAAGTAAAAGGAATTTGTGTACATTATTGTCATTACAGTGGTAAGTTACATTTGACTCCTAATCAGTACTATTTCTTTTGCTGGCTTTAATATAGGTACCTTGATATAGTGCACTGTTTTATGTGATGCTGTAATCTACTAGTAGTTATTTTTAGTTTTATACTTTGTAGTAAGTAACTCTGATTAAGTTCTTTCATCTGTCATCTCTTGTCTGTTCAATAAAAAATTCATTTTTTAAATAGACCTGATCTGCCAGTCCTAAAACTTGTGGGCCAGAGTAATTTCTTACATTTAAACTGCTGCCAAAAATCTGTGGCTAAGGGGCTTGTCTGAAGCTCCGACTTGTCCTGTGACGACTATCCAAATTGAGCTCCTCCCAAGTGAGCGATGGACACCAGGTGGGGCTCTTGAGACCTTAGAGTAACTGAATAAACTGCTGCAAACCAGGTACTGTAGAGACCAATCATTCGTTTTCCAGGGTGTATGGACACGTGTTTTTAGCAAAAATGTTATAGCAATAAAATACCAGATTACTTATTTCTCAACAGTAATACCTTAGGACTTGCAAGTAAATGCTGCTGCTTGCACTAGCTGATTTGCGCTTGTCTAGCTGTTTCTGTTCAGCTCCCCTCTGCCTCTTTGATGACTTCTAACTGGTAGCTCTGTAACTCTGCAGTCATTGTTGGGTCAGTCTGTGCCTCTTGCAAGACTGTGTAGAACCACAGCCAGCCTTCCTTCATGTAAGAGAGTCAGAAGCTGCTTAGCATGAAAATCTGGTTTAAATTTAGTGAAAGAAAAGGACTAAGTAAGCTTTCCATCAACAAATCAGAAAAAAACCAAAACAGCAGAAATAAAGAAAAAGCAACCCAGCTTTAGATTATGTTAAGGAGAAAGGTCTCTACTCCTTTCCTGTGCCAGCACCTTAAGAAGTGTGAGGATAAAGCAGATCAGTTTCATCAGCAGATCAGAAACATTGATGCAATTGCCTTGCTTTCCTGGGAGTAGTCTTCCTCGCTGTTTATCCATGATTGCCCCTTCTTCCGCCAGCTCTCCTGTGTCCCTACAGCATTAACTGCTGAAGGACTTTTTCTCCATAACCCCTGGGGTTCCTTAGCTACACTGTGCAGCATGTGCAGCTCAGCCAGCTTTCTGGAGATGCAATTTCCTCCTGTAGCTTATTGTGAGAGTATAAGGAGGAACTCACAGAAATAAATGCAAGCGACGGACTTGGTATTTAGGTGTGTTTTTTCAAAAACTACCTCCACTCAGTCCCTGTTTTTCAAGAGCCTTGAGGGTCCCACCAGCACCCTGTGTTCTTTAAAACAGAAAAATTGACCTAGGCCTTGCTCCACTGCCTGACCCCATTCAGATCACAGAGTTCTCCTAAGGTTTGTTAGAAATCCTGTTAAAATGATCCATGATGTTAAGAGCTATGGTGCTAAAGAGGCCAGCAGTCATTTATCTGGGAGCCTTCACATAGTGTAGAAGTGTTCAAAGTGCCCTTCAAGCTGCTGTCACAAAGGTGTCAGACACCATGGCTTACAGCATGCTTGAAGAAATCCAGGCCATCTGCTTGGACATGCAAAGCACTGAATGGAAGGAGTATCTTTGAGGCCAGACCTCCATTGTCAGGGACAGATCAAGAATAATCAGGAGGTTCCTGGGCACCTGGGCCGTCACTAACACCCATTGATCATAGGGCAGACCCCTTTGAAGCACTGCAGTGGGCCTCACCTGTGAAGCATTGTTTCTCTAAACTACTTCTGCCTTGGGAGGTGAACTTTACTACTTAAGTGTTGAAACTGGAGACTGGAGGCTGTGACCTCTCTGGTAGCACTGCCTGCAATCCTGTCTTGTGTGAGGCCGAGGAGCCAGGAGAGAAATTCAGACCCTCAAATTTTGGTAGGTCATGGTATAAGAAGTAGGTGGTAAGAATCCAGGACACCTTTCTGGAGAAGAGGAACCCATGCAGAAAGGATTGGCTGTTCCTCATCTTAATGGAACTTTTCTGCTGGCAGAGGAAATGAGAAAAGTTGTAGAGGAGTATGTCATCTCTGAGCTGGGAGAAAGCACTTTGTTCAGATTGGCATGGCCTACAAGGTGGATTTGACTAACACTTGGTGTGTCTAAGTGTCAATAGAGAAATAGAGAGCACAGTCACACTGAAAAATAGATCACCTTCAATTCCAGCTGCTTGGTGTGTGCCAGGAGACAGAGCAAGAATAAATTTTACAACTGCCAGTCTGTATCAATGCCAGGAGCCTGAAAGCCTGAGAAGTGTTGGGCTCCATGGTTAATAAGATACTAACAAGTTCCTATGACCAGATGGCATTCACTGCAGAACTGAGTGGGAGAACTGAGTGGGAGCTCAGGTGTCAACCCACTGATCTGCTGCCTGAGGTGCATAAACTGTCATTGCAAACAGCAAGTGTGTCAGCTGGCTGCTGGAACTTCCAAACAATGGATGACTTACACTCCATCTTGAGAAGATGATAAAAGTCTACGGTCAAGAAAAAAATCACAGAGCACATGACTAAACACAGTGTACTGAGAAAAAAACAGCATGGTTTTGTAAAGCTGTGTGCTACCCCGTTTGTTTGGTGGGTCTTCATGGAAGGTCCTCCAGAAACAAGTGCTGGCACCACTTTATTCAGCATGTCCATCAAAATGCTGGAAAATTATGTGAATGGGAAAATTTAATGCATTTTGAGCAGACAATGCAGGTCTTGTCTCTTGTCTCCAAGAAAGCATGATGGATACAGAGAATGGAAAGAAAAGAGGAATTAAATGTCTGGAGATGAAAAAGTTACTTTCAAAGGACACTAAAAAGGTAGGAGCTATTGTTCTGGGACTGAACCGAAGGATATGAGACAGGCACATGCAAAATAAGTAAAGAGGAGCACAAGCTTACTGCAACACTGGATTCAAGGGGGATGGTTTAAAACAGGAAAGAAAGAAACTGCTTCTATACAGAGGGGAAGGGAATTTTTGGAACTTGCTGGCATAGGAGGTTGTGACAGCAGACTGTCTCACCAAGAACTGGAGAAACTCAAGTAAGAGAATGGGCTTGTGCTTTGTGCTGATGTAGCATTTCCTACTGCCACAGCTGGAGACAGGGTATTAGCCAAAAGGACTATTGCCCAGCAGCAGTAGAGTATTTTTTTGGCTCTCTTAACCATGGCTGTTCACTCCCGATCCCATGTGTTTTCTCCAACAGCTCACTCCTCCTTTAGGAGGCTCCTTTTAGGAGCTGTGTGACAGACAGTGTCAGATGGGATGGAGAGAGACACCTGTATTGGAAAAGGTCCTGTCTGGTCCCTAGCTGGATGAGGTGTCTCCCATGTGGCTCTGTAGCTTTTCCAGCCCCGGCTTAGCGGTGGGCACTGTGGACATGGATAGGTGTGGTGTGGGCATCCCAAAGCACGTGCACCCTGCAGCGCTGGAACAAAGCCTGTGGGGCAAGGTGCGTGAGCATGCGCCAGCTGCTCCCACCCAGCCCATGGGACAAGGCAGGCCCACTTCACTCTGCAACCTTTCCTGACTAAATTGCTTTCATTATGGGGCTAAGAGCTGACCCAAAAAGAGGGTTAAGTTATTAAAAATAAAAAAGTAAGGGAGGATGAAACAAAACAGAGGAGGAAAGAAAGCACTGGTCTCAAATGTTTGAGATGTCAGCCTCATAAATTCAGCATCAGCTTCCTTTGGTCCTCAAACCAAGTCAGCTCTAATGCTATTTGCAGATATAGATTGGTGTCTTTTTCATTACTGTTATCAAATGATGCATTTGTGGTGCAGCTTCAGAGCCCCTTCTGCCCTGGTAAGTGGATTATGCATCCTGGTGCCAGCACTACTTGAGTTATACTTTTAATACTAAAAATAAAAAAGAAATAATAAAATACATTCCAGGCTTTTAGATTTTCTTCTTTTTCTTTTTCCAAGATCTAATTAAGATATTTATATCTCAACAGGCAGAAAGGACCTGACCTCTGCTTTGTTAGCAAAATGTGACAAAAAGCACTTTGCTAAGCATTTGCAATCACTGCTATTGTCAGCTAAACTTCTGGGAAATGGTGACACTGTTTCTTCTTGCTGCTTGAAGCTGAGCCAAGCTTCACAAGATGAACATCCCCTCAGCAAACTAGCTGGCTGCCTGATGTTGCTACAGCCTTTTGCATCCCCCCACCAGCACTGGGTATGAGGGAGGAATTGCTGCCCCTCCCCGAGACTGCTGGAGTGGAAGTAGAGAGGTCCTTTGTCCCTCTCCCAGTGCACATCCAACCACATTGCACCCATACTTCCAGCCACAGGTGGCACATTTCATACCTGTGTTTGGCAGGCCCACCTGGCTGGCAGTTGTGCTGCTCAGAGATGCCCTGGGAGGCAGTGCATTGCTTTTGAAGCCCAACAGCAGTGTGATCCATTTTGCTTCATGTGAGTAGTAAACCTGAACATGACCCTTTAAAGGAACTTTCCTCTCTCTTTAGGGTTAATGTCACCATTGCCCAGTAGAGAGGAGACATTGGCAGAAGTCTGAGTGCTCCTGAGTCTGATGAAGAATGGATGATTTTTCTCTACCAGAAATGTACTAGAGTGACAGTATGTATTTTTGAGCCCGTTTTTTCACATTTTTTCTGGGTCTGTCACTTTATTTCCCTTCTTACTATTTGTCTGCTTAAATCCTAAGGATATGGAAAGAAGCTGCATAATTCTGAACTTATGTAGTAACATGGAAAGCACCTTGGACATAATCTCGTGTGCGATCACAAGCACAAGCTGGTGCAGGAATCTCTGGGTCCACTCCATCAGTACATGTTCAGTCAGCAGAGGTAAACCTCATCTAGGAGGATTTTGGGAGTTAATTTACTTGCTACCCATCTGAAGCTCTGTAAGCCTGATGGTTTTATGCTCTAGTTTTTTATGGTTTTCCTCATCTGCCTATGATTCTGCCAATGCACATGTGAGATCCACCCCAAATCCTGATTTCTGCCATGACCTGTGGTCTCTCCACCCTCACTACCCTTGCCTCTTTCCACAAGGACAGCATGTGCTTAAGTGTGGAGTGGCGGCATATTCACTGAAGTACATTCAGTTAAAATGTTATTAAACATCAGTGGAGCAAGGATGAAAAGATTCCCTGAGATCAAAAGTGGTATATAAAAATAACACCAGAAGAGAAAAGCAGGCTCTGCAATGTGCTCTTCCAGTAAGAGTGGTATTGACCTCAAGGAGTGAAATAAAAGGTGGAAACATGAGCTACAATCGTTTACTTTTTTTTAACCTTAAAAAAAAAGAAAGAGAATAAAACACTTGATAGCTGCTGAGTCAGTTCTATAGCACCCAGCATGTCAGACTCATACTAAAGAAGGAGTAAGTGAGAAGCCAGGCAGTTCTGTAGGTGCTGCATAAAAACCTGCAGAAGTCATTAAGCTGGGATGAGCTCATCATGATAGTCGTGAAACTTGCCTGATCAATGCAAAACTATCTTGACTTCACATAGCCTTGGATCACTTCCTAACACTGCACTGTGAAAACAAATCCATTTCACTTACTAAACATTAAAGTTTAGGTCTGCAAAACAAATAAGACATTTTGCTGTCTTGCTCCCATTATTGTTGGTGAGAATTCATCAACCCCCGCAGGTCTGAAAATCTCATCCTCCTTGATCCTAACCTGAAGTTTTCTACTGCTCTGCACTGTTGTGGCCTCATCAATGAGGTGCGCAGCTTTGGGCTCCTCAATATAAGAAAGACATTAAGCTCTTAGAGATCATCCAAAGGAGGGCAACCAAGATAGTGAAGGGCCTTGAGGGGAAGCCGTATGAGGAGCAGCTGAAGTCACTTGGTCTGTTCAGCCTGGAGAAGAGAAGACTGAGGGGAGACCTCATTGCAGTTAAAACTTCCTTGTGAGGGGAAGAGGAGGGGCAGGCACTGATCCCTTCTCTGTGGTGAGCAGTGACAGGACCTGAGAGAATGGCCTGAAGCTGTTCAGGGGAGGTTTAGCTTGGAGATTAGAAAATGGTTCTTCATCCAGAGGGTGGTAGGGCACTGGAACAGGCTCCCCAGGGAAGTGGTCCCAGCACCAGCCTGACAGAGTTCAAGAAGTGTTTGGACAGTGCTCTCAGGCACATGGTGTGATTCTTGGGGATAGTGCTGTGCAGGGCCAGAAGCTGGACTTGATGATCCTTGTAGGTCTCTTCCAACTCAGAACATTCTGTGTTTCTGTGATTATTTAACACATTGATCAGGTGGCCAGGATAAATAGGGAAAAATAAAATCAAATGCAACATATTAAAAATCAAGTAAAAATAACGGGGCACAAATGTGCAGTCTGCAAAGACATTGGGATCTAGCTCAGGAGGAATATGAGAAGAGATTGCCTTTGATTTTAAGAGCTTGGAACTCTGTTTATTTGAGGGGAAGAATGACATCATTGTCTAGCTATGTCAGCTAGAAAGGTTTTATGTGAGGAGAGATCATTACAGAAGAATCATGGAGTCAGCCACCTAGTCCATACCAGTTAGAAAGACACAGCTGTCAGCTTGTCTTCACTTAGACCGGGAGTTAAGCACACACAGGAAGAAGACAAGTTTGATCTCCCATGCTCATGCAGCTCAGGTGTAGGTTGACTGGTAGGGCTCAGGGTCTGAAAGCCAGCTGACATCCTAAAAGCAAATGCTCCATGAAGTGTGGAGATAAAGGTCATAGCTTAGGTCAACCCTTAGCTCATGTTTCTCCTGGCACAGCGTGAATATTAAGTTCTGCTTCTACAAGCAGACAGTGAATGAGATGAAGAATCAATTGGCTTGGGAAGAACCTGGACACATTTTCAACATTTTTCAGAGGTTTCTGCTTCCCTTTGGCAGTTTTATAGTAGAGCAGGTACCTTCTGCTTGAAGAGATTGAATTTTCATGAATTCGTGTGTAAGATGACAGTCTAAGGTGTCTTGAAGCATTTGCACAGCAGGACATGATAACCTGCCCCTGCAGGTTTCTTCTTAGCCTCAAACCACTGACCATTTTTAACAGTGGTGACTGATGGGGCTTGTTAGCATCACCACCTTGCAATGCCCTTTTCCTCTTCATTGACTGCACCTTCTCTCTTGGATAACTGTCTCTTAGCTTTGCTTTAATTCTTGTTTGCCAGGACCCAAGGAGGGCCTTAGCTCCCTATAGTCAAAGAAGATGGGTTTAATCAGGTGGCCATGGGTTGCTTAATGGATTATATGAAAAACTGAAAAAAAAAAGGAATGTGTGAGCATGAAAGTGCTTGAAAGTGGAGGCTTACAACGTTGGAGAATTGAGCCAGGTAGTTAACTCACAGTATCTTTGTAAGAAGGCTGCCTTCTCCTTTTTGCCCTTCCTCCCCTGAGTAATTAAAAATCCACTGGCAACTGCTGTGACGGTAGCTGATATGTCAGCGTTGTTAGTTGTTATTACGGGGTATTTGCTAGGCTGCCAAGCCAAATGAGCACTGCTCTACCAAAGTCATTTGAATGTCTCCAAATTACAACAGCTGAGAATAATTTTTACTAGTTGCAATAAATAACAATCCTGACAACCTGGCTTGGATCCAAAGTGCAGTGCAAAATTTTATGCAAGTTGTTGGAATGAAATTATTCTGTAGGCTCCAGGCATTCCTCTGGGACACAAAAATTAATGACCAGCACTTAAGTTTATCAGAATTTAAAAGAAAAATGTCCTCCAGCAGCCTCCAGTAGTGGCTCTTTGTTTTATTAATCTTCAGAGATTGATGCAGATTTCAGCTAGGAAGACAAAATTTAGATGAGAAAAATATAATCAGAGGTTTGCCAGAAAATAACCATCAGCTTTCAGTGCAAGGGCAAGAGGATACTGAAAAATGTGTATTTATCTGTATAATTCTATATAATGCTTATATACATATCCATCTATCTATCTACAAGCTCTCATGTATATGTTATGCATATCTGCAATGTATCTTTCCATTGCAAATAAGTGGAGTGAATGTTCAAAACAAGTTCAAGGCAGCTCTTTTTGAAGCACATGTGGTGAGAATGGAAAATCTGCAAGCCAGGAGAATTCCGTGGGCTGATGACTTCAGAAGTCTGAAAATTTGCTTTTTTGTACAGAGCAGAAGAATGGCCATTATAGTAGCTGCTGCATAGTGATAGGAGAGAGAGGAAAATGGGGGGAACTTGTCTCTCATGTAGATGTCTTACAGTCAAACTTCTTCTGACACATAAAGGTAGGTAGGTAATTAAGATTATTAGTCATGAAATCCAGCACACTTGAATACAGAGTGCTGAAATCAGTTTGCATGGCATCAGTAAGAGATGCCATGAAGTCTTCAAGGAAGGTGCAGTGCTCCTGAGGAGTAATAAAATGTTGTTCTTATGCTACCCTTACAAGAATGTTGTTCTTGCTCACCTTGCCTTCATAAGGAAAGGGATGATTTGGGAAATGAGGACATTGCATAGTAAAAAACAGGGAGACTAGGCATGGTATACCATTTTCTGTTCACTTTCTCACTGGTTAGAACACCGTCTTCCTACATTACTCACTGTTTAAATCTACTGCATGAATGTAGGCAGACAGAAGATGTAAGGTTTTGAGATAGTCCCGAAACATGCTAAGTCATGATGTAAGGCCATTTAAGGAATGGCTGAGGGAGCTGGGGTTGTTTAGCTTGGAGAAAAGGGAGAGTTATCATTCTCTACAACTACCTGAAATGACATTGTAGCCAGGAAGGGGCCAGTCTCTTCTCCCAGTGAGGAACAAGACGAAATGGCCTCAAGCTGCACCAGGAGAGGTTCAAGTTGGACATCATAAGCATCATTGAATTTCTTCACTGAAAGGGAGGTTAAGCATTGGAATGTGCTGCCCAGCAAAGCAGAGGAGTCACCATCCCTGGAAGTGTTTGAGAAACAACTGGATGTGGCACTTAGTGCTACGGTTTAGTTGACATCATGATGTTCAGTCAAAGGTTGGACTTGATCATGGAGGTCCTTTCCAACCTTCATGATTCTGTTTTGGGAAAATATGCTCCTTAGAGAGGACAGGTCGCACATTCAGGTGTCTCCAGGCAAACAGGGGATTTGAACACAACTCCTTGTGTAATGTGCTATTAACTAAGGAGTACCTTTATTGGTATGGGCTTGAACACACCCAGAGTCAAGAATCACAGAATGACAGAATGAACTAGGTTGGAAAAGACCTTTGAGATCATCAAGTCCAACCTATGACCTAACACCACCTCATCAACTAAACCATGCCAGTCTTTTTAAACACCTCCCGGAATGGTGACTCTACCCCCTCCCTGGGCAGACAATTCCAGTGCCCAGTCACTCTTCAGTGAAGAATTTTTTCCTGATGTCTAACCTAAACTTCCCCCGGCACCGCTTAATACTGTGTCCTCTTGTTCTGTCACTGGTTGCCTGGGAGAAGAGGCCAACCCCCACCTGGCTACAACCACCTTTCACAGAGTTGTAGAGAATGATAAGGTCGCCCCTGAGCCTCCTTTTCTCCAGGCTAAACAACCCCAGATCCCTCAGCTGCTCTTCATAGGGCTTGTGTTCCAGACCCTTCACCAGCCTTGTTGCCCTTCTTTAGACATGTTCAAGCATCTCAGCATCCCTCCTAAACTGGGGGGTCCCAGAACTGGACACAGCACTCAAGTTGAGGCCTCACAAGTGCTGAGTATAGGGGCAGAGTGACTTCCCTGGTCCTGTTGGCCACTCTGTTGCTGATACAGGTCAGGATGCCATTGGCCTTCTTGGCCACCTGGGCACACTGCTGGCTCATGTTCAGTCTGCTGTCGACCAGTACCCCCAGGTCCCCTTCTGCCTGGCGGCTGTCCAGCCACTCTGTCCCCAGGTGGTAGTGTTGCCCGGGGTTGTTGTGGCCAAAGTGCAGGACCTGGCACCTGGACTTGATAAACCTCATATTGTTGGACTCGGCCCATCTATCCAGCCAGTCCAGGCCCTCTGTAGAGCCCTCAGAAGATCAGCTGCAAGATGACACAGCCTTGGATATGCCCTGAGACACATAGACATGTGTGAGTGTATTCTTTCAAGACCGCATGTTGCAAGGACCAAACTCAGAAATCACATTCAGGATTTCAGCTGCTACTGTCCTGTGGCCTTGACTACCTGTTGCCAGAAGCTGCAGAAGTCATAGAGGTGTATTGCTGAAAATACGCCCTAAATCTTCAGAGTTAGCACCATGAGGTTGACTTTTCACTAAAGGTAACCATGGAGCATATGTTGGTGGGTTAAGCTTCATAAGGGCTAGATTTTCAAAGTGTGCTTGTGGCTTTCTATGAGGTCTTAAGTCTGCTCTTGGGAAAGTCATCACTGATTGAGAAGAAGAATTTATCTGCAGTAGCAGAACACTGGAATAAAGTCAAACTGGGGAAACTAGGCTTAATACAACTTGAATCTCAATGAACTTGATGCTATAGAGTGCTGTGCTTATATGCTCTGTCAGAGGGGTAATTCCTTATTTGGGATTGTTGTTCTTTGGAGATATACATCTAAAACAATTACTGTTCTTGGGCTGATTGCCCTGCTTGTAAACCTGGCAGAAACTCACTTCAGCTCAAATTTCTGATCTGTCAGTTCAAGCAAAGGGGACCTTTGCACTCTGCTATTTATTGCCTCCTGCTCCTCAGACATTCTTGGTGCTGGAAGTGGCAACGTCTTTTATGGTAGGAGGAAAACCATATGTTGTTGCATGAGAACACCAAATTATAAGAAAGAAAGTAAACAATAGCCAAGATCCTGCAGAACCAGCAGAGGCAAGGAAGGAGTGGGGAAGTGGTCTTGAAAACACGGGTGAGGCTGGCAGGACAACTACATGTGATTAGGTAATGGTACAATGAATGTCTGGCTTCTCCCAGCAGATTGCCTCAGGTGTTACCAGCTCACTTCACACCATGAAGTATCGCATGCAGGCAGAGGTAAATTTTCCAAAGACCTAAGCATGTCGAAGCTAACCTGAGTCAGGATATTTCACCTCTTTCAAGGGTCTGTATATATCCAGGTTGCCTCTTCTCAAGTACCCAAGACCAGCCCCCAGTTTTAATCCTTTATACTCCTTAAAATCCATGTCTGTCAGGCTGATTCATACCCAGACTCCTGGTGCCATCCTCTATTGATTTCCATGATCCAATTCTGTTGCACCCTCCACCTTGCAGTGAATCTACAAGCCAGACACAGTTGCGGTGTATATGCTGATCAGGTTCAAAAGCCATGTAAGGCCAAGCTGATGGAGTAAGGTAATTGTGCATAGCTGCAAAAATGAGGGAAAGGGACATGCCTATGGGAGAGCCTGAAGTGGGAACTGGTTGTGCAAAACTCTGTCTTGTCTGGGCAGAAAGTGCATTGTACAGTCTGGATGTTGTTACAATTGTTGTATATTCATTAGAATATTTTTCCCCTTTAATTAAGAAAGCCTTGAAGCTGCTGTGCAAGGAAAACAGAGTGTCACCAGTTAATGCAAGACCTTGCCTTCTTTAGATCTTACTAATGCAGCTGCTGGCCTGGTTAGTCTCTTCGACAGCCAGCAGGAAAATGACCTTTTTTTATGCCTGTGGAGGACACTGTCACGTATTCCACCAGCCACTGTTCTCTTGCATGCATTTATGCCAACCCTCCTCCCATTTCCTTTCTGGAAAGAAGAAAGAGTATTACCGTTCTCTGCCTTTCATCTTGAGACAAAAAAAGGGCAGACATTTTGCTGGATGACTTTTAAATGCAGAATTGCTTGATGATTAATGAGAATTTTATAAGAAGCTCTTAACAAAATGCCTATGCTGCCTTTTATCTTCTAGTTTTCCTAGTTCTACTGCAAAGCTGCCAAACTTCCACAAGGTGCTGGAGGAAAAACAGTATTGGGAACAGATAGAAAAGGAGTTATTTTAACTGCTGACTCCTTGTGCGGCTCAGCTGTTCTGTGTAGCTTGTGTGCTTTGTGTGTCTCCATGTTTGTGGAACTGCTTTTTGCAGCAGGGTCGTGGTGGGTTGATCATGGCTGGATGCCAGGTACCCACCAAAGCTGTTCTGTCAGAAGCTCTATCCCCCTCCTCAACTGGATAGAGAAGAGAAAATATAATGAAAAGCTCAAGGGTCAAGATAAGGACAGGGAGAGATCATTCATCAATTACTGTCATGGGCAGAACAGACATGGGGAAATTAGGTTAATTTATTACCAATCATATCAGAGTAGGATAATGAGAAATAAAACCAAATCTTAAAACTTCTTCCCCCCACCCCTCCCTTTTTCCCAGGCTCAACTTTACTCACAGATTCTCTACCTCCTCCACACCTCCCCAGTGGTGCAGGGGGACAGGGAATGGTGGCTGTGATCAGGTCATCACACAGTGTTTCTGCTGCTCCTTCCTCCTCAGGGGAAGAACTCCTCACATTCTTTGCCTGCTCCAGCATGGGGGCTATCCCATGGGAGACAGTCGTCCATTAACTTCTTCAATGTAGGCCCTTCCCTCAGGCTGCAGTTCTTCATTAATTGCTCCAGCATGGGTCCCCCATGGGGTCACAAATTGTGCCAGCAAATTTGGTCCAGTGTGGGCTTCCTGGGGGGGTCACAGCCTCCTTCTCCATCTGCTCCAACATGGGGTCCTCCACAGGCTGCAGGTGGACCTCTGCTCCACTGTGGACCCCCATGGGCTGCAGGGGCACAGCTGCCTCACCACAGTCTTTACTATGGGCTGCAGAGGAATGTCTGCTCTGGTGCCTGGAGCATTTTCTGCCCCTCCTTCTCCACTGGCCCTGCAGGGCTGTTTCTCTCACATACTCTCACTCCTCCCTCCATCTGCAATTGTTGTTGCCCAGTTGTTTCAGTCCCCCACCTCCCTTCCTTCTTAGATACATTATCCCATAGGCTCTACCACTGTTGCTGATGGGCTCGGCCTTGGCCAGTTGTGGCTCCATCCTGGAGCCAGCTGGCACTGTCTCTGTTGAACACAGAGGAAGCATTTAGCATCTTCCCACAGAAGCCACTTCTGTAGCTCCTCCACTAGCAAAACCTTGCCATGCACAGCCAGTACGATGCTACAGCTTTATCTGGTGTGTATGTGCATTTATGGACACCAAAAAAGTCTCAAAGGCAGAATATAACACAGCTGTAACACTTCTCTATCTTGAGTCCATGCTTCCTAGGCATTCTGAGGGGTTGGAATGTACCTTGCAAAAAAGGTATTTTCTCTTGAGCATTCCTAAGAGACAGACACTTTCATAATATCTCACAGCAAGGGCAGGAAAACCTCCCTTTTCCTTTTGTGATGCTGTATGGCCCATTTTCATTCTTTCACAGCTGCTACTGACTCTTGGGGTCCCATCTACTGAATTGTTATGGCCTGATCTCATAGAGGCTCCCTAAGTCAAGGTTCTGCTTCTGGACCTGTCACATGTGGAGAGTGTCTCCAGTTTTCAGATGACAGAAACACTGTGGCTTTCAGTGCAGTGTTTCTTAGGACTGGTTTGCTAGTAAAATCAGCCACTATAGCAAACAAGGATGCATGAAGAGGCCATCAAAACCTTTCCTGTGCCAAGCACCCAATTAGCTGTTCAACAGTGGAAAAGGGCTGCCCGAGCAAAAAGTGTCTGCTGATGACACAAGCTATACCATGTATCCACGGCAAAAATAACCCTACTGAGTTTTTCTGTATAGTCCTATGTAAGCTTGGAGTGGTTTAATGTCTATACAAATAAAAAGGACTATTGACTCCATCTCCAAATGCACTGTGGTATTAGGGACAGTACTGAGAGGAAGGCTGGAGCAGTGGATAGCAAATAGCAAGGGTAGGAGCCAAAGATCTGAGGTCAAATCCTTTTGACCTTTGCAAGTCAAGGGGACTTTGGTCTTGTTGGGGCATCACAGAAGACCTATCAGCACAGGACACTGAAGAAAAATGATCCAAATTAAACAAAAGGTGTACATTTCCACTGCAGTAATTGGACTGCTGAGAGCACAGTGTGGGCATTCTCCTTTAGAACCGAAACGGTCACAATTCTATTGAGTTTAATTGACTTAGGACAAGAATTGAGTTAAACGAATTAATGCCCAATTAAACTAAATTGAGGTCATAGGGCTTTAGAGGAATTTAACAAATCCTTTTTCAAAGTTATTTTGAATTAATTTCCTCAAATGTTCCTGTGCTGGCTGACAAAGAACGAATGTTTGTCTGCAAAGGGACATTAATTTGGTTAATGTTATGGGATTAACATAAAGAAAAAGAGTGATTTGTGATGCACTCCCTGTGCATGAGCCATTCTCGTGCTGGCCTAAGTATACTAATTTAATCTAATCTGCTCTGGAGCAAGCATTGTCATAGAGTGGACCATCAGGGGTAGCTGTTCCAGAAGAAATCCTGGTATAGGGAAATGCTGAGTGCTGCAGAAAAATCCATTCCAAACTGCCAGTCCAAATTTAATTCCTTAATGTGTTGAATGGCAGTCCTTTGTTACCTCTGGAATTCAATAGCACAGAAAACTGATATCTCCTTCTTCTGGCCACACCATTACTTAGTCTCTCTCTCTTTTTCTTTCTTTTTTTTTAAAGTGCTCAGACTTGAAACAGATAAGAAAAAAAAACTAAGGGCAGTGATTTAAGTTCCAAAGTAGTATTCGGAACGTATTGCAGGCTATGATATATGTAATTGAAAATCTATAAATACATCAGGCTGACGCTGGCTAGATCAAAGCCAGGTTTACTTATATTACTGGTAATCTTTGGAGTGGTCTTGCTCTCTCTCCGCTCCCACACCCTCATCCCTTGCGACAGAAAATTGCACATTCCTTTTAATGAAATTACAGCTTGAAATACCACCATGTGTGTAATTTTAGCAATACTAATTCTTTAAATTAAATCCAGAGTAGTAAACTAAACAAACCAAATGAAAAATTGCACAGCCAGATATGACCATGAAGGTGAAGAAAGGGAGACAGGCACATTCTGCTTGCTTAGGAGCAGAGAGGTATTTTCAGGCCAGTTTCTTCAGAAAATGAATGTTATGCAGTAACAGTGTGTGTGTCCCAGCAGTTCCAACACATTTTGAATATGCTGGCCAGTACAACCTAATTTGAAGAGGAGGAGAGATCTCAGTGATAATGACATTAGTCAGTCCTAGGAGGGAGGTGGAGAAGTCTTGACTCACTCTCCTGCTGAGGAGAGGGCTGATGTGAAGCATAACTGAAACCACACAGGTGACACACTGGAGTATGTGCTTTGTTCTTTCCGTTGCTCAGGGAATGGCTTGGTTTTCCAGAAGCAGACAACCAGATGTTCCCAGATGTGTCCAGACTGGGAGAGAACATGGAAGTATTGTCAGCCAATGAGGGTTTCCACTCAGTCTCCACTTCTCCACCTGGGAGGACATCAGCTCTTTTCCTGGCACAGCTCATTCCATTTCTTCCCCCCTGGCAGAAAAGAGGTTGGCCAAGGGAGAAGAACCAAGGCTTTGTCATCTGCAGAAAATTTGCATTTTTCTATCCCTAGGGGAGAAAATGATTCTTTGCTCTCAGAACTTCAAAACACTGCGCTGTGGTAGCAACAACCTGGGGTGGGACAGTGGGGCAAGAGCTCTGTGCAGTGCGTTGAGGGGAAGGGATGCTGTGCAGAACCACCAGGGATGTGGAAAGCACATCAACATTTAGCAACTGATATCCCATGGCAAGGACGTCTGCAGCTCACCCACTACCAGCCAGGTCACTCACTTGGCTGCAAACACCAATCTGTCCCTCCAGGCTGCCTTGTATGCCCAGAGTGAGCTGCTGAGCCCACTGTGCTCTGCAAGCTCTGTGCAAAGCACCACTTGCCTCCAGAAACTGAAGGATATGAGCAACATTGATTTGCATAAAGTGATGTTTCATTCTGGAGCTTTTCTGCCCCTTTTTGGCTTTTGTGTAGCTGATGAATTATTTAGTAAACAACTGGCTGTCTTAAGAAAACTGCTTTGACTGCATGTGTCCACTAAGATGCTCTGGTGACATTCAAGAACAAAAGCAATTTAGAGAGGGAGGAACACCAGAACAGGCTCTTAGTAAGTCTAGAAATATTCACAGTGCAGGCCTTGCATTGAGATCAGAACATTGCACAAAGAATAAATTGTGGCTGACATTTGATCAATGACTCATTTTTCAAGTATTTGGAGAGGAAGTATTGATCCCAGTGTGCTGGAAAAACCCAAACACTTTGATAGAAGATGCCTATTTTAATGTAGCCTTTTGGAGGGTGGAATGGGGGAGGAAATAAAGAAAAAACCACTTGGTATCTTTTTTATTATGGCTGCTGGTATATTCTTGACATTCATTCTGGACTATCATCCAAGTTTGCAAATATATTCCTCTCATTCTCTCATTCTTTTTTTTGGTTGACAGTGGCATTATTGCTTGATATTTACTTGTATGTAAATAAATTTGGAGCAGATGACTGAGACTGTCCTTGAAGTTAAATATCATTTAAGTACACAAGAGTAATAACGGGGTGGGAAACCAGGGAGATTATAATAAAACATAATATTACAAAATAGATATTACATTATTGAAATTAAAAGACAGCTTTGGAGCCTGTTGATGCCCTTATTTAGGCTGCCCTCAGCCAGCTGGTTGATGATCTGGATGCACTGTAATGCTGATTAACCAAGCATAGGATTGATATTGTGAGTGATAAGCCATGCTCCTACTCATGGGTAAGGTCAGGTCTCTGCTGTCACCTGCCATGAGAGTCAAAAGCAATCAAGTCTCTGAGGGAGATGTGCAACGTAGTGATCCCTACTTTAGATTTTTTGGGAGACTTCTTTTTCTCCTCTGAGCACCCAAGTACCGGTGTAGTGGAGGGGGAAGTCCATCTCCTCACCATGGGCACTAAAAGGGAACTCTGATGAGATTCCCCGATTTTCTGCCTCCCTTTTGAAAGCTGGAGCAGGAGAAGGGATTTAGGCTGGATGTTGCTGGTGTGGATGTTCAGGTACACACAGTGTGATCCTTGGAGAAGGGTCTGGCCGATCAGGTAGTTAGTCTCCACTGGCACATAGTTGTGGTCTGTGGGCTTCTTCCACTCTCACCTTCACTTTTCAGTAGAAAGTCCTTGTGTTCTGTGTCAGGGTGAGTGAGATGTCCCAGCAGCTCTTTCTATTTGGTCTACAACAGATCTACCTTTTGTGCTCAATTCATGCCACAGAGAGGTCTGTAGAAGAGACAGCCCTTCATACCTGGCTTCTGATGCTATCCTGCTGTATTTCTGTGATTATGGAGGAAAGCTCGAAGCCAGGGAGGTCATCAGAAAACCTTGCTAGGTTTGGAAGCAAAGTAGCAAAAAAGTTTAATAATATGTAGACAAAGTTAATCCAGAGCTCATGGAGGTTAAGTATAAGACAAATGACATGCTTTTTCTTCCTTCAGACAGGGACTGCAAAACTTTGTGTACCACAGGAAACCTCTGTCACTCCTTGACTTTGACATGACTGCTGTCTGTACTATGCCACCTCTTAGCTCCCTTGAGGGGAGCAGCACTCGTGTGGAGCCTTACAGGATGGATATTCAGCATGCACCATCCAGAACGCCATCACCCCTCTCTTAACCAAATACTGTTGCAAAAAGCTCTGTTTTGTGCCACTCTGAGAGCTCAAACAGTGTGGTGATTTCATTGTTTCGCAGGTGAACGTTAGAAATCACCAGGTCAATCAGTCAAAACAGGCCCAAAACCAGCAAAGGCTCTTCTGGGGTATATATGGTGCTGCACTAGTCACAGGTGGTTTTTCTGCCCAACAAGTTTTTTTCTACTTGCCATTTTTGTACTTGCAATTATTTTGAAAGCCCCTCTCAGCTGGCAGATCTCTTTCAACATTTGGCAAGGAAGGGAAATCTTGGCATTTTCAAAGGAGAGCTGAGTGATGTGAATAGGTTGGAATTACAGAACAGTGCTGTCTGCCAAAGAGCAGTACAGGCTTTAATCGTCCAATAAAGTACTGTGTGCTTTATTGGAGAAATTAATATAAGAAATTAAATGTCTCTCTCCTTAAAAAAAAAAAAAAAAAAAGGAGAAAGAAGAATGTTTAATTTAAAAAGTGAGGCTTCAGTGCCCGCATCTAATCCAGAAATAGATTTGAGGTGAATAAAATACAGGTCGAGGACAAAGGTCTGTGATGAGGCAGCATTTTGCTCCTGTTCAGGGTATTAGCTTGCATTTCCTTCAGCATGCAATGTAGCATGTCAGGCTGCTAGGGCCAGGCTAAGAACAGCCAAGCTCACCAGTCCCCAGCAGTGCCCAGCAGTCAGATAGCTCTGCACACACAGACAGCTTTTCACTGCTACAGTGAATGACTGCACCTTGCCCTCCAAATACCGATGGGTAGCTTGTGGCTGTGAAGAAGAGAACAGTAAGGTGATGGGGAGGTTTGAGTGCTTAGCAACAGCTCTGCTTGGGGGGCTGGAAAAATTCTAGTCTTCTTACCTCAAAGATTGCCTACTTTATACCTTTCTCTTTAGTATAGTGCTTCATCTAGACTGTTTTGTTCTTAACCAGTTTCTGCTCCAAAACTGAGTTGAGATAAGCCAGGAGCTAAAGGTCCCGTCTAGTTGTCACTGCATGTACAGGTGTTGCTGGGACACCATAGCAGCCAGGGATGTTAGAGTAATAATCAGAATATGAGACACAGCCTTGTTCTTTCTCCCCTCTCCCAATCTGAGCAGCAGAGAAGTGGGACAACAGCCATTGTGTCTACTGTTTTGCCAGCTGCAGGGAGTTTTCTGTAGACTTGGCTGCACCAAGGCAAGGGCAGGGTACAAAGATGCCTCAGTATGCAAGAGGCATGGGTTGCGTGGGTGCGGGATCCCAGTTCCCATCTCCAGAATGCGTAGGTAGACATGCATGGATATCTTGCTGTGTAGGGAGGTCTGGCTCTTTGCCTAGCAATCATCTCTTCTTTCAGGGAGATGGTCACACATCAGGGCATAAATGCTGAAATTTGAACTCATATAGCCCCATGGAAGGGAAGTGCTTTTGCATGTGGGCACTGAATTTTCACAGCTGACATCATTAGTATAAAGACTCTGTCTGACAGTGCATTAGCCAGTCTCTTTCCAGGGGAACAAAGGCTGGCATTTTAATGCACAGACATTTTTCTTTGGCTTGTCTTCAATGCTTACCGGACTGGGAAACACCATGCAGCAAGTTTAGTGTGTTGCTGGGACATTTAAAAAAAATTTTAAATCCTCATGTCTCTGAAGGTGAGAAACAAGGAGGAATCAAGGAATTAATCTAAAGTAAGTGCGTCAGAAAACACTCAGCACAAGAACAAACAAAAAGGATGACCTGGCCAAAGAAATTCTCTCTCCAGTTCGTAACTGAAGAAGAAACCATTCTGTCGGCCAGGACTCCACTGAAATAATTTAATGGAAAATACATCCTCTCCCTTCTCTTGCATGATGTCTTGATGATTTTTTTTCTCTCCTTTTATTATAACTCAATCAAAGATTGTGATGTTCAGAAAAATATATTCCATGTTAACTGACTAGTCTTCAGAAAGCTACCTGAATAAGGCACACCTTTGGCAAAAATGTGCTCCTTAACACTATTTTTCACCCAAGAAGACAGTATTATGTTTTCCCCCCTATGTAATTTTGTCAAACCTGACTTTTCTTTGTAAGGTTGACATTCCACCTGGAGAAAGACAGAGAGACGTTTCTGATGCAAAGGACAGATAAGCATTAAAGTTTAATGTGAAATAGTGTGTGATTTGATGGGGGTGGTATGCACCTGGGAGTAAAGGTGCCTTGATTTTCTTCACACTTTGACACTTAACTGCTGTAAGATCTCAGGGAATCACTTTGCCTCTATTTGCTTTTCTTTTGTCCAATAACTTCATTTGTCTCTCTAGGAAAGGTTCAGATCTGTCTGTTTGCAAGGTGTGTGCCACACTGGGACCCCGATTCCATCAGAGATCTCATACCATTGCTACAGTGCACAACATAGACAGGTGCTGCAGGATGAACCTCTCTGAGGCATGAAGCTCTCTCTCTTCATGGTAAAAATCAAAATATAAATCAAACAGTCTGAGTGCTGTCTCCAAACAGCCTGAACAGTTGAGGAAAGAAATGCACCTCCAACGGAGTCCACTCATCTTAGTCAGCTTTCTTTTGAATGAATTGCAGGCTGGAGGTGTCCTACCAGGTAGACAGGCATCAGATGTCTTTGGCTGGATTAGACATAAGGCTACAGATGTTTCAAGTGAGACACAGGGACTCCAGCCCCACAAAACTACCTGGTTCTGGGGTCAGAGAAGGAGAGGGAACAAGTGGACATGTAGTGATGAAACTGGCAAAAGGCACCTCTAACTAGAAAGAAACATTAACTCAGTAATGAAATTCTTGTTGTCAGTGTTGTGTTTTTTCTGCTGTTGGCACATATTTATGGTGTAACAGAACTTCCTCCTTGCCCTTAATGAAGTATAAGCAAATGCCTAAACCCTTTAAAATCTCAGCCCTGCCTGAGTGAGGAAATAATGAGCAGTGGAATGGACTCTTCTGTGTCTGGACCACTTTCCTGGGAAATGTAATGTGATAAATGTGCCTGTTGAATAAAGGTTAATTGCTATGTGCAGAGTACTAAGGTATTATATTGATGAAACTGTAGGTGAGAAAATTTAGAGTGAGCACAGAGCAGAGCATTTTATCATTTTATGATACTATTCTGTTGTACTAGTTTGAAAACAAACCAGTGGGAGGCACAAAGTCAGAATAACAATTTAATGGGGAAATAAAAAAGAGGCAGAAAACACTGGTTCAAACTGACAGCGTCAGGATACAACCCGACACCCTGTTAGTCAGGGTGGTGCGAGCAGTCCGGTAAGATGGTGGCTGCAATCCTCCTGAAGTGGTGGATGTGGTTCTGTCGAAGTGGTGGTCCTGTAGAAGGGTCTGCTCTTCCTCAGAAGGTCCAGTGGTGGCAATGTAGCTCCTGTCCTCTGGGAACCCAGTGGAAAGGGTGTCTGTGGTGTTTGGAATCTCAGATTATATCCAGGATGGGATGCTTGGTTCCTCCCTCTGGGTGGAGCATCTCACAATGGGATGATGAGTCATGAGGCCAGGCATTGATGGGCCATTAACAGAAAAGAGTCCAGAGGGAGGAGGCAAGGGAACACTGCCCCACCTGGTTTCAACATCTCATGAGGATGGTAACAGAATACACTGCAACCCAGGACATCTGTTCTGGCTTTCTTTTTTGCTTTCAGGTTAAAAAGAAGACATTTTAGGCATGTGAAAGAATCAAGAGAATACTGCACCAGTTTACCACAGGATTTGCCTACACAAGTTTATCGCAATGAAAAAGCTCTGCAGTAATATCTTGATATACCTGTATCACTGGAAACAGCCCACAAGCTACATGGTTTCACCATGAGTTAGTGCTTGCACATGTGATTTAATGGTGGTATGTTCTTTGTCTCCCACATCACTCCTGTGAGTAGGCATTGCAGAGGTACTGCATTGAATGAATTTTGCTCCTGAAATTTCGTTTAGTTTCCAGTGTGGGTATGTTGTGTTTACCAAGTCTCATCCTGATTTGCCACTGAAAGTGTTTTAAAAGCAATAATGCCAATTATAACTGATCATTCTGCATTTTGTGTTTAATCTGACTGTGGAGGGCAGTGAAAAATATCTTTCTGCAAATGTCACATCTTATTTCACTGAGGGAGCACTATGAGGCATGTTGTTCTGCCAGTCTAGGTGATCTGATAAACTTTGGTACAGAAATGATTTGACAGCATTCCAAAGAGATGTTTCTGAGAAACTTTCCCAGTTTCTCACAATCAGAAACAACTTTTCTTTTCTTTTCTTTTCTTTTCTTTTCTTTTCTTTTCTTTTCTTTTTCTTTTTCTTTTTCTTTTTCTTTTCTTCTCTTTTCTTCTCTTTTCTTCTCTTTTCTTCTCTTTTCTTTTCTTCTTTTCTTCTCTTTTCTTCTCTTTTCTTTTTTTCTTTTCTTCTCTTTTCTTCTCTTTTCTTTTCTTCTCTTTTCTTTTCTTCTCTTTTTTCTTTTCTTCTCTTTTCTCTTTTCTTCTCTTTTCTTTTCTCTTTTCTTTTCTCTTTTCTTTTCTCTTTTCTTCTCTTTTCTCTTTTCTCTTTTCTTTTCACTGCAAGCACAGTGCTGTTCAGTAAGCACATAGCCATCGGAAGATTGTGAAATCTCCCTCTGGGTCTGGCTCATACAAGATGTCAATGATGGTGGAAAAGCCCAAACGCGGAGAATACCCAGAAAAGAGGTGCAGCTGGTGCATTACTCTCCCAGCCCTCGCTCTGAGTAACAGCAATACATAGAATCATTCTGAGATCTGCTCAGAGAGCATAACAAAGATCAGGGCTGTTGAAAGCATCTGCCTTGTGTGTGTTTCATATCCTTCGTGCCATCTGGTCAACCTCCAGTGTCCTCTCCAAAATGTGGCTCAGTGTTAGAAAGACATACAAAAACCCTGCTAGCACAGATGATTAAATTTCTGACATTTCCTTGTCTTGCCATCCATCAGAGTATGCTTTCCCTTCAGGGGAGAGATGTCCAGCGCTGTGTCAGGATTTCTGTGCTCCATCCTCCTTCGGGATGCTCCTGCACAGTTCTCAGTTTTAGTTGAGGTTCTCGGACTCCACAGAGGGACCCAGCTGTGGGCTGATGTGGGCATGGCTGTATGAGAAGTAGGTGGGCACAGACTGGAAGAAAACTTTCCCAAGCAGCATCCAATCACAGCACACCAAGCCAACAGGTTATTATCCTTGCATCAGCAAAATAACCAGCATGTTCTGGACTTGATTCACCTAGACTTGTCTGTGGTTCACTTCAGTGCAACAAGGCAACAGAAGCCCAGACACATCCCTGCCTGGTATTTTCCTCTCTGTGTTAGGCACAGCACAAAGCAAACGCAGAAATAATTCACCTTGCTTCATACAGGAAAAATACCCATGTGAATTACCAATTATTCAATATCCATTTTGTTGGTTTAATTTCAGATTCTCTGCAGCTTTTCTTTTTTCCCCCCAGTGCTTTTGTTGAGTGCATACATTTTGCTTTTAATACAGGGCAGCATTTAACTGCTGCTGGATTGTCCCCACAATTACACTAGAAACAAAAACTGTTTTCCATCCTATTAGATGCATGGCCTTGGCTTTAAAAAGTCATAGTTCATATCAGTAAGAGCCTCCTAAAATTCTAACCAAGAATGACATGGACTTGCCACAGTGTTCTGTTGAAGCTGAAGTAAGCACAAGCTGAGGTCCAAGCAGTTTGCTTCACCTAGCCTTATGAAACATGTCAATTATCTTGAACAAGACAAAATCCTATGGCTAAATCCTAGGCTATATGTGGCCTTAGCCTTATGTTGCTCAGAAAGGGCTTGATTCCAGCTGGTGGACGTAGACAGAACAATAATAGTGTCCAGCTTCATGATAGCTGGGGAATGTATACATTCCCTTTGTTCTGGACATGCTGCCAGTCAGGAGGCCTGATCCACAGATTAAGGGCAGCTATACTGACAGCGTGATACTGGAAGACAGAGCTAATAACAACTAAAAATTTATTAAGGGAAGTCTTGCAGTATGTTCAGAAAAGTATCCTCTTATGCCACATGCATAAGACATTTTGACCACTTTTCTGCACACACAGTCCTACCCCGACTGTGCAACTGGTCCAAAGATGGGCCAGGGATAGTTGGAATGTTACATACTTGCAGGATCAGAATCCATCAGTTCTGCTTGAAACAGAAGAAAAGAAGTTTAAAGTTAGTGGAGAGTTGGGATAACTAGGTCCAAGATTGTTCCTAATCTCTGGTTGTCACATTCATGTTATTGGTTTTAGTGACAGTGCATAAGGAAGTTGTGCAAGTTCTCCTGACATTAGTGCAGAGATGTTCAAAACACTGGTCCCATCAGTGACAGACTTGATCACAGTATAAACCGATGCTCCAAGAACATGATTTAAAATAAAAGACAGAAGATGTAAATGGTACCAAATCCAGTAATGTACTGTTTGTGATCCTCTAGAATGTTCTGTCTCCTTACAGCACATCTCTAATCTTACTACTTTTCACAATTTTTTTTCTCGTCTCTGCCTGTTGGAGATCAGCATGTGTTAACTTAATCCTGCTGAAAATCTGAATTTTGGCTTTGAAGACTGCTGATTACAAGGCAGAGAAAATGTCTTTTCCCATCTTTTTTGAAATCACAGATTTCTGATTTGAAGTATGATCACTGCAGACCCAAGAGCAGGAGGAAGTGCTAAGAAAAACCTGGAGATTTTGTATGCCCCTGTTCCTGTCTTTCACAGGTGAAGAAGCTTCTCTCTCCTGACTTTATGCCTTGGATCTTATTGTGGAGGGAAAACAAAAAGAGGCTGCGGTCTCCCCTGCTGTAGTTTTGGTAGGTAATTTTTTTCCCTCACAGGTGCTAAAAGGAACTGAAGAAGGGAAGGGCCTTTTGACTGACATAACTGATGTCTGCAAGGAGAAAAGAACCTGGCTGGGAGTCAGGAAAAAAGGTTTATACCACCCCCCAAAATAATAAAATACTTTCTTAACTAGAAGGAGATTGGCTTGGACCTGGTCTTCTTGCATGCGCTTCAGCAGTGGAAAAACCAGCTGTCGAGATGGAAGAAGTGCATCTGAATTGTCTGAGCGTGTTGGCACTTATTTCCTTGTCTGCTCCATATTTGTCCAGCCTAGACAGGTCCTTAATTACTTTATTATTTTGTCACTTCGTGTGTGAGTCAGAGACATTCAAGATTTGGTGGTTTGTACCCAGCAAGTTCCGTCAAAGAAGTTCTTGGTTACTACATTTCAGATGCAGTCCTGCAGCACAGTCTCCTCAATACCGTGTCAACAAGGAGATAGCCTATCTAAATCCACCTGGGATTTATGTATCTGGCTGTAGTGGTTAGGTTATGCACTGGAATGGCAATATGGCTTGAAAAGAATATATACCCATGTATGAGCGTATCACATATACATGCATCCCAGACAAACATCCCAGACAAACTCCAGGCAGAAGATCACTCTTAATAAAGAGTTCTGCACACTAATCTTCTTTACCACCTGTCCCCATAATTTCCAGTGCACTAAAGCCAGTGGAATGTTCTCCCTCTGGCACATATGACAATCTCCAGCTTTTAGCAATAGCTATGCTCAGTCATCACCAACAGGAATGGTACAATGTGACAAAGTGCAGTACGGAGTAGACATGAAAGACCGGGTCCTCAGATGGTCTCTTTTATAGCTAAGTGTTGCCTCTGTGAAGAGCTCAGACATTTGGAAGATCTATTTACCTCATTAGAAGATCATACAGGGACCAAATGTCTGTCCTTCTTTCTCACTCAGTTTTCTGAAGCCTGTTCTGTCTTTTAACTAAGTCCCAAAATAAGGTGCAAGATAATGGAATTTATTAATGTGAAAGAGTGGTATCCCAGTTTACATGAGCCAATGTGCAGCAGACATTCCAAGAGCTACAAGCACAAGTCCATTATTGATGAGTTTTGAAAACCCGACAGTAGAGATTATGATCCCAGGCTTTGGTGGTGCAAATCACACTGAAAAAACCCAAGGTGTTGCCTGACAGATGATGTGCAGCACCACACGGGAGAGCTCGCCTAGCCCTGGCATTACACAGTACATTTTCTGGAGGTAGAGAGGACAATCTGGTCATCATCATTTGGTTATGATTATGATACCAGTTCACCTTTTGTACAGGAGGAACTTGGCATTAGGACAGTGTAAGGTGTTTTAAAAAGGGTAGTTTTTCTCTGTTTTTTTTACAGGTGAAGAAAAAGAGACAAAGTGAACCAAATTACCCAAGGCCAATCAGAAGTCTTGTAAGAATGTCCGAATCAGACATTCAGCTGACTAGTGGGCCAGCATCAAGTTAATCAGGTATTCATAAAGCTGTGATGTTTACTAATCTAAATGTGTCCACACTAGAGGGTGCTGCACTGCTTTTCTAAAGTAATTTCCTGTATTTCATTTATTTAAGCTCATGCTGAACTCAAGTAAAACTTCTTTTTCCTTGACAGTGAAGATCTAAAGAACAGGAACTATTCTTGGGTAACTTAATGTAGGCATGCAGTTCTGCTTTGGAGAATTACGTTCCTAAGGAGGAAAAGAAACTCCTTTTTAGATCAATGCATTTGCAAAGGGATTTTCCCAGGAAATACTGTACACATACATAACTATACATATAAATAAGCTCCTTTATTCATAAAAGTGATTTCAAAAAAAAGAGAATAGAATAAGACAGAATTTTAACCCATGTAGTGGAACAGATTTTTCAAGTGTTTCTTAAAAACAGTTTCAATCAAAATGTTGACAGTCAAATTTTATGGTAGAATATGTAGATACAATAGATTGTTTTTTGAAAATCAGTTTTACCAGTAACAGTCTGACTTTAAATATCTTTTAAAAGTACCTATACAGATTAAAAAAATCCGACCCAAAAACTCATTCTCCAGTAAATTTAAGAAAACTAACTTTGATTAAATTAACAAAAACCTCTCAATCTGAAAATGATATGGGATGAATTTGTGTTGCTCAGGGACTGTGAACACAGATTAGGTGTGACATCAGGATCAACAACATTTCTAATCAGTCAAGGGAGTGAGTGAGATTCTGCTCCTTTTAGAAAGGAGTAAATTCAGAGAAATGTTGAGGTTTATGGTGGCATTAATTTAAGATTGTATCATCAGTGTCATGCTACCAAAGCTATGTCCTTAAGAAGGAACATGCACACACATGCATGCACAGATATGCATATGTGCACATACAGAGAACGCAGACACCAGCATGTCTCAGTGGCATTCTTTGGAGCAATTTTCTTTGGCCCGAGAGTGGGAAATAAATTTTGCTGCTGGGAACATAAGAGTCCAGAACAGCTATTATAGAAGGAGTTAAAGGTTAGTTTTCTCTATGGGCAGCTCAACAGACTCTAAATCAAACACCAGTGAGAGAAGCTATACCATGCGGAATTGAAATAGACATTATTCTGCTTTTTTTCCTAAGTTCTCTTCAGTACTGCAATTACCTTATGCTGTCTTTAGCCGAATTAGTGCATCTCTCATACTTTTAGATATCAGACTGCAGATACTTGTGAGAATTAATACACTATCTGCATGCTGATCTGAGAAAAGTATGATTTTAAGCTTCTTTCATCAAACTATGACTTCTTCCTGATCTTAGGTCCATAAGGTACACAGGCATGCTCTCTACAAATTTATGTTCAGGATTACAACTTGCATAACATCCTTCATGAAGATTGTGGGAATGCTGGATTACTCCAGTGACAAATTTATGAGATGAAGAGGAAGGTTGTCAATAATTCAATTAAGCTGCTACCAGTAATTTTGCAATATATTCCTCGGTAGCCACTTTTGTAAGTCCTTTTAAAATGACTGCATTGCAGTGGAACTTGTTGCATGTGAATCTGAAAAGGCGACATGGCTGGGAAATTATGGTGTGTACTGACTAATGCTGAAAAGAATATCTCCTATCTTCCATCAGAAAGGTAGCTGCTGGAATTGAAGGGAAGAAACTTCCAAATTAAAAAGCACTCTCCACAGCAGCTAGCCAATGCTGCACTTAAATGCACATTTTGCAACTTTCCACTGACTGTCCCCAGTTTCTGTGTTGAATTATCATTTCTCTTCAAACTCACATGGCACCTCTGGTTTCCTTACTCCCTGACTTTGTGAGGAGTCCCACTTTCCCTGACACATGTGCTCCATGGCACACTTTGGTACAAAAAAGCTCTGCCATCACATATCTGCTGCTTATGGTGATTTATAGCTGCCATTAAAAAAATTGTTTTCATATTTGGATTAAAAGCAGTAAGCAAATTTACTGAAGTCAGAGGTGACAGTTTTATCAGAAACCCTGGTCAGTTCTTCTGAAATTCAGAGGAGGCTTTTTTGACAGGGGAGATAATTCCAGGTGCGTGAACAAGGTGTTCACAAAACAACCTGGTTTTGTTGTCCAGCTTTGTCTTGTGTCTGATGTGGCTCCATGTGGCTGCTCAATGGACCATGACAACTCCTTGCTAAATTTCCCTTCAGCAGCAGTCACTTCAGAAAACATATTCTGAATATTTTTCCCACTGGTACTCTGCACATGCTGTGGCTCTGAGTGCAAGGCTAATAAGGGCCCCAGCAGGGCTGAGTTGCCCAGCCTGGGAAAGGTAGAGAGGAGACTCTCCCTGTAAGGAGGAGCTGCACAAGGCAGATCACAGCAACCTGCTTCTGAGCCCTGGTTTTGGAGACAGAGTGTGTGAGGTCTGAGTTGCACCTACCATTTCAGCATCTTTGCACACTGGAGATACTTCATCCTATGAAAACAAATGGAAAGGAAATAGGAGGAAAAGGACTACAGATAAAGCCAGACAGGGACAAAATGTGGTGTATCCTTCCCTTCCAGTGGCACAAAATGCATTGGAGTCTCATTTATCGCTGCGCCCCTCCGCACCTTCCTCTCCAGCTCATGGTATGTAGATTTCACGGATGTCAGATGATATTGCAGAACCATAGTTTGAAATCCAGGTGCACAAACTGTCAGTTCTTATTTACATTCAGTGGATTGCCATCAACCAAAGAAGATAATACTGGAATTTCATTGCATTTGCTGACAGCAGAGCAGCTCTTCACATCATGAGAACTTGACCTTGTGAGAGGTGAGATGCCCAGGTGCTGGAAGAGTTGCTTCACAATAGGAGAGTGAGAGGGACAATGCTTTTGTTGCTGTTTTCCTCACCACTGGCATTTGCACCGTGAAGCCTGAGGGCTAGGCTAGCCTGAGATCCTGCCTACTAGCAATGCAATCAACTGGTATCTGTCACTTGAAGCAGTGAGAAGGTATTTCTGTATTTCCACTCTCCTGAGGTGCAGTGCAAAAGTAAGAGCCACAGTCTTGGCTGCTTTTAATAAGGGTATAAACCCTTATTGAAAAAATATTTTTGGATATGGGAAGGCCAGGTTGAGAGTGCAAAGCCTCAAGAAAACACTTTCTGTTTCGCTCTGAAGAACCTTTAATCATCATTAAACCAGCTACAATTACTTTGAAGGTCTCCAGTAACTTTTGTCTGCAGATCAGTAGGAAATTCATCCTGAAGTTGAGAAAACTTCATTCATGTTCCTCTGTGACTCTTTATTCACCAGCTTTTCATGCTACTCTGATCTTCCTCTGTGTTGTTCTGCAGGACGCAGAAATAGAAGACTTTTTTCCCTTTTTTGACTCTAAGTAAATTCTGTCTTTAGACAAAGTGCTTTAACTGGTCCTCAGGTTATCCCATTTAATCTCCCTGTGAGATGTCCCCTTCCTGTATTTCTTACCACATTATTTGTAGGGAGTGAAGTATCAGCATCTAAACTAGAAGACAAGAGCCCACTCACATCTTTTACCACAGAGGAGGAATAGGATCACTGGTGATCCAGGCAGAGCATGTGTCCTGGGTTGCAGTGTATTCTATTACCATCCTCATGAGCTGTTGAAATCAGGTGGGGCAGTGTTTCCTTGCCTCCTCCCCCCAGACTATCTTTCTGTTAATGACCCATCATTGTCCTGCCTCCTGACTCAGAGATAACTCCCTCTGGACTATCTTCTGTTAATGAGCCTAATCAACACTTGGCCTCATGACTCCTTACCCCATTGTGAGATGCTCCGCCCAGAGGGAGGAACCAAGCATCCCATCGTGGATATAATCTGAGGCTGAACACCAGAGACAACCTTTCCACTGGATTTCCAGAGGACAGGAGCTACACAGCCACTACTGGACCTGAGGAAGAGCAGACCCTTTTTTTACAGGATCACCACTTGAGAGGACTGCAGCTATCATTCTACCAGACTGCTACCACCACCCTGACTAACGGGGTGTTAGGTTGTATCTTGACTCTGTCAATTTGAACCAGTGTTTTCTTTTAGTTTTTCCTTTTCTTTAATTTCTCCTTTAATTGTTATTCTGACTTGGTGCCTCCCACTGGTTTGTTTTCAAACTAGTACAGCATGATACAGGGAGAAGAGATGTCACTTGTGATTTCTCAGGCTCACTTTCAAGCCAGATCTCCTAAACCTGTATATTTAAGCATGCATAGAACACACACACCTTCTCCCACATTATTTGATTTATGATTCAGTGTGGTGCCTCTCTTCTCCAAGCCTTTCCTGCAAAGCCAAACCATCCAACAGAGCAGCTAGCTAGTGATCTTAGACCTTTAACCCAATCACCAGCAATGTCTGCTGATTATTATATTTCAAATCCTGATGGATCACGTGGGTGGGCTGTTTTATTTGCATGTGGTACTATTTGTATCTTCTTGTGTTAAAAACCTAGGAAACTGCATATATATATATATATATATATAGCACCACATGTTGCCAGGAGAACATAAGAGGTAAAAGTTGAGTACTTGGGAGTTAGGTAATGCCAAAAACACTTAAACTCCCTCGTGTGTGTACATTATGAAACAGTCTCTACTTACAGGATCACATTACTCCTGTTTCCATAGGTCAGACAATACTAGGCGCTGTAAGCAGGAGGAAAGCTTGATTCTACGTCTCTCCTGCTCCTGTGACAGAAATTAGGGGGTAAAATGCAAAACAGCAAACTGTGAGGAACAGGGTAGTTTGGCAACAGGTGTAAGCAAGAAATTCATCTGGTCAAGATATAACACCTTCAAGGTGTGTGGCAATGTTTGGCACCAATGTTCTGATAAAAGATTTCATCTGCCTTCATACTATTCCCATGTGGTCTCGTCTGCCCTTGGGACTTTATGCTGAAAATTGTAATTATGACCAGTAGTAAGATTCACCAGCATGGGAAAAATAAAACAGAAGGGAAAGAGTCATAGAGACAAAATGTATTTTTCTTTCTGCTGCACACTGGTGTTCCAGAGGTGGGGGAAAGGGAAGGGATTTCATAAGACTAAATTGCAGAGTTATGTGGCAGGTCAGCAGTTCTACTAGGTTTGTCCTTCACATTTGGTGTGGAGTATCAAACTCCATGTATTCAGGCACTTTGCAAGTTTTTTATTGTTTATTCCAGGGAGCACAGTAAACCTACTATCCCTGGGCATGTCTAGTGGTCTGCTACATAGCAACCATTTTTCACTGTAGTAAAGAAAAAATTATCCAGAGAAAGGAATTAAAAAATGAAGGAAGTGAAAGGGAAATAAAGAGTGTAAACACAACCTGAAAGTATCTTCACTTTGCCAAATCTTCATTCATAACAGTAAGAACATGTTTATTGATACTGAATTAACTTCAAACAAACAGCCAGCACTGAGGAAAAATGGGTGTCGACTAGAAAAATGGCATAGGAACAGAATAGATGAAAAATGTCCTCAAGGTCAGTTTTAGGACATCTGTTGTTCATAACATGTGTCTATATATAAATAAAAAATTACTTGGATGAGGGTGTTGAAAACCTAAGCAATATCCAGCTCTAGTTTCCGTTTGCTCACTCTGGAGTAATTCCACAGACCTTAGTGGAAAAGATCCAGATTTACCCTAGTTAAAAGATGGAGAGCACAGTCTGACTCAGAGAGCTCAAAACTCTGAGATCTCACAGTTTACAGATGATGCAGAGGATGAACAAATAGCAAGGAACAGTGTAACCAGATTCCAAGGGATTTGGGTTATATTGAGAATTGGAGCTGGCAGATGGCAAATGCAGCCCATTGTCAAAATGATAAAATAATGAGGCTGAATTCAAGGAGACAATCTAGGGAATAACTGCTACATTCAGCAAACATCATAACTAGAAAGGAGATTAGGGCAAAATGATTGAATCCCTCAGCCTGTTACACAGCTACAGTAAATAGAAAGGCCTGTGAGGTATGTGCTTAAGTGCTGTAGTAGAGGTAGAGAATATTAAAGAAGATGCACAATAGTCATAGTATGTAAGGCACTTCCTAAGCAATTGTCTCTGCTTCTAATTGTCATTGTACAGAAAAGCTATCTATCATTTTCCTCACATCTGAGGAGGCCCAGCACTGATCTGGGCAATGCAAGCTAGGACCTTGGTGTGGTTTTGTCTCTGTCCTTTCTTCCAGTATAATTGTGGGATCCAAGTTAGCAGATGGAGGTGGAGAAAAACTCAGTGACACACAAGCATTGCACACTCTCACAAGAGAGACTTCAAACCCTGAGTTCACCCAGAGAAAAATGTTTTAGGCTGGTAGGTATGCCAGCATTTCAGGAAATCTATCTCATTTTTCTAGGACCAGTATGTTGGTCCAGACTTGTGATGAATTTGCAATAATCAGAGTGAACAGAAAAGGTTCAAGAGGAGACATTCTATCTCTATTCACCATTTGTGCTGGCACAATTCTCAGTCCCTCACTGAGAGGGACCAAGAGAAACCTTGTCTGAAAACCAGTGGGTGCCAAGGAGAATGTACTCCTCTGATATGTGAGAAGGGTGTACTGGTAACAACTGATACAGAGCAGGTGGAGGTACTCATTGTGTTCTTTTCCTCACTCTTCACTGGCAGTCAGGTTTCCCACTTTCTCTCAAGTCCCTGACCTATGGGTAGGTGGGGGAGAGTGAAGTCCATTTCACTGTAAGCAAAATGCAGTTTTGGGATCACTTGATGAAGCTAAACAGCCACCAGGCTACGGGACCTGATATGTCCCAGGGTCCTGGGGGAACTGGCTCATGTTGTTGCCAAGCCACTTTCTGTCATATTTGAAAACTCACAGCAGTCAAGGAGAAGGCCCTGAAGATTGGGAAAAGGGAATTGTTGCTCCCAGTTTTAAAAAGGGGAAAAAGGAATGAAAATATAAAAGAGGAACTACAGACTGGCAAGCCTCACCTCTGTGCCTGGGACGATCATGGAGCAGATCCTCCTAGAACATGTGCTATGGCACATAGGAGACAATGGGGTGGTTCGAGGCAGCCAGCACATCTTTATTAAGGGCAAATTATGCCTCATCAATCTGGTGACCTCTGGAGTGATGGAAACAGTAAACAGGGAAAGACTGACAGACATCATCTACCTAGACTTCTGTAAGGACTTTGATATGGTCCCACATTATATCCTTATCTCCAGGTTGGAGAGACATGGACTTGATAGATGGAATATTCAGTGGATAAGGAAGTGGCTGGATGGATGCAGCCAGAGAGTTGTGGAGCTGTGTTCAGGAGGAAGCTGGTGACAAGTGCTCTCAGGGACAGGGCTCTCCTGGGACCAGTGCTCTTCAACATCCTCATCAATGACACAGACAGTGGGATTGAGTGCACCCTCAGCAGGTTTGGAGATGACACCAAGCTGAGTGTGCAGGTGACACAACAGAAGGATGGGCTGCCATCCGGAGGGGCCTGGATAAACATGAGAATTGGGCCCAAGAGGACTTAATGAAAGTCAACATATCCAAGTGCCAGGTGCTGCACCTGGGTCAGCAATTCCAGACAGGAGTGAAAACAGGGAGAAGAAGTCATTGAGAGCAACCCTGCTGAGAAGTGCATGGGGGTTCTTGTGGATGAAAGTTTGGACATGAACCATGCACTTACGGCATGCATGAAAGGCTGGACTTGAGCCATGCATAGAAAGCCAGTTGCATCCTCGCTTCATCAAAAGAAAAGTGGCCAGCAGGTAGAGAGATGTGATTTTCTGCCTCTACTTTGCTCTCATGAGACCCCACCTGGATTGCTCTGTCCAGGTCTGGGGTCCTTAGCACAGGAAAGGCATGGACCTGCTGGAACGAGTCCAGAGGAGGCCGCAAAGATGACTGTAGTGCTGGAGTACTTCTCCTATGGAGACAGACTGAGAGAACTGGGATTGTTTAGCCTGGAGAAGACTTCAAGGAGACCTCATTGCAGCCTTCCAGCACCTTAAGGGGGCTTATAGAAGGGAGGAATAAAGACTGTAAGAGCATGCAGAGACAGGACAAGGGACAATGGTTTTTAACTGAAAGAGGGTAGTTTAGATCAGAGGTTAGGAAGAAATTCTTTACTCAGAGGGTGCTCAGGCACTGGAACAGGTTGTCCATAGTGGCTGTGGATGCTCCATCCCTGGAAATGTTCAAGACTGGGTTGGATGGGGCCCTGAGAAACTAGGTCTAATGGAAGGTGCCCCTGCCCATGACAAGGGGTTGGAGCTATATGATCTTGAAGGTACTTTGCAAGCCTTCTATGATTCTATGCTTCTGTTATGAGGAGGATATTTTTGAGGATTCAGGTTACTTACAAAGGGCACATATGGCATCTTCCCTCTTCATAAATCATACCCTCACATTAACTAACTTACTTGACAGAATCCTATGAAATTTAGAGATGAAAGTAACATTATTAATAGATGACTAGTTTTTTCTTCCACAAGGAATGAGAGGACACCATTTGCTACAATAAAAATTTATGGTGTCAGTTCAACAGTTTACCTTTCTTAATTTCCTGATTCTGCCCTTTATAGTTACTAGTCCTTCCAGGATCCCTCTGGAGCCAAAAAGCTGGTGTGTTGAACACCTTTTGTGATGACTATTGTTTTTGATTAAATGAGCAAGAGACGGAGGCTAAAGGTTTGATTTAATTTTCTGCTTTGTTCTTCCAAAATCAATCTCCCTGGTAAAACAGCTTTTGGATGTTTTAGTGGACTCTAGCTTTCTTATTTGACTGTAATTTTTTTCTGTCTCCTTTGATGCTTCCTCTGTGAGGGCAATGCTGGGTTATACAGGACACCACTGGTTGTAGCTTTTCCAGCATTTTCCTAGCCAGTAGTTGCCTCTTTCTCACTTTGGCAAGGGTGTGAGCAGGTCTGAACACTGCTCTACCTGCACAACTCTCTGGCAGGGAGTGGCTTCGGTGCCAACAAAAGTAGATGGGGAAAAGTGCATGAGATAGCAGCGCACACAGCACGCCTGCTGTGGATCAGCTGATGTGTGCCAGCCACATGTCTAAGCCCCTGCATCTTATAGAGAGGTCTCTTTGCTCTCACAGCAGTGACACCCTCCTTCTCTGGGAAAAAAAAAATTCCTGCCAACCCATCACAAAAAAATCACAGCAGACATCCAACATTCAGAAACTGGAAAAGGATCTGCAAGTTACTTCTGAAGAACCACCCCTACCCTGCTCCCCTCCCCCCTCCCATGTAGTTTTCAACCATAAAAAAGAAGCAGGTGTGTTGGAGAAGACCTGAGACATTCTGTGAACTTATTGAAGGATGGCCCTATTACAGTTACTCCTGGGTGAAAATGTCTTGATCCTATGTTGTGGTCCAGTCTAAAAACCAGTCAGGAGAAATTTCTATCAGAAAAGTCCATAATCAAACTCTCCAAGAGTCAGCATTTCGTAGATTTAAAGGTCAGTAGGGACCATTATCTCATTTAGGACGACATCCGGTAAAGCACACAGGCTGTAGGGCTTCATGCGATTACCTCTGCATCAGCCTATAGCTTTTATAAGCCTGTGGCACATCTCACTCTGAAGAAATGGTTTTCCCTGGTCAGCCACTGAAAGCATGCGGTTTCCTAGCCATCTGTCTGCAAAAATTCTGGAAAATGCAGCAGTTTGCAGCTGGTCACCCCACCTCTGAGATTGCAGAACAATTTGCAAATGACACAACTCTGGAGTCTGCAGAGTAGTGAGTGCTGGATGAGCAGGGAACAGTGACAGGAGCGAGGTGACTGTGTTTTCCATGGTGACACTGGGATGGGGCTCACTTGGGTGCATAGCTGTGTCTCTAGGAGGAAAACAACATCTGAGTAATGAATTATAAGTGGTAGTTTGGTCTTTATAATGGTATTTTCAGACCTTTGACAAGCCTTGTTTCTTTCTCTGTGTCAGACAAAAAATGCCTGCGACAGCAAACAGGTTTCTAAACAAAGGATGCACTAGTATTTCAATTATTTTTTTTAATCTAACAGTTTTTCTTCCAATATTTTCATATTTAACAAAAGGTCTGGTTGTGTTTTCTGATTTAAGCTGCTGGTGATGATCTCAAACTCAGCTAAGAAACAGATATGTTTTAAATCTTTTGAAACAAAGATGGTTATAATTTGTTGTCTTTTTGTCCTTTTTCTGTTTTCAATGTAGTTAAGAATAAAACTTTATTTCTCAAGAAAACTAATGATAAATTGTTAATCTTGATTAATTCTTTCTAAGCAAGGTGGTGCTTTTATTTTCTGTATATATTGTTCGTTTAGAAAAAGACCAATGACTAGAAGAGTTTAAGAATACTTCTATCTTTGTAAAAAAAAAAGTCTTTTTGGCTTCTATTGAAATACAAGTCTCTGTACAAAGAGGTTGTGATTCCTAAGGTAATGTTAACAGTAAAAAAGCCCTACAAATATACCTATCAATTTTCAGAAAAGTCGTGTCTGGGCTGCAGAAGTAGGACTGAGTGTATCATAGAGGCTTTCATACCCAGTGCTAGAAAAACTGCAACTGGTCCAGGGATCACCCTAAGGAAGAATCATTTACAGAGCACACACAGATTACACGTTTGAGTGCACGTCTCCATCCCTACCTACCAGCTCCCTGTCACATACCTGAGCATAGCTAGTCATCCCTGGTAAGACCTGCCTAAACCCTACCTAGCCTTCAACATACTGCTCTGCTGCCAAGGACTCTCTGACATGAGAATTTGGCCCCTCCTGGTCTGGCTGGAGTTTTCTAAAATGTTCTGTGGCTTAGACATCACTGGCTGCTGCATACTTGTGTTTCTCAGGAAATGTGCCAGATTCTGTACCAGCTCTAGGGGAAGGATTTGGAAAAAAATGCAGAAAAGGAAGTGAAATGGATGAGTACACATCAGCAGAGAGTTTCAAGAAAGTCTGTCACCCAGAGATGTTTCAGTGGACTTGACCAGGAGTAGAGAAGTGAGTGGTGAAGGAAAAGGGTGCCAAACAGCATTAAAAACCTGGGGACACATCTCTTCTGAAACTGGAAATCCCACCCCCGGCTCTGCCCCATGCACCAAAGGAGCAACAGTCCTGAGACAGCAGTCTCAGCATTCAGGAGAGCTGTGCCTCCAGAAGGGCCATGAGGATGTAATGAAATCTTGTAAATGCTATCCTGTGAGCAACGAAAGGGCCTTCTACTTGCTGAAACATCCGCATTGCCCAGCAATCACAGCTCAATACCTTTGTCCAGCAACAAGTGCTGGAGCAGCCCTTTCCAAGGCATTCATATTTTCCCTCAATCATTCTCCAGAGTCTGGAGGTCTTCTGTGGTTTTGTGCTTGTGTGAGCAGTGAGTTGGATGAGCACACACCATTCATGCCTGCTAGACTTCAGCACTATGTGTAGCTCCCTCTGTCATTCAACACATACATCCTCTCTGCACTTTCCTCTTGGAAAGCAAGTCTGGCCTCATTAAGCTCTGCTGTCCCAAGCCAGCCTCATTGTTTACATCAGAGTAGCAAATCTACCGAGGAGACCAATTAATTGAGATGCGTCTGTGGCCAGTTTGAAGCATTGAGCTAAATTCTTAATAAAGAATAATAGGAGATGGTGCTCGCCACAGAGATTATTTGGTTTCCAGGAAACAGCCTGCAACTGGGAAACCAATATGTTCAGTGCTGGGTGCCAAATTGCCAGCACAATCCTCCTGTTTTGTCCTGCAGGCAGCTAGCGATCGGCCTCTGGTGAGTTCAGCCGGCCTGAAAAGCAATGGGAGGAGCTGCTGTGAGCTCCCCTACCTTGTCACATTTCCAGTAATATGTCAGAGCAGTTGACCCCTGGATGACTCAGCTACATCTCATAAGGGAAATGCCTGGCAAGAAGATCATGCTGGAGGAAAGGTTTTAACAGCTGGGAGAAGCCCTGTCATTGTGGCAGAAAAGTAAGACAGCCTACTTGGAAACCAGCATGGAAAGGTCAGGAGACGATGGATGCCCCTCTTGATGGTGGACTCAGGTTCTTGTAAGTCAAAACCATCACAAGAGCCAGGGGGATCAAGCTCTGGATATGTTACTCTGTAAATATGAAGTGTTGTATAGTTACATACGTGTTTGCTTACAAAGATTTCATACTGTGATTTGAGAAATCATTGGCCAGGTTTACCAGTAAGATCCATCTGCTTTGTTGCTGCTCCAGGGGCTGAAAGAAGACATCAAGTGCCTTGTCTGATGAGACAGTGTGTGTGCTGCTTTACACATCCAGAGCAGCAGTAAAGGGGATGAAACATGTCAGGGACTCCAACCCCTTAATGTCTTCTCTTGGGTGGGACACATGCTCTATGAGAGATAAACAGGCAGCACTTGAGAATTACTGCTGTTACAGGCTGGCAGTAATTAGACCATGAACTACTCTCTGCAGCTATGGAGCCATGTTCCCATGGCTAAAGCATAACCCTCCTGCTGAAGTCTTCTGCACCAGTCATTTGACACATTATCCCCAAAACGTTACTGTTTCTTACACAGGTATCCTCTATCATCAGCTGACTCTGTGGCCTTTTCATTTTCATGATCACTTGGCTTGCAAAGCCACCCTGAGACCTGAGCTGAGAACAGAACAATGGTTATCCCAGTTGTGAGCAGTGGGACACGCGCAGTGAACACATGAGCTTTTCATTACATGCGCATACCTGTTTCCAAATATTTCAGTCCTCTGGGCCATCTCTGGTGCCCTTAGGGCACATCTTGATTCGCTGAAGTTCTCATACTGCAAACAAAAATCCTAGCCAAAGGTGTCACTAGATCCAGACCCTCCAAGAAAGAAACCGAAAGTACCAAACTCTTTAAAGGGGTAAGTATCATGTCAATGTCAGTAGTAGTAGTAGTAGTATTTTCTAAAAATAAGTCATGGTGGTTTAAACATCTGTGAATATCTATTGTTTATGTATGCTCTCTTAAACTCCTCAAGTGGGAGAAAATTCTCCTATCCTGAAACATAGCTCACTTAAGCAGGCCTAGTGATAGCAGGATCCTACAAAATAACAAGCATAACAAAACCTCTCTCTGAATGTTTGGATTTCAATAGCCCTGGAAAATGTCTCATGGTCTGTTTGAAGACGGTTGGAGGTTTTTTAATATCTCTGAGTAAAAAACCAAGAGTCCTTAACCATGGTGTAGGTGTGCTCCATTCCAAGGTGTTCCAACCTCCTACATGGCACAAGATCTGTCCATTTCTCAGAGCAGTGTCATGATTTGGTAGCTATCAGGCAGTTCATACCTGTTTTTTTGGGGTGTTTGGAACTTAACCACAGAAAAAATATTAAGAACACAGAAAAGAAAATAACCACTTCCTTAATACTAACCATTTACTTCTTCAGGAATTAATGCTGAAGAATTCCAAAAGACTTACATTTGTGTTTAATATTTTAATCAGAAGTAATTGCACTGGGATTAATGGGATTGTTGACAGGATCCTGCTTACAAATGTATATATAACTTTGAAGGACCAGTACCATGAGCTGCATAATCACCAGAGGTGCAATACACATATGCTGTAAATTTGTGTGTTTGTCTTCCTTATCCCAGATAGACAAACCTAAGTGTCATTGTTCGTTCAGGCAAGGAAATCTTGTATTTCCCCGTGCAGAAGTTCAGACAATATAAAAGACTGTCTTTATCCCCTTGATCTTCTCTAGGATCTCCCCTGTGACTCACTCCCTGCTTCTGAAAAGTTTGTATTTTAATTCCCAAATGTTATTTCTGTCACTCTTCTGGGATTAAACATTTCCATTTACCTTTCCCTTCAGTCATGAGTTATAGAGTGGGTGGCCCATAAAGGCTGTTTATGTCTTCACAGTGTTTGAAGGCTTTAGTTTCTATTTGGAGTTGCTATTTTCTTCCAGAGTTGAAAGAGAGAAACCATTGTCGCTTTGCAGTCATTTAAGCCTCCAGTGTCACATCAGAAAGATACACTCAGCACAGATACACTGCTCAGGACAAGCAGTGATAAATTGGTACCCAACAGCCTCACGTTACCCAAAGGTTCATCTATGTGTCTCATGTTTGTTGTTTTTTTCATGGCCTGGATTGGAATGGACCTTAAATATCACCTAGTGCCAACCCATCTGCCATGGACAGGAACACCTTTCACTAGACCGGATTGCTCAAGGCCTTGTCCACTGACCTTGAACAGGGGGTGGCAAGGTCAGTGTGGATGCTGGGTGGGGGCATCCACAACCTCCCTGGGCAACCTGGTCCAGTGTCTCACCACCTTCACCGTAAAGAATTTCTTCCCAATATCTAATCTGAATTTCCCCTCTTTCAGTTTGTACCCATTACTCCTTGTTCTATCACGACAGTTCCTCACAAAGACTCCCTCTCCAGCTTCCCTGTAGGACCCTTCAGATACTGCAAGGTTGCTAGGGGGTCTCCACACAGTCTTCTCCAGGCTGAGCAGACCCAGCTTCCTCAGTTTGTCTTCATAGTGAAGGTGCTCCAGTCCTCTTACCAACGTTGTACCCTCCTTTGGACTTGCTCCAACAGTTCCATGTCTTTCTTATGCTGAGGACCCCAGAGCTGGATGCAGTGTTCCAGGGGGGGTCTCACCAGAGCAGAGCAGAGGGGCAGAATCCCCTCCCGTGCCCTGCTGCCCACGCTGCTTTGGATGCAGCCCAGGATCCCATTGCCTTTCCGGGCTGTGAGTGCACCTGGCTGGGTCTTGCTGGGTTTTTCATCCACCACCACCCCCAAGTCCTTCTCCTCAGGGCTGCTGTCAATCACTTGTCCACCCAGCCTGTAGCTGTGTCAGGTGTTGCCACAACCCAGGTGCAGGACCTTGCACTTGGCCTTGCTGAACTTCATGGGGTTTGCACAGCCCCACCTCTCCAGCCTGTCCAGGTCCCTGTGGATGACATCCCTTCCCTCCAGCGTGTCGACTGCCCCACACAGCTTGGTGTTGGTGGCAAACTTGCTGAGGCTGCCATTGATCCCACTGTCCATGACGCTGACCAAAGTGTTGAACAGTATCAGCCCCAGTACTGACCCCTGAGGGGTACCACTGGTCTTTGGTCCCCAGGTGCACTTTGAGCTGTTAACAACAACTCTGTGTGTGTGGCCATACAGGCAGTTTTCTTTATCCATGGAATGGTCTCCATGGTACCCAGACCTCTGTAGTCCCTCTCAATACTTCCCAGACTGCTGCTGACTATATGTATCACTGGCGCCCATAAGGCACACTAACAGTGGGTAACAATCAGTGGGTTTAACTAGGCTTGGGACTGTCTCAGTAACATCCCTGATCTGGGCTCCCAGAAGACAACACATCTCTCTTGAAAGCAGGTCAGGTGTAATAGCAAAGATTAGTTATATTTTCTTGTATTTCTTCCCAACAACAGATTGGGTAACAGAAAGCTGCATTAATAGTGCAGTTCTTCCTAATGCTCTGGCTTTGCAGAGCAGAATTGCCTGTGTTATCACACTAATGTAATATAATGCAGGGACATTAGAAATGCTCCAGAGATACACACTGATGGTCAGTCTAGTCCAGGGACTGCCTAGAGCAGTGGCTGGCAACCAAATGTTTTGGAGTAAGCAATAAAACATGTATAATGTTCCTTTTGTTGCAAGACTCTTCAGCACAGGGAACTCCCATCCCAAGTCCTGCTGCAAATCAGTATATTCCCCAAACAAAAAGGCTAAGTACCCCACAGAAATGTTATCCTAAGCAGCGTAATTACAAATGCAGACTGTACCCATTTAAGGCACCTAATCCCTTTTTGGAAGTCTTACTGACAAATCTGCTTCTCTGCATGGCAGCCCAAATTTAATTAGTCTTTGTGCAAGGGGAATTCCCCATCAGCCTATGATTGTCTGCCTTTTGATTCCACCACCTGCCCTCTCCTCTCAGGGAGCACAGGTAAATACCCATTGGTGCACAACTTGCCTTTTGCCTTGCAGGATGAGTCTCAAGGGTTTTCTCCTGGACATGCACACTCGGTGCCCATTCCCTGTGGGATTTGCATCCTAGCATCCTCTGCAGCACCCCAACCAAACTCTTCAATGTTCCCTTCAATATTTCCAGAAGAAAAGTGACTGTTCAGGGGTTTCACACCTTCTCCTACCCCCAGGGCCAAATTTTCCTGGGTATCTGTTTGTCATGAGAGTCCTTCTCTGAATTATCTCCGAGAAAAGCAGATCTGGAGCAGATCCTTAGCAGGAGTGGAGAAGACACCTGTCTCAAGGAGAGGTTTCTTGCTGGAAGGAGGGGATGTCACCCAGTGGGGCGGGTCAGGAGCACGGCTGAAGTGGGCTGCTGATGTGGGAAGGGTGGGTAACAGGCTGTGTTTGAAAAGCAGGCTGCCCAAAATCCAGAGCTTTTTAAAGACAGGCAGCTTGAAAGCATAACATGTTTTTTGATAAGCCTTGCTTTTATCTTTTCCCTGCAAAGCTGTCCTCCATACACCTCCCTTTATAACTAATTTTTAAAATGTAATAAAAATAATTTTTTCAAAATGCAACATCTCAGTAAAAGCTCCCGTTCTTCACCTCAGTGTTGCCATTTTTCATATCATAATGCCATTCCAGTGTACCAAATTCATCATACCAAAAGATCCAGCTTGGCAGAAATAAAATCGTTCAATAATTTTCATAAAAATAGGCATGTTCCTGTGGAATGTTTCAATCTAATCAAAAGGGCATTTGGTGTAAGACAGGTGTCCAGTCAGAATATTTCAATCAGCTCTAGTAAGATACTTAGCAAGTACTTTCCAGTACACCCAGGAGACTTAGACACTCAAAGCCCAATGCGAGGTAGAGGAGTTTCTTGCCCTGAAAACACTTGGTATTGGTTTGTGTTGATGCACTTCTTCCACTTAACACCAAAATATTGCAACAGATAAACAAAAAGTAATCAAGATATAGAGGGAAAGAGTCTGAAATATTATCAAGGACCAGAGCTCCTCCATCCAAAGCAAAACTGGCTGCTGTAACAGATTCTGCCATATGCCTGCAAGGGCATGAAGGAAGAAAACAGGACTCAGGAGAGAACAGCACCAAAAAGAGATCTTAGGAATTGGGAGTTATACTGCTTGGGAAAGTATCACTGAGGGACTCAGTGAGAGTTCAGTGAGTCCTACACTGAGCTCTTCTACTGGCCAGGAACCTTTCATAAAGAGTGTTGGAATGAGAAAACCGCACAGCTATCAAGACTGCCAAAGGCCTGTAACATTGAGCTCTCCCCTTCTAAACTGACATCCTCATGCAATGGACCTGAATGAGCAAGGAAGGAACCCACCATTTGTACCTGAGACTATGGGTCTGGGGCAGTTTATTGGATTTCTCATAATGTTCTATTCCTATACTCCTGCTATCTTATTTCTTTTTCTATCCCTCATCTTAAAGATTGTGCTGTACAGAACTGAAAACTAAATGTATCCAAAAATACACTGTTAATTACATATAAGACCTTTGACTGCTCTAATCAACATATGAGATTTAAATATATACTGTCATTCCCCTGTGGATTAGTAGCACTTTTAAATCTGCCTTGAAATCAATATTTTGCATCAGTGACTAGAGAAAATTAGTCTGGGACTGAAATTGAAACCTGCAGCTATCTTCCTCACATCCACAAAGCTCCATCCCTCTAGGAGATTGTGCCATCTGGTACACTGAGATCAGGATACTTGTCAGGCAACCAAATTGAGTTGAGAAGATTTGAGTGCTAAGAATTCTTCAGTTCAGACTTCTACTGATATTAGACATAGACCTTACACTTCAATAATTACTGTAAAACCTTTAATGCATGCCTTTCACACATCAGGACTTCTCAGGGAAGCAGAAATGCCTTTGGACCCTGTTTCTGAGTTTGGCTCCCAAAAATGAAATTTTCCTGTGGAAAGTAGCTCATCTGTGGCAGCTGCTAGCCTCAAGTGAAAGTACCTGAAACAAATTTCCTCAATGTGACGTTTCTCCAAGTCCAAAGAGCACAGGCCCCAGATGCATTTTAATTCTCAGTCAGGGAGATGCTGTGCCTGTTATGTGCCCTGTTATGCCTCCATCTTCATTTGATCCTCTGCAAGCCATGTGTAGCTGGTAAATTAGCATATTTCACTCTGCAGGAAGATATGTAGCTTTCAATGAAACAATGAGCCACCACTGGCAATCACTCTATGTGCCAGTCATTTCCATCCTCTTTTGTCTATGCAGCTCCTGGATTTAGAAGGATTTTTCCCTCTAGTACCTTACCTTCCTATTGTTTTGTTATTTGTGAACTTCTCTTTTCAAGTCTTTCAAATTTACATACTCCTGAGCATTTCCCCATACAAAAGCTGATTCCAGGCCAGCAAATTTTGAACTTCCAATTGTACTTAGTTTTCTTGGATGGTCCTTGTCAGTGCATCAGCAACCACAGGATGAAAACAACTGCTTTTAAAGTGATCAATATCCCATCCTTCTCTCTCTAAATACACCAAGGTGCTTGAAGCTGTTACTTCAAGGCAGAATTTTCAGACCTTGCACCACTTATATCTGTGTTCTGAGCCCTCTGCTATCCCATTTTATCTCCTTGCCTTCTCCAGCCTCCTCTCCATACGAGTGACACCAAGCTGAACACAGTGGGGTAGGAATGGTGTCACCACAGAAGGACCGTGTTAACCCATGTAGCTGCAGCCTCTCATTTAAAATGCACATCAAGTAAGCCTGCCAGAGGCACTGCTTTCCAAAACTGTCCTTTCCCTCACCACAGGCTGCTTCGTACTGATTTTTACTATCAGCCAGACACAAAGGCCTACATAACCGGCAGTACACAGTTTAGTAATCTGGATTTCCCTGAGGACCCTTCCTTAGCCATTCATTATTCTATGTATTCCTGTTTCTTCTGCAAATTTTATCAGCAATGATTTTCCTGTTTCCTTCCAGATTATTGATTAAAGTATTGAACAGCCCTTGGATTGAAATCCGTCCTTCAGGGATACAACTAATATCATCTGCATTCACACACTGATCCACTTGAACAATTACTTTTTGAAATCTATTTTTTGGTCCATTTTTAATCCATTTAACAGGACTTATTGATTCCTAGACCATGCTTATTTTAAGGAAGAGGTACTTTAGAACACAATGGAAACCTTATTCATTTGGGAAAGTGCATTCATTCTGGTCCTGGCAGCCTGGGGAATTGATGTTGACCATGATGCTGACAACATAGCATTTATTTGTGAGGTTTTTTTTCCTACTACTTCCTACCGCCATTGTTTGCTGTCCAAGAAAGGAGAAGTGTGAAAAATACTACTGTTATTTCAGAGATGTTGTGCTTTACTTCTTCAAAACCCTGATCTACAGAGGGACTTGCCTTCTTACTGGTAGTGGTTGTTGATTACCACTAGGGAGCAGCGTTTTATCCCTGGTGTCTAGAGTTACTGCCAGAGAGTTCCAGGGCTATACCCAAGTCTCTTTGTTTTTAAAGAAGTGTTAGGAGAAAAATGTGTTATTCTCCAGTCTAGTGCTTTTGAGATCATGCAGTCTTCCTTCACTGACAGAATCTTAATGAACGCTATGTATGAGATAGCAGGCCAGTGGACCTCTTACCAACAAGTTATTTGTCTTTAGCCGCACTTAACTCTGGGTATGATGTCCATGCAGGCAAAATTTGTTTTGTTGTGCAGTGGATAAGTCCTTTTTGGAGTGAAGACAATTGAAATGGAACCTTTCGAGTGTGCTGAGGATCCAGGAAAGGCTTTCAGTCCGAAAAAGTATGATTGGAAAAATATCTACTTTAAAGATTTGGGGCACACAGATTTTGTATGTGGGTTTTTGTAGTATTTGTAAGCAAAACAAGCCCCAACACTCAGCCAGCTGTGTAACAGAGAGCCTCACAGAGAAATCAACCACACAAGGAAACCAAGTAACCGTCTAAACCAAGGAATAAATGAATGCAGTGGTAGCAAGGAAATTTCATTCTCCTCTCCAGGAAAGACTATAAGGCACAGGAACACAAGAGATGTACCTGTTCATAGCTCATGTCATTGCTTGCCAGGCAGGTGGATCACTCCCCAGCTCCCATGCATAGACCACTTATCCCAGAGACTGGTCTGGAAAAACTCAGTGAGAAAGAGGGGTTTATCATGACATTTCTTGGACATGTCAGGGCAGTCCAGTGCAGCTTTAGAAGTGCGCTGAAACTGAGAAAAGAATAAATCCAACCACCAGCTGTCTAGAAAAGGAGAGAAATGAGCCTCACAGTGGGCACATATATTGTATTGTACAAAGGATAACTGGTATCCCAACAGAGACCAAGTTGCAGGCTATTACAGTGCCTGCATATAAATAGCATGTGTGTAAGTATCTTCTCAGGATATTGGAGAAGACTACATGGAAACCTGCTTGGCAGATGATGCAAAGGTAGTAAATTGTTTCATGTGTCTAGACAGGTTTTTTAGGGACTGCTGGAAAGGAGGTGATGGTGATAGACCATCAGTTGTGGTTGAAAAAGGGGTGAGTAAGAAAGAAGATCCTTTATGCAATGTTTATGGCTTTAGACAGCGTCATCTTTGGAAGTCCTTCCAGGGGCATGTTCAGTGCCAGTCAAAGATGTGGAAAAGCAAAGCCTTAACGTATAGCTGAGTAGATGACACAGGGAAGATGTGAGGGGGAAATGTCCGGTTTCAACACAAACACGCAAAGGACTGACTTTTGGAGTGGGATGTCTTCATCTAATCCAGCATGGAAGTGGACTGAGCTGTCAAACAGCAAATCAGAAAATAAAAAAGTAGAAAAAGCAAAGAAGTACAGCAAAGATACTCTTGGAACGTTGCATCTGTAAGAGTGAGGTGAGAGAAATTGCACCCTCAGAAAAAGGATAGAGTAGAAGCCTGTGAGAAATGAGACAACTCTTAAAAAGATTAATTCATTGAAAACAGAAAAATTGAAAAATTACAGAAATTACAAAAATATAAAAATTTGGGATCCTATGTCTCAGTAGATGGTATGCCCCAGGAGCGCAGGGATTTGAGATCTTCTGGCTGAGACAGCACTAGACCTCAGGTAGAGAAAAAGAACTTGCAGTGCTGGGCTGACTTCAAAAAAATTACTAAAAGCCCCTTAAAAGGGGTAAGGCTTTGAATGCCCAGCACTGATGTCTACCACAGCTAGCCTGCAGAGAGCAAGAGAGGAAGAAGAAAGAGAACCCGCCTTGTTGCCTCGTTCTTTTTTATAGTTTTTGCTCCGCCCACAGCCCGCCCACAGCCCGCTCCTTCGGTTTAAAGTGATTGGTGCTTTCCCTTTGATAGATCATCTCTGTCCACCAATGGCTCATCGTTGTCAGAGGGGTGGTATTAGTTGAGATAAGGGAGCTGAAATGCCTTCATTAAAATTCAGGTATTCAGGTTGCCATGGAGCTTGCCTGCAGAGTAATGGCTGTTGGGGCTAAAAATAGCTGCTGGCTGTTAGAATTGGGGTTTCTTTGGCCTTGGAACCAAAATGCAAGTGGAAACACCAAAAAAAAGTATTAAAATACATCCAACACATCTTAAAACACATGTAAAAGTATACAGTAAACACAGGAAAGGTAACTCTTATCGTGTATAGGTGGTTTGAAGTTTGAAAAGGGAGCAACTCTCTTAATAAACTACTTTAAACAATTGAAAACACTGATAATGGAACTTGATTTTTTTGTACCTGGGCTGATGGGTTAATTTTAAGATTCAATTTAAAAATATTTAACTCAAAATTAATTAATTAAAGCACTTAATATGCAAAGACCAAGCACAAATAGGGATTTCATGTATGACAAGCCCATGGAAAAGAAAAGGAAAGGAGAAGTTTGAAAAGGTATCAATTCTCGTTTAAGCAGAACATGAGCAATAGGAAATTTAATCATAAAATACAGGCACATACATCCACACACACACATAGATAAACATATATACATGTTGTTGTCAAACATGGGTCATCTTAGAACTGTGTGGAAACTGAAAACATAGTTTTAAATGAAACTACTAATAAACAGGCTGTAGTAGAAACTTGGTAAAAGAGTGATAATTAATAGAGTGCTGAAATGTCACAGCAGGTGACTACTTGGCCCCGAGCAATATGCAAGAATCAGTTCGAAAGAGAAGTGCTGATAGGATTAAACAGCAGGGTAAAAGATGCTAGCAGGAGGAGTAAAAAAGTTGCAAGTGAGACCAAATGAGGACAACAGGAATCCTTCTGGTTGGTCAGTTATGAGCAGGCAGGACAAAAACCTTGGAGAAGCAACATGCCAAGGGCGTATCTTTTTACTCCACTCATCAGGAGAAGGATGCTCTTCACAGGCTTTGTAAAAGTTATAGATGGCTGGAGAGGTCAAGGTGAGAAGATAAGACCACACAGAAAACTAAATGCATTCTTCAGGCCTGTATTCACTCAAAATGAGCTCTCTGAGGTTCACAGTTCATTTTCTCTTGGGATATGCTGGAGGATCTGTGTCTGAATAAACCTATAGAACTTCTTAAAACAAAGAATGAAAAAGTTTCCGTAAATGATGCCATTCATCCAAAACTTCAAAAGGAGCCCAAGTATGAAATTCCCACATCAGTTACTGTGGTGTGAGAGCTATCATTTAAAATAACCCCAAAGCAGGAATGGTGGGTGGCAAATAAGGTATGTTTTAAAAGACCTGTAGAGAGGGATGTTGTGGGCAGTGCAGGTTAGAAATTCTGATGTCCATGCTGAGCAATACAAGACAGAATTTACAGATACTTTACAAAAATTTACAAAAAAGAAGAATGCTCATGTTTTGTGGAAGGAAGTCATGTTTCACTGATCTGTGAGCGTCATTTTGGGGAGCCACTGAATCTGTTTGTGAGGAACATCCAGGTTTTCTTATGACCTAAGGACTCTTCTTGACTGTATTTGTTGCATCCCTAAATTCTATGATTCCCTACAGTATTTTGGAGAAGCTAAGCTCTGACAGGCTACAAGCAAAAAAGGGTAGGTAAATAACAGGATAAAATAAAGGAAGTAGTAAGTCACTAAAAAGTCAGAATTTACAATATACAGGCTGCAAATGAAGCAGATCTATACAGAACTGCATGCTTCACAGCTTGTTTACAAATGATTAGTAGAAGGGGTAGTTGCCTAATGAGGCAATCAACTTTCGCAAGCACACAAAGTTGGGGTAGTAAAACAAGTGGTGCTGAGAAGGGTTGTCAAAAAGCCTCAAGAAGCAAAATAACATAGGAAAAAAGTTGTAGATTAAACTCTGCTATTTCATACAAAGTAGTCGCCATGTGGCAACAGCAGTGTCAACACTGCATACAAAGTGGTGAATTGTGAATTCTACGGTTTCACTAAGAAACAGATTGTTGTATTACTCTGGGTTGGTCTGCAGAAGCATTTGTTCAGTAAACAGTAAAAATACGGAAAGGAACTAATGTTAAAAGTTAGTAGATGGGAAGACAACAGAAAGGGCTATATTAGTATGTTAATCCATACATACCTAAGATATCCATGTCTTGAATACCAGCTCCAATTCATTCGTCACAGAAGAATTTTGTGCAGCCAAATGAGCACCATGGGAATGGCTGGGGTGTGGAGAGGCTGCAGCATGTAGAGTGACTAAATATTAGTGGGGTGCTTCTTCCTGAGAAGAGCTGTCCGAGGGTGCTTCTGCTAGAGCTCATGCTCACCATGATGTGTGATGTCCAAACGCCAGGGTAGCAGGGTTTTTAGTGCTGCAGCAGTGGGAATGGATCCCATGAGATGGAAATGTGTTTGGGATTTCTGAGCTGCCAGAACTCACTTTGAATCTGAACTTTGTTGTTGCAGAAGTTTAAGTTATTTGGCTCTATATGGAGAACAGAGATGAGGGCAATGAAAGGTGAGTGAAAGCTTCTAAGGAATCTGTCTCCAGTTGCTGGGGACACAGTATTCCCTGAAAGCCAACATGCACTGTTGTAGGGACACACTCATTTCTCAGGAAACACACTCCTGAGACTGACACATTCTTCAGTAGAGTTCTCCTATAAATTTTTCCTTGCTTCTAAGCAAGCACCAAGACTGATATATAAAGACCTTGAATAAATTGTGCTGAACTGGCAGATCTCACACTCGCTATCATCTGAGTGGCAATATTTGGAAGTGGCCTCTCACTGTGCCAGATGCTGCACAGACATAGAAAAGAAGGGCAGTCTTGCATTGCTCCACTGTAATTTCTCCTTGTTGTGGGTATTAAGGAGGCCAAGATGCTAAGCATGAGTGACATTAAGGATGGGTACTGTGGACAGTGAAGCCATTCACACTAATAAAATCACAGGCCCTCATTTTTTGAAGTTTAGGAAATGTTTAATAATAAAGAAGCCCATGCAGCCCACAAATAATTTTTTGTCTATCTCTCTCTCCATGCATCCTCCCCAGCCTCTTCCATCCCCCTAACTCCGCAGTTCTCTACTTTTTGAACAGTACAACTGATTGATCCTTTCTCTTAGCAGGAGGGTGGTCCTCATCCACATCAACCTAAATTCTCCGTACAACCTATCTTTCACATCATCCATCTCAGTTTTGACTATGCTACCAAGTCCTTTGGATTGCCAGGTATCCTAGCTGAAGGGCATTTTATTCGGGGGTGCCTGAAATTCATGACTTCATCTTATTACTTTTGGACCTTCTGCTTTAGCACTCCTCAGTTTCATGTTTCTTTAACCAGATTTCTTTACCTCTGCACTCTTTTCCCATCATTAAAGCACTGTGCCCATTATATGAATCAATTCAGCTTTTCAAAGTAGAATCAGCATTTCGATCAGGGTGTGTGAAAAATCCATATTGTGAAATAGGAAGGCCCTTTTTTCTCATGGTGTGAGCAAAAAGAACTTCTGTCAGAACAGAAAGAAGTTGTAGAAGAGTAAGGAATTCTTAAAAACCTGAAATTCTAGGATAAACCCCCCGTAATATGAAACCCACCAACTTGTTCAAAATAGCTCTGCGCTAGCACAAGTTAGAGCTAGTGATGTTTGTGGGTCTGGTTTCACTGCTGGACATGAAAAAGGCTGTATGGGAGGGTATTCCTGATCCTCATATAGACCTGCAAGTTTGCCAATGTAAGGCTGGAGCTGGCCTGTATTTATAACTGATGTTAATTTTCATCAGATGGACCATGGAATTACAGTATCATTTCAGTGTACTATCATTTGTACACATACACACACACTTACATATATTCAGTATAATTTTAGAATCATAGCCCTGCTATCGTCCTTGATAAACAGAGGGTCCTGGACACACCTCAAGAAGGAAATCTTAAAGGGACAGAAGCAGGCTGACCCTATGTGCCAAAAGATGAGCCATCAGGGAGGAAGACTGGCCTGGCTGAACAGAGAACTTTTACAGGAACTCACGGAAAAGGAGAGGGTTTATGGCCTTTGGAACAAGTGGTAGGCAACTCAGGAAGAGTACAACGATGTTGTTAGGTCATGTAAAGAGAAAATTAGAAAGGCAAAAGCTCAACTCAATCTGGCCACTGCTGTGGAAGATAAAAATGTTTTTCTAATGCACCAACAACAAAAGGAAGGCCAAGGAAATCTCCATCCTTTCTTGGATGTAAAGAGGGGACTACTGTAGCCAAGGATAAGGAAAAGATTGAGGTACTTAATGCCTTCTTTGCCTTGGTCTTTAACAGTAAGACCAGTTATCCCCAGGGCAACTGCCCCCTGAGCTGTAGAGTAGTAGCTGAGAGTAGACAGGGACAGGGAGCAGGATAGATCCCCTGCAATCCAGGAGGAAGTTGCTAGTGATCTGCTGGTCAGGTTGGACATCAGGGGAGTTTCTTCATGGAAAGGGTTATTAAGAATTGGAATGGCTGCCCAGGGAGGTGGTGGAGTCATCATCCCTGGAGCTGTTCAAGAAGCAACTTCATGTGGCAGGCAGCACCATGGTCTGGCTGACAAGGTGGTGATTGGTCAAAGGTTGGACTCAATGATCTTAGAGGTCTTTTCCAACCTAAATGCCTCTGTGATTATAGCATCTTAAAGTTGGAAAAGACGTTTAAGATCATCAAGTGCAACCATTAACTCAACACCGCCAAGTCTACCACCAAACCATATCCCTAAATGCCACATCTGCATGTCTTTTAAAGACCTTCAGGGATGGTGACTTCTCCACAGCCTGTTCCAATGCTTGAGAATCTTTTTGCTGAAGAAATTTCTCCTACTATCCAATCTAAACCTTCCCTAGTGCAGCTTGAGGCCATTTCCTCTTGTCCTATTGCTTTTGAATGAGAAGAAGAGATTGACCCTGACTTGATGTAACCTCCCTTCTGGTAGTTGTAGAGAGTGATAAGGTTTCCCATGAGCCTCCTTTTCTCCAGGCTAAACAACCCCAGCTCCTTCAGCTCCTCAGTCTTATAAGACTTGTGCTCCAGGCCCTTCACCCTTTTTTGCCCTTCTCTGGACACCACCACCATCTCTTCAACAGCACCTTGTTCTGCCTTTAAATAGCCACATCTTATATTTCATTCAATCTGCAAAATGGAAAGAGGCAGTGCATAAACTGTAGCAGAGGAGGTTAAACAATCAAAACAGTCTGAGCAAACTGGAGATGCTGTTCGTTGAATACTAGGAAGCAATACTTGAGTTGCACAGAGGAGATGGGCAAGTCCTGCCTCAAGGCAAGCGCTCCAAAAGGGATCTGTACCTAAATGCGGGTTGTGTTTCAAAGACTGATACCCTAAAAGACACTAATTCAGTTTAAAAAGGAGTCTCCAAGATGGGAGGCCTTAAAAAGCTGCTTAGATTGGCAGCTGACACAGGGTATACAGGGCTACAGTCACACTTGCTCTGGGGTATCTGGTGACCTAGCTGTGTGGACTTGCTGCATAACCATCGTCTCTGAGGGGCCAGACTTACTGATACCACACATTCTTAGACCATGATCATAACTGCTAAGCCTCAGGATGAAAATGGCCGGAAAAATCCTCATTTGGAGTCTTGGCCTTGTGTTTTCTGAGTATTTACACAAAGAAAGTGGAAAAGTGACTAAGAACTAAGTTGGAATCAATAGTGTTTTCCCTATGCCTTCTCTCTATCCACAAACATACTGAAATAAAGAAGGTATCAGAGGAAGCCCAGAGAGATAAGAGTTATTTTCCCTTTACTCTAGTTGTTTTCATCAGACTGTGTAAAACTAGTCATGCAGCATGGGTGTTTTTCTTTTAGTTTTGGTGCTCTTCTGGGCTGTGACCCATGCAAATGTAGGACATCACCTTCCCTCCCTTGGAAGCCAAAATTGTAGCTCTTCTTTTGGGACCACAACTCCCAACATCTTCGGTGTCCCCACAGACCTGTTTTTATGGATAGCACTCCATCCAGTGTGTGACCTCCCTTGCCATAGAGTGGGGAAGAGTCCAGCAGACAAAGGTCTCCAAAGAAGAAGAGGTAAAGCAGAAGTTAAGTTTCAGAGAGGAGAATAAAAATGGAAGGCATGGGACTGAGGCAGTTTTCTTGATGTGCATTTCTCAGCTGGTAGATGTGTGGGATAAGCCAGGTCTCTTGTAGAAAAGACACACAAAGTCAGAATTCAATCTGCTGTGAAACCTCTGTTCTCATAAATGACTTTCAGATATTTTGTTTAGTAGGTACCACTAAATTCAGGAAGTCTGAATCTCTGTCTTCCCAGAGAGACTCATGGGATGGGAAGGTTGTAGGAAAAAGGTACTAAATTACTGAGAAAAACACAGCAAAACAAATTCAAGAAGCGAGAAAAGGAAGTCTGACATACATAACAGTTTGTGTGTATCACCAGAATGAAGAGGTTTAATTCCTCCACAGGTACAATTCTTCCACAGGGAAGTACAAATATAGCATAAAATTCCATGGGTTCAAAAAACTGTAGTTTCTTTATGGAAAACTCTTCACTTAGGGTATGACCACACACTGTATACTAGTTGAATGAAAGACAGTTCACACACCAGTCTCAGAATGGAGTCTGAAAAGGAAAAACAAGAATGAGAAACCCACAGTGTTTGAATCAAATGGAGTAACTATCATCTAGGAACAAATACACTAGATAAATATGAAAGCTATCACCTCCTCTGATAGCCTGGATTTTACATACACCTCTAGTTTCAGGAGGCTATGCATGGTAGACAATCATCTCATTAAAAATGCAACAATAACAAAAAAAGCCAGCTGCTGGCCATTGTCTACCAGTTAATTTCTTGAGTATAAAAAACGTAGTTGAGAGGTCCAACCAGGAGACAGAAGAATATCCAATACCCAGTCATTACAGTGTTTGCTTTGGAGGGCATCTAATGTGCAAGCCAAAGTTCTCTGTCCTAACTGTAGGAGACAAATAGTGCTGCAGTGGCCCTTTCTTGAGTCTGATCTCAAGTGGTCTGTGTCACTGAACACACACTAGGAAAGGAGTAGGGCAGCCTTTGACTCTTCATAACAGACAGAAGAGACTTTAAGGTTACCTAAATTTTCCCAGACTCTTGCTTCCAATAGGTCCTTAAGATGTTGGCACAACCAGACTTATAGCAGAGAACTAGCCCAGATATGCCTTGTCCACTTTTGGCCCATGTAACACTGCCTGCAGTAACTGATAGGATGCTCAGATGCTGGGCCAGGAGATGGACTTGATGATCCTTGTGGTTCCCTTCCACCTCAGCATATTCTGTGATTCTGTGATATTTGCTGGTGTATGTACAGGCTAAGGTCATGCAATCCTTTGTGGACCTGAGACAGGCTGTCTGATAAAACAAATGGGCAGCAAGCACTTTTGAATCAAACCGAGATAGTAATTTAGCATTTCAGGACTTTTAACATCTTCAGCAAGCCCTTTGACATGCTTAGAAGCAAACCTGAAAACAAAATTGGGCTACCTGTCCAAATGGCACAGAGCCTGCTGACAGTTTCAGGCTGATTCATGTCACTACACTGCTAAGTAAGCCATATCAAGCCAATATGAATTCATGTAAGGCCAAAACTGTGGGCCAGTGGATGTACTTCCAGCTCTGTGGCACCAGTTTGAGTGCTGAATCTATTTGACGAGAATCTTTGAAGGCCCAGTTGTGCCAAGCCATAAAGGCAATTCAGACAGCAAACCTGAAAGCAATATTTTGGAGAGAGCCTGAGCAGGGTCCTGCACAGCATGGTAACTCCCAGCCTATGAGCAGCAGGAGCTGCTGAGGGAAGGGGTTTTCTGCAGCTCGGCTTCTGCTGCTTACGGCCCATCTCTCCTGCACTTCTAAGGGAAGCAGGGTGGTTACTTCTGTTGTAGCATTAGCAAAGACCAGGATCAAGGAACTTCTTAAAAATCCTTAAATTGCTGTAGCTGACTCACTGTAATTCACCTGTCAGAGCCCTAAAAATATTTTTAAAAGCTCCCCCAGGGAAAATGGCTTATGCTGGGTTATCCTTCATTGATTTGTTTAGAGGTGCAAACCACAGCTTTTAGTTAAAGCACTGAAAGAGTTTTTACAGCCAAGTTTGTACAAAGGGTCCATTTTAGTTGAATGAGCACAATGGCTACATATAGAAAAGGTCAAAGGCCCAAACAAGAAAAATGCCAGAACTTACTTACAAACCTAAGTACTTCTTTCATTCTGTTAGACACACATGTAATTGCACTTGCCAGGTACTGTGTTTGTGGAGTCAAAAAACGAATTTAATTGCATCTGCGTAAGGACAGATGGATTTAATGAAAGTTGGAATCAACGATTAAAATCTTGTATTTTTAATTTGAGCTCCCAGTAGCAATGAAAGTTCTTTTGAAATGAGCCTGCAAGCATTTTGATGGAAGTTGCACCATGGCATGATATATCTTTGTTTTCCTGACAACCCACAGTTCTGTTATTGCCCATCATAGGCTGGCTTGAGGAAACTGAGAAGTGGTGGAGCTTTAGATCACCACTGGCTATGGACAGAGTCCATGAGAGAGTAATGAGTTGATAGTCAAGGCAGCAAATTGTCATGCACAACTGAATCAACAGGAATACAGTTTCAGCTTTAACACAGAGCAAGGCTCAAATCTCACATAATTTGATCCTCATAGAGATCTAGATGACTTAACTGCTCTTCCATCACACTCTGCTAGGGGTCAGGGGAAAAAAAAGGTTGTGTGCCTGCAAGATTTGTCTCCTTAGCATGTTATTGCTCAAGTTCTCAAAGGATAATGAAGCACAGTCTGTGATATTGCTAGGATCTTATAATTCCTTTCTGGGCTGGAATACAAATTTTTGTCTTTTGTCCTAAATTCCTAATTCAAGGTGATACCTCCACTGCCCACCAAGAGAGCTGCAGATGTGTCCTTCATCTTGGGGCCACAGAGGCAATGGAAACAGCTGTGTTTCTGCATTTGTTTGCTCAGAGCAGTAATGAATTAGAGGAAAAGGCGATTTGTCTGCTTGCTTTTCTTATTCTGGAGAAGTGAATAAAGAGAATTGGGGTATTTAATTCCTCTCAGAAAGTCTATCAAACTAGCAGAAACACTAATGAGGACAACTTTTTCACAACTCCACTCTCCAAAGAAGATTCTAGAGGACTTTACTCTACCTAGCACTGCTACTCTTCCCCATTTTGTCCCCCTACACTGTTTTGCCCCTCCAGCTGGCCCTTAACTGCCAGCTGGGCAGGTGACACAAGCTAACGAGGCAGCCCACAGGACACCTGGTGAACTTAAATCACAGTCCCTTTTACATCGGATTACCTACCCAAGTTTTAGCCTCCACAAAACATGTGGAAATGTAATTCTCTGAGATGCTGGTGAATACCTTCAGTGACTATCATAGAACAGAGTGACTGATGGCAATCAAACTGCATATCCCAGTTCCTGATGGATATGAGACCAGGGTGTTTTGTTTTTTAGAGAAAGCAGTTCTCTCTTGAAAGATCCATTTTCAGATACTTAGGGGTTTTGACAAGTGAAAATATTTGAGAAAAGGGATGAAATAAGCAGAAGTAAATTTCAGCGTCCTCAAAGGGCTCACGTCCACATTACAACAAATGCTTTAAGTATGTATAGTGAATGCAGAAATTTCTGACTAAGGGCTTCTATTTTTGTTCTCAGCCATACTACTTTATGGTTGGAACAAATCAATTTTCCAACTCACTCTACAAATAACCTTTCCTGCCTGCTGTCATCTTCATTTGCCCTCCAAACTACAGAACTAGCTGGAAATCTGCAGAGTTCCCAGCAGCAAGAATGCATTACTTCTCAATACTTTATCATTGTGAAGGTGAGCTGAAGAGAAAGAGCTCTGCTCCAGGTGACATTTGTCACTGTCAGCCCATTACGGGAACAAAGCATTGGAGAGGACAGTTGCCTAGCTCCTGATGGGAACAGGCTCCTGGATGCTGTAGGATGGCAGTCATGATCATCCTTCATGGCTGATAACTCCCTTGCCACACCTTCAGGAAAGCTGATACTGGATGGGCAGATTTGTTTTATAGAAACCCATGGAAAATTACAGAAAATGGAGCTCCTTTCCAGAGGAAATGGTTTTCTCCACCACCAGCTGGCTTTCTTAGATGACTCCAAGGCTTTAACAACCAGGGAACCCCATAGCACACTATCTTTTACTTTAAAAATGTATCTACACTGCACACACTTGCAATATCCATGCTCTTAGAGTAGGGCAGGAAAGTCTGCCTGCTCAAGGCGCTGAGTTATTGCTCTATTCTTTTCTCCCTGAGAAAGGCTGTGCCTATCCAGGTATACTGTTATTAAAAATGTCTCACCTGGGGACTGAAATCTACTCCTGAAAAGACTATGTACTCTGCCATTTCTTATAGCAAATGTTAAACCACTCAGTGTTTGTAATACCCTCTAGGGCTGAAGTGTTGTTTTCTTTTTTACCAGAGATGGCAAATGCATCATACTCCCTCATTTCAGGACTGTCATTGAGGGAGACAAGCAAAACACAGGAACTGAGAAGAATGCTCCTTTTTCATACTCCCAGTGCACACATTGTTCTGTGCTCCTCTGCCTGCAAAGGGAACAGTGCCAGATAGTTTATGCTGCAGGCTTTACCTGGCTATGGAACAGCTCAGGCCTTTGCTTTGGCATAAAAAAATAAATCATCCCGTGGTGTAACAGAGGTGAGCCTTCACAAGTTCAGACAGGAAGGCCATGAGAAGAGGATGGAGCATGAAGAAGGCAAAAGCAGGGATTGATCATTTAAGAGAGAGGCAGTATACCTCTCCACTTACATGATCTCCACCTGATGCTTTAGTAAGTTCTGGAATCTTGACTGCCCAGGCAGTGACTAATAAGGGCAATTGCACATCACACAAATTCTTAATGTGCCAGGGTTTTAAAACACATTACAACCCTTGTCAGTTTCCTTCCATGCCCATTGCAACCAGCCGAAACAACAAAGGAGGGGACAGTGGCTCCTGACATAGGATGCAAAGAACACATGATAGCAAAACTTACAGAGACAGCTGCCTGTGTAAAAGATAGCAGTACTCTGGAAAGGCGAAAGCCTCTTCTGATTTTCCCTGAGTTTTTACCAGCATGTTCAAACTCCACATTGGAAGAGCACTGTGGCATACCAGAGAAAGGTTCCCCATGACTGCCCTGGCAGACATCAGACACAGAAGGCCATCAGGACCAACATGTCTGTGGATGCTGGTTTTGTTCCAAAGACATCTGAAGTACGTGTAACACTCATTTCCACTGTCCTGGCCAAGGCTGGATCTCTGTCACACTTGGTTGTCCAGAGGGCTCTCAGGGCACCAGCTATGAAGCACGGTTTCCTCTGGCTGCTGAAATGGCAACACAATTCCTCTGCAGTTTCTAGTGCCAGTCCTCTAGAGCATGTCCGGCAACAAGTGAGCTCATATGACTTGAAAATCAGGATGAAATACCTCATCAATCTGAAATCCATTCTTCTGGGGTGCTTGTCTGGATGTAAAAAAAAATCCCTCAAAACTCCCCCTTTGTTTTTTTAAGTCATTGACCTCAGAAAAACCAGTGGATAAATTATATTTTTCCTATGTCAACTGTTTGTTATCAGAGGAAATGTCCTCAGAGTCAGGACTTGCTGTTTTTTGTGTTTTATCTGTGCAGCAAATTCCATTAAGTGAAATTTAATGCCAAAGCTCTAAGATCTGCATTCCTGGGTAATGACTGTTTGGGGGGCATTGTCTTTGAATCAGGAGCAAACACAAGCTGATAAAACACTTGTTGGATTATTTAGTCATGCCATCTTTTGCTGGATAGCTAACACACACATACAAATCACTAGAGGCAAAAATATTTCCTAAGTGGAACATTGATGATTCCTGAAAGATAAAGCAATGGTCTCAGGCAAGAAAGCAACCCTACTGGTGATTAAGCTGTTCCTGACATACATAACAGCCTGAACAAGATCTCCTTCTGCCCCCTCAGAGTGAAAAATCTTGTTTGTACGTGGCAGTGTTGTGCAGCAACACACACGGGGAAAGAAAACATCACCCTATTACATCTTCTCAAAAATGTAACTGTGGCTGAATGCTTCATTGCTATGCACCATGTAATTTTGTAGCAGCTAGAATGAAGCCTAAGAGTCTTCCCATCTGTAGAAAGAGATTGCAGAGCAAGTTGGGGCAGAACATCTTCTTGCTCTGCTCAGGGACCAAGAGTCCGACATCATTATCAAGCCTTGTAAGAGACTTTTTGTTAGGAAGGCACTGCACTGCTTGCCTCCCCCAGACACCACAGCTTGCTATACTTCTCCGACTGGAAACTCACCACTGGCACATTAGTGACCAAAAGTGAAGGGCTTGTCTCTTTCTTCCTGCTTCTCCCTCCTGTATCCTGTTATTTTCAGGATACAAGAGAATACATAGACTTAAGTATCAAACCTACTATTAGCCTGGTAGCATGACTCTGTAAAGACCCTCTTACAGCATTGCTGTTTGTAACAGAAACAAAGCTTTTGTTGTTTTTAACTTAAGGTTGATGAGCTTATAAAGATCAGCATCTTACTGTCGTGATCCGGTTACACCCAGAAGGGCAAAGCAAGCTAAGTCTCTGTGTATAAACTGGAAGGAACTTAGAAGGTTCAAAATATACTCAAAAACGAGATTAAAACAAATCGAAATTGGATGTTGGTGCCAAAAAATTGGTATGTTTTATATAATAGTAAAACAGGCAAAGAGAAAGAAGGAGAAAAGAAAGAAAGAAAGAAATAGACAAAGAAGTGTGGGTGGGGGGTAGGGAACAGGGAGAGGTGACAGGGGTTAGGTGGAAGCGTGTCACCAATCCAAAGGTCCCAACCATGTCTTGTTGCTCCCCTCCATCTGGTCTGCTGGTGGTGAGGGTCCCCCGTTGCTGCTGCCATGCCATGCAGCCCAACGCTACGCCACACTGAAGAGTACAGAATCCCGTGGATTAATACACACTTTGGGCCAGGTGGGAATGCCCACGTGCCTCTCTTGCAGGGGCCAGCTTGACACTGTCCCTTGCAACACTGAGGGTCTGTTGCATCATCTCTGGTGCTCTGGTGCAGGGTCTGTGGACCCCTTTGAGGGGGGCCCCTGTGATGGGCCATGTCACCCCCTCTGTCCTTCATGTGGATGCAGCTTCTCCCCGGGTGAGGGCCCCTCAGCTGGGCTCCTCTGCACAGTGGAAGATGGGCAGTCACTGCGCCTCTGACCAGAGGTTTTCCAACACACACCCAAAGCCTCTCTCCCCCCACCCCTTGGTGTGAGGGTCTGTTCGAGCCTGGCAGCTGGTAGCCCGGGGGCTGTGGCCTCCACCCTGGAGGTGTTAAGCTTGTGCTCTGTGAATGTCCCCAGCCCAGAGTTGTTACTTTATCTTATCTTCATCAGCCAGCGGTCCAGGGCCTCTCAGAGCCGCATTCAGTGTAGTCCTCTCTTTTATAATACAGTTTTGAAAGTCCTTCATGAAAATGTTTGTCATAAACTATAATATTTCAGTCTCTGACGCTTACCTGCAAGGTTGCAAAATATAGCTTGTTCATATGACTTGTTTGCACAAAGAGCAAGAACTGTTGCATTTGTTCAGACCTCACAAATGGACACAAGGTCCAGAGCTGCCTAATAATTGTTGAAATGCTACTGCAGCACAACTACCACGATGATCCCAGGCCTAATGGTGTTCAGGTTACACGACTGATACCTACATGTTCTAGATCCAGTTCTGAGACCACAAGCAGGCTGTTAAATTTTGCTAGCCACTAAATAGTCAACTAAAGCTCATGCACAGAGACAACAGAAATACTTCTTCCAGAATGGGGAAATGTTATGCTTCTCAATCCAAAACTGGGCCAGGTGCAGCCTTATTCATCAGTCTGCCTTACTGAGGTACATGAGGTCACAGTCAGCAACAGAAAACTGCCCTTTGGTTTCTTTTACAAAGAAACTGTGTTTTCACAGACTACCTTCTCTGAGCTGCCAGTGCTGAAACTCTGTTACATAACAGGAGATGGAAAACCATGGATTGCAGCAAAATTTTAGTCTGCAATATCCATTAATTGACTACCCTTTCCTGAAGGCCCCAATTTTCTCTGAACAATGGCTCAAGTGCTATCAACTGGCTGAGCACACCTCTGCATGGTGGAGTGACTGCTCAGGTCTGCAGAAACAGCTAAGGAATACACCTCTGACTCTCTTCTGCTTTCAGATCAGATGCAGCAACTTTTTAAGGCAATGAATAGAGAGATTTTAGTGCCAGAAGAAAGAGGACAAGCTTAGACCTGTGTAAGCTTGGCACAAGCAAGCTGCCGAGGACTAGAGCAGAGCCGGAAAAGGTTACCTCTCTTTGGATCCCCAGCATAAACACTTGTCCAGCTCCTAAACAGAGTGCTCCTGTCTTTGCACAAGAGAGCACAGTCCTGTACTGAGCAGCCACAGACACATGGCAGCAATATGGGATGAGGGAGAGAGCAGCTCAGATCCTCGCCTTTATGGGTCTGTATCAGGTATGGGGCAGCAACTTCGGTCTTCCTTTCTCAGAGTGAAAAACAGCACTTCATGCCCTAGCTTACTGATTACTCCAATGCAAGGCTTCTGCAATGTTCCCTGCTGGAGCTGCTCATTGCAAGGTGCCTTAGCTATTGTAAGGTCAAGGGCTTTTGCAAATAGACTTCCTGCAAGTTGAAATTTGCAACTCTGCAGCCTGCCTTCTATTTGCAACTCAGTACTTTTTCACCCAAGATGCTGTGGCTGTATTTTGGAGATCCTCTGCTGGAGTGTTCTCTTTTTGTTGCTTTGCTGCTGTTCTCATGGTCTTGCAACCTTGACTCTGTGCTGTGATGGGCTCCTGCAGAAAGTGACTGCCACAAATCTGAGAGTTCTCCCTGCTTTCCCCATTTTTCCCTGCCTGTGGTTGCTTTGGTTTATACTTGGGAGCCCATTTTATGTATGCACAGAGATCAATAACCACATAGTGTGCAAGAGTCACACCTTAGCAAGGGGTACTTCAGTGTGCACAGCATCCCATAAGCAGGGAGAACCAGGAGGGAGTCTATGTGACTAATGAAAAGCTCTATTGTTGTGGTGAAGTATTACAGGGGATCATCTGCTGCCCTGGAGATAAAAACAGGAAGAGGACACTTCACTTTCCATTGCCTCTCTCCCAACTTGCTGCCAGAGAAATTTTTCTTGCTTTTCCTTTCTTTTTGTCTCATTCAAATATTATTTTCCCCCCAAAGTAATATCCGCCATAGCAGTCAATGCCTGTCAACAACTACAGACCATGCTAATAACTGTGCCTCTGTCTCAACATGCTTTGTGCAGGATGTTCTATGCTGTGTAAATGACAAAGCCAGGGAAATGACAGTCCTTGAGTAAAGCCTTGTCCAGGAGCCACTGCACTCATGAATTCATGTTTCAGTTCTTGGATTCCTCTGTGCTGCCTGCAGAATAGCAGGCACAGTCTGTGGGACAGTAGGGGATCCCTGAGGGTTCCTGGGGCTCCCACTATGTGACCAGTCATGCTGGAAATCTCAGTGCCTAGATCACTGAGATTGGGACGCCTGAATGTCTTAGGATATTGTATGTGTGTAGCAGCTCCAGCTGAGTGTGCTAGGTCCCTAGCCTGGCAGAAGGAATACCAGGCAAGCAGGCTGATGGCCAGAAGTCCTAAGCAACATTGTCATGCCCATGATAGAGTGGTAGCTGATGTGGGTTGCTACAGTAGATGCAGTAACACAAACCAGTTGTGATTCCTTTTTAACCAAGCCCAGTAAACCTGCTAGAAAATAATTGATCAACCAGCCAAAGTTCATTAACTACAAGGGGTCCACAAAACACTGCTGCTCTTTCTGCTGTGTAGGGGTGTCACTTGCTCTCCTATAAGGAAGGCTCATGTTTGGGAATGTGAGTGTCCAGCTGGAAAGAGTGAGAGCTGCTGGGCAGCAGCTACTTTGTCTGGTTGAATGAATACAACTGTTTTGATGAGCTCTGTACCCACTGTTATTGTGAGTATGATTTAATTATTCATATTTTGTCATAGGCATTTTTAATGGATTAGGCATTTGATTTCCACACTGTCATTAAACCCATGCTCTGGATCCAGAGCACTCTGTCCTTCTGCTGACGTGCTGGCTTGTCGAGCCTACAGGGTCAATGTTTTGGAAGAGACACAATTTTGGAAAAGTTAGGCAGCTCATTCCACAGTGGGTAGGAACCATCTGAGGCTTCATAGGTGTCAGACAAACACAGAAAACAGATGATGTCAGCTCCAGATAATGAGACAAAAAGGACTCACATCTGTTTAGAAATGCTCAGGGCCAGCTTCTGACACCCTGTGACTCTCCTGACTGCCTTACTTGTGCACGTGTGGACTTGGAAAAGACACTGGCAATATTTTCATCAGGAGGTACTCCTGAGAGGGGGGAGTGGAGTGGTCTGGGCCCAAGTGCTACCAAAGTGCTAATGCTCCGGAAGTCCTGGGAGCCAGCATTGTCTGAAGGATTAGTACAGTAATTAACAGGCTCTCTAAACACCTCTGAGTTTCCAGAAGTTCAACTTTAATGACCTCACTCCAGAGGTCGAGGTTTCCTGGCTAGACTACAGCCAGTAGAGGTTATTTGAACTTTATGCAGTTCAGCTAGGTAGTTTAATGATTTCAAAAACAGGAGTTTCCCTCATCACAGCATTACAGCACAGGATATGCCTGTGTTCCAGTGTGTATCTGCACTTTGTTACTGAGGCCAGCCTGGATTTCTAAGGATCCAGAAAAGCATTAGGCTAGCTTTGGGAATTGTTATGCCGGCACTGCCACTGGAACATGCAGATGGGCCTCAGGAAGTCTCAGGGTTCAATGCAACATTCAACTGGGGCTTTTCTTGATTGTGCAAATCTTGTCTTTTTCTTCCACACCACACCTCTCCCTGGCATCGTGGCAGGTCTGTGACGTGTTCTGGGGGTGCCTTTTATTCCTCTCCCAGCAAATTGCTCAAGCATGGCAGTGAGGTCACCTCATGGTTACCACTGGGTGACCACAGCTCTCTTTGGTCAGGTGGTGGACGCCAGCTGAAGCATGGCTCAGGACCAGGGAATCCTGAAACTTGCCACTGAGCATCCCTTGCCAGCTCCCCAGGGCAGGCAGGCAGCAGATGGGTTGTTATTGCCCTGTGCTCCCCCTTTCAGACTCCCTTTGAGCAGACCTCCTCTCAGGAAGAAAACCATGTAATCATAGGTCAGACACCACCTGGTTTTGGGTCTTAAGAGAAGTTGTCCCTGCTCTGACGAGGAGAGATAGCATTGCTAATGCTCCTGGGAAGGCCTCTGCTTATTGCCTGAGGGAATTCTCTAGCCCTCCCCAGGAGTGCTCCCCTTCCCCTCCTACTCTCTTTAACCTTTAATTGGTGGTTCTTTGTCCCAGACTATGATGGCCAGCAGTGTCCTTCTCTGTTTCATTCTCCCTGTCATTTTTCTGTCCCCTTCCCAAATCTCCTGGACTACAGCAAGAAACATGCATAGTGGTACTTAGGCTGGGGCAGCAGGCAAAGCCCATCCCAGGTTTATGGCTGTTAACAGAGGGTACATGGGCAGAACAGCTGTCCCATGCTCCTGGTTGGCTTCCATGCTGTCCTGTCCTGTCCTGTCCTGTTCCATGTGCTATCTCTGCTTCTATCCATCCACAGGCGATGGTGATCAGGAAAAGTCTGACTTGTCTAGGGCTAAAGCAGTCTTTCATTCCTCTTTAACACAACTCCATAGTATTTCCCTCTCTCTCTCTCTCTCTCTCTCTCGGTCTTCTGCTTTCCCCAGGCTCATCTCTTTGGGATGCCCTTCCTACATGTGGGGTAGGCTGGAGGAGCCCAGGGGGAGAGGCAAAGAGCCTGCCAGCTCCTCCAGGTGCTCCCCTTCTGTCATGCTCTTGGGGTCTGCCAGCAGGACAGCTGGTACCCTCAGCTGTACAAAGCAGCCTGAGATACTTAGCACAGAGTCTGTCATCTTGTGCCTGAGGGTGAACACAAGAAGAGAGAAGGGGAGGGAATACCTCTCTCCACTGTGCACCTCTTAGAAAGAAAACCAGTTTGTTATGATGCCAGAGCACCAACCATGTTATTGCTTAATTTGGCTTTCAGGCTTTTTGCAAGGCTTACATCATAGCCTTTCAGTTCAGACCCATATGTTATCAGCTGCTAAAAGGACTAATCTTAAAAATATCTGACACCGTAACTCTCCGAGCTGCTGAAACAGTTTAAACAGATACACCATGCTTCTGTTAACACACTTAGACACCCATAAAAATGCTAGTCGCACAAATAGATAGATATTTTTCTGCCCCTGAAACCAAAGATTATGGCCAGTTTTGGGAGAGATGTCATCCTGAAATAAGGAATTAAATATAGGTTTTTTTAAGAATAGGAATAGACAAAAATTACCTTTGAAAAGTAGTTCAAATTTGACTCCCTCACCTACCTGATCATGTACTCCATCTGATACTCTGGGCTGTAGAAAATGGCCAATGTTTGATTGATGCCTTGCATGCAAGTGCAAGTCCAGCCCTTCAAGGTATTCACAGCTAATCCCAAAGGCTGGGTAAAACTGTCTGGATTTCTGGCCCTGTCAGACTCCACTCCCACTGAGCCTGACATCATGGTGTATGAGAGATCTGCATTTTTCTTGTTTCTTTGCCCTTCTGTTTTGTCATGATCACAGGAGAGTTTTTAGTCTTTGTATATGGGTTTGTATCTCTGGTCAGTACACTTGCTTTTTAACTCCTTTCCTGTACACTTTCCATCCCAAAGTCCCAGCTGGGAGGTGCCACCAAGCTTATCTGCTGTATTTGTCTTCCAGGCACCAGCTCAGGACATTAGTGTGATTAATCCAAAGGGTGAGATTGAATTTAGCTCTCTGAGGTGAAAAGGAACTCCTCTACTGGGAATCCTGCATAAAATATGTCAGCCTGGGAGCTAAATGACAGCATTTTCACCTATAAACTGGTGGCCCCATCCAGGAAGAAACAAGCTGTGTAGCTGGCTATAGATAGTCTGCCTTGAATAGACTGGGTCTGTTCAAGGCTGGAAGGGAATATTCCCATCTACTTAAAGTGCCTCATCCTTAAGTCCCTCAGCGAGAGACAAGGTATGGGCAGATGCAAGGCAGCACAGTACATGCTGGATAAAGCAGATCCATCCTTCCCCATACCAGGCACTGGACGGATGTCTAACAAGAAATTGCGTATTTGAAGAAGATAACTGAATCCAACCCTTCCACAAGGCTCCTAGAGGAGATGCCTTGGACAAAGCTAAGTTGGTGTCCTTGAAGCAATTTTTTATTGCCTGCTGTAGAACAGCCTGAGAAAGCTGACATGACTAAACAGACTAACACCTACTTTCCCAGACTCTCTGCCTCCTTTTAGTATGTCCTTTTTACAGGAGTCTTTGCAGCAAACAGACCATTGTCTGCTGGCCTCAGCATTACTGGGTTGAGTACTGAATCATTTGCATAATCCATATGTCTGCATTTATGCTGTTGGGACAGTGCTGCTTGAAGAATACACACAAGAAAACATTTACTGTATTTACTATAGCTGGTAACTAGGTTAAACACTGGAGATGTAACAGATTTCTTTATAAAGATCTCATTAATTTCAAAATTAGTTGTCTGACACTGTTCAAAGACTGGATACCTCCCTGCATAAGACAGAATCACGAAGCTACAGGGACTTTGTTGCAACTGAGACTATACCCTGGTTTTCCTTTTGTTTTGTCCATAACTTCTGGAAACTCTTACCTACTGCATTAATTTAGCCTTCAGCACACTTAATCTGAAATTGATTTTTCCTGCTCCCTCGCAGAGTTTTTAAATGCATGAATAGCACTGGATAGGATAGATCAGCATTAAAGCAAGACCAGCAATCTGATCAAATTTCTGGCTTACTGTTGTTGCCTACAGCAACACTGTCTACACATCCAGAAAATTACTTTCTAAGGGGCTGCACTTCAATGCACAGTTTGACTCAAAAAAAAATTAATTAACCTTCTTGACGTTTACCTTGCTTAGGCTATTTCCCACTTCCAGAAGTGTCTTTTATTTCTCTTCCAGTTGCATGGAAACCACAAGTAACTTAGCTCCCTCAACAAAAAAAGAAACCAGACAATACATTTCAACATGATTAAGGCCTTTATGTTTTCTAAGCACAGTTTCAAGTGACAAACTCTTAAAATTGCAGGTATGTCTTTAAGAGATGTTTTTAATAAAAAATTGCAACAGCTAGGGAACAAGGGACTTCCTGCTCCATTTTGTGCAAATCAAGGTAGGGAAGCAATAGAGTGTCAATGCTTTAGAGCAGCCTCCCCCAGCGGGTGAACTTGTCTGGGTCAAATTGTTAGCAGAGATGGAGTTTTTAGTAATTATAGCTACAACAACTAGTATCAGATATAAATGCTGCTGGGCTCCATCTCGTGAGAAGGGGTGCTGGTTCAGTAACTGTGGGGGACACAGGTTATTAATGGAGAAAATAACAGAGATGGCCAAGGGTCAAGGTGTGCCACTGAAGAACTCTCTACTTAGGTCTATCTTCACCTTTCACAGCGCCTGTCCCTGAAGGTCCTGTTCAGGTGGACAACTCCTGTCCTTGTGGCTAACATAAGAGGACTTCTCTGGCTGTATATACCAATTTGTTTTCCATTTGTGAATGACTGCAGAGAGCTGATGATCTGTGAGAACCTTTTCCATCCATGGATAACTACAGAGAGCTGATTGTCTGAGAGCCTAGCCGAGCCTCTGGGCTGAGGCATGGCCCATCCTATAGGCCATGTCACAGAAATGACAAAACTGGCAGTGAAGAAGTGCAATCTGGTGATTACTGTCAATCCTTGCAAGAAGGCCACAGCACACCTCGAAAAACCCAGTTTATCGACTCCCAGGGTCCTGTGGGGCAGCAAGAAAATGTTACCTGATTGGCTCCTAATCCCTCTGCAGGAACAAAATTGCAGTCCTCTGCAAGTGAAAAGCTGAATCAGCTGGGATAAAGCGTGGCAAGACAGCAACAACGCTTTTTTCCAAAGGTGTCTTGGCTGCACCAGCCCTGGAGTTAAGCTGAGATCTCAGAGAAGAATTAGATGGGCAAAAGATCAAAAGGCAACACTTTGTCCCCCTCTGAGTGTAAGGAACATTGTGTTGTTTTCTAGTGTGCTTTTGTTGTCTGAGGTCTGGGTAGAATCAGACCCAGACTAACCAGGACAAACATTAAATTGAGGATTAGGCTCAGCACTTAGGTGGTGTTTTAGAAGATAAATGTGTTTCTACTGAGAAGCAGCAAGGACACAGGAGTGCTCTAGACATGGCACAGGCCTGCTGCCTGGCACAGTGCCTTGGAGCCATAAGTGGACGGCCATATAAACATGCCCCAGCCCAGGAGTTAAGTTACTCTTCCTCCATTCTTAGAGTAAATGAGGAAAGGCTTCAGTTTCTGGAAGCCTACTGCTATTAATTGCTGAAATCCATTGTCATTTTGTTTCTGCTCTGGAGGGAAGCAGAACTCTTTCTGCAGCATGGCAGACTGCTTTAGTGACTGTTTTGTTTCACATTTATTTTTCTCCAGTCCTGATTGCACAGGGGTAACTTCTGTCATGCTGTTTCTGGCCACTGTACATAATTGTTTGCAATGGACAAGAAAACTGCTGCTTCTTCAACAGCAACATTCTATCTAATGAAGCTGGATAATACAATAGTCCCATGTTTCATTCCTCCTCGTACTATTTGCTCTTGATGTCCAGCAAATGTGTTCCTGTTAACATAGGAGACAGGAGAGTCTGTGCACAGCCTCTCTAAAATTAGCTTTCTAAGAAATAATTGAAGTGCTCGTCCTGTCCCAGGCCACTGCACTCTGGCTGCAGCATGTAGATGTTAGGGGAATGAGATCCATGTGTGGGCTCAAAACAGAGCTGCAAGTCCCAGTTATTCAGCCCAGAGGCCTGTGGTGCTGTTCCTAACAGGGGTGGGGCATTCCTTAGTGTTAGAACTATACTGAATTTTTACTCTCTCTCATCAGCAAGAAATTTATGTCACTCCTTTCCAGTTATGCCTTCCAAACTGTTCCTGCCTTTCTTCCCCAAAGGTCCTAAATACTCACTGTTTGTCGGCTTCTTCTCCTACTCCACATGGAGATATACCAGCAGAATTACTAGGCAGTCAACAGAAAATGGGAGCAGCAGAGAGATGATCTTTGCTTCCCTGTCTTTGAAGCTGGTAATGGACTATTTCACATACACTCTAGAAAGTCATGTTCTGAAGACCAGACATCATGGAACAAGACCAAACTCTATTACTGAGCACTCCAAGCAGCTTTGTTGTCTCTCAGCCACCAGCAGAGATATTTTCCTCTCCCTTTCTACTAATGGCACCAGGCTCAGATAGATTTCTGTTCAGGGTAATTTCAAGTACTGGGACATCGCATGGGATTCGTATTTCGTACTTCAAACAGGCCATCTGCAGCTGAAACTTCCTGCAAATTAGCTGAGAGAGAACCCAAAAGTAAGGTAACAAACTTCAGCTATAACAAGGTTATGTACTACATAGCACTGCGACATGATCACTGTCACTTACATTAATAGAATTAGCAATCCTATTTTTAATCCCAGGCATTGAATTAGTGATTACTATTAGAAAAACAGTTATTCACAAGCTGCCAAACCTCTGCAGCTTTGTGAATGAAGGCAGGGAATATACATTATCTTTTGAGAGGCTTCAGAGTGCTCATCTGCACAACAAAACTGTGGTGATACTGAGGTTAATCAGCACATGCAAATCAGGGCTACAATCCTTGTAGAAGGTTTTCTGCTCCAGGGCAAATCATTGCTCTTCAAAGACCAAGAAAAGCACCAAAATTTCTCCTGGGAAGGGCAGGGGTGAAGACTTCATGCACTTAACCCAGTTCTTTTCATTTCTATGTTAAAAGCTAACAACCTTTTCTTCTTTAGGGACGAACAAAAGCATCAATAATTTGTAGGTAGGATTCTTTTTCCCCAACTACTTGAGAGATTTTGCACTTTCCCAAGCCCCTTCTCCTGAATCTGACCTCAGGCATTTTGCTTGTTTAATGCAATAGTGGAAAAGGCTGTTCCAGAGAGGCAGAATTCAGCATATGCAACATAGGTAATTTTGTACTTGGACTGAGTCAGATATCTGGTGAGAGAGATGGTGTGTAATTTACTAGCCTGAGTACAAGAGTGAGAGGTAGGACCACTATGTTTAGCCACAGAGATATTTCAGCAATTCCTAGAAATGTCATCTGTTGAGCACAAGTCTGGCTAAGTAGCCTTGTAGCCAGTACATGCTTGGCTCTCTGCTATTTTGCTATCAGCAACAAAGGGGATAGCCTGTCCCCTTAGAGGGATGCCAGCTAACAAAATCTAGGGCACTCTCACAGAGAGATCAGACCTTTGGAGTTACTAAGGAGCCTTCTGTGAGAGTGTACATTTGGACGAGTGCAGTTATGTGCTTTAGGCAAAACAAACATCTTGCATGGGCAGTGGATAATATCCAGCAAGTTCTTGCCACATAGGTACTATGATTATCCATAGGTGGATGGGACAGCTGGTTACGGAACTGTAGTCACTGGACACTCATGTCAGTGCTCAGATGTACAAGGGTGAGGTTCCATGTTGGTAGAGGGTGAGTCCATCTGCTGTTGCGTGCTTTTAGTACCCCCAGGCTTTGAAGGACGCTAACCCAGCCTGCAGGCTGTGGGTTTCCGTTGCACTTCACCATCTCAGCTCCCACCCACTACCCCTCCAAGAAATCAGGGAAAACATTTGCTCTTTGGTGCAAGAGATTGTTCAGCTTCTAAGTCACTGGATGCCTCTGTTCTGAAGTAATTCTCACTACCATAGCTGTCATAGCAGAGTACTGACACAGTGTCTGGTTTCAGGCCAACACACAGAAAGTCAAGCTGTGCATTTGTTTCCTCCCCTGGCCTGGAAAGAGCACTACCGATACCCTGAGTGTCCCAGCTTGCTCCAGGGAGAAAGCTCTGGCTAGGTGTCTTCAAGCCAAGGGGCTTCCCTGCCAGTGTGGGAGCACTTAACACCCCTGAAAGCAAGCTGCAGCCAAGAACGGCTGACCTTTGGAACCTCCACACATGCCAACAGCTTGACACACTCAGCCGCCTGTTTAGAGAAATACTCTGAAACACTTCTGGAACCCCCAGGACAGCAGGTCTCTGGGTGACAGACTGCAAGGGGGCTTGAGCCTCTGCTCTGAAATTCAGCATCACCAGTTTCCACAGGCAGTATGATCCATTTCCCAGCACCTCAGTTTGAGATGCAGAGTATCTTGCTCAGTGTATGTGACAAAGCTAAATATGGACTCTTTGGGAAGGTTGTTTATCTTTTACTTCTGAGACAGAACGTCATAGCATCAGCTTTGTTCTGCTCCCCCGCATAAGCTCTTTTAATTTTTCAAAATCTAAATGATGTGGTGCATGCACGTGGGAAGGAGAAACAGACAAACTCAGCTCTTTTAGATCCTCAACCAAAAATCTTTTCAAAGAGCAGCCTGGAAGTAAGTGCTGACATTGATGATGTGGTCCTGGTGAAATACCAAAGAAGGAGCAGAAAGCATGCTGTTCTCCTGCAGCTGAAGACCTACTGCAATCACCTTGGGACCAAGCTGAGAGCTGTTCTGCTGCTGAGCCAGTACAGCTCTTGTCAGTCAAATGAAGTTGTAAGACAGAAAGTGACGTTTACTAAAAGTACCATGATTTCCGCATCTGAAGCCCTAGAATGGCAATTTCAACTAATTATGAGAGGCACAGAAATAATGAGATAAGCTCTGGACTGTATTGGACAGTAAAATGAAGAGCTGTGTGTAGAATCACTGTGATAATAATCCCATTACCTGGACTTTATGTTACCTGAACTTCAAACTTGTTACCTCAGTAATCAGAGTTCGGAACAGGTCATGTAAGTTCTATTTGAAGGAAGCTGGCACTTGGAAATGAAAGTAACAGGGTTACTGCATTAGAGCTCCTTTCTGCTATTCCATTGATATGACCCAGAATGTGTGATTTAGTACCATGACAACTGAGAGATTGATTATAAAACAGACACAAGATAGCTGTAGTCTGCCAGTTCTTATTTGGAGTTTTATTACTTTCAGCTTTATTTCATAATCATTAGCCATCAGATAAATACTGCATGTTTTAGTTGGATATGAAAGGATGGTGTGTGCAGATCCTAAGTCGACAGAATTACAGGGCATTTTTAATTATTAAAATGGTTCATGTATCACTAGAATGGCATTATTTTGTTTTCTGGAGCTTTGATTAGGGGATGATTTTAAAACTGTGTGCTGAATTTCAGGTTCTTGGATTTATACTGTGGCATTCATGTAAGTGGCCTTTTATTTCCTAAATTTTGGATTACTGCTTTCACAGCACCAGTAGTTCCCTTTGCTTTTTCTAGGAATGCTGCTGTAGGCACACGTCTTCTCATATACATTGAGCAGATTACTGTCCATTTCTGTGGAGGATCTGACTCAACTCACCCTCAGCTTTGGGGCCTTTAGGGTGAGAAAGGGGAGCACAAGATGGGAATATCCTGAGGACCAGAACATGGGGCAATAATTGTTCTTTGGAAATTGTCTCTCTTTGCCACATATAGAAGGCCCATTTGGGCATCTTTAGTGACTCTTTTTGCTGTTTGGGATTGAATCCATTGTTCTAGGGTTATTTCAATGAAATAAGAGGCACATGGCCACCCTTTACCCTAGCTGGAGTCCCCTTAATCTTCCACCATGCCAGTCCCTTCTCAGCTGTGGCCCTGTGAAGGCTCCTCTGCAATCTGTGATCCAGTTTGTCCAACTGGGGAAGAAAGGCATTCCCTTTCCATATCTTCACAGCTGTACAGGACAAATACCACCCTCAATTTTTCCTCTCTGAGGTGAAAAAGTGTTTCCTCTTGGGTGCAGGCAGTTTTGCAGCTGCTGAACGGCCTTGTCGTGACATTTTTCCCTTTCCTGTCACTGAGCATGCACTGAACATCAGGAAATCATTACACAAAATTGAGAGACTGTATGTGTGTGTGTACACATAGAGAATGCATAACCCAACTGATGCAGTAATGTGTAGCCTAAGTTAAAATACCTCCCACACAATATCTGCCTTCTGAAGCATGGCTCCAAATTGGCCATTACCAGAGTAATGACTTAATCAGTTGTTAACAATCGCTGTACTCCCTACCAACTGATGTGCATATAACCTTGCAAAGACTCCCTTGATACCTCCTCTGCTGCTGTCATCAAATGAGCTGGCCTTATTTCAGGGGTTTTCTATGCACTGCTGCCAGGGTTCCTCTCCAAGGCATTACATCCAGTGCAGGGAACTCCTGCTGTCTCCAAGGGGAAAAAACTAAGTGGAAATTTAGCAGCTGCCATTTACGTTAGAAGTCCAGTTTCCAACTAAGGTTGGTGCTTGGTTACCTTCTGGAGTTAAAACCTTAGACAGTAAGGTCTAGCTTTCAAGGAAATGAATTCCATTCATGCTGAAGGTTTTGTCTCAGGTTTTGACAGTCCCAATGAATAGAAAGTGCAGCACTCTAAATACCCTCTGGAGTCACTATATTGTCCCCAACCCCAGTGACATGACAACCTTTCTAGATGTGCATGGGCCTGATCTTGTTTTACCTCTTCCTTGCTGGGAGATGTGGAACTCTCCTTTAGTCCTTGTTTTCATGGGTGGAAATGGGAATATCACGACATTTGTCCTTCCAGCCTTAGTCTAGAGACATGTGAAATAATTTTGCAATCAGTAGAGCTTTTCTAATGAGAGCTACTCTGAAATTACTCCAACAAAAGGTCATAGCATCAGGCAGGAGAGGCACTCTGGGATCAGAAATTCCCAAGGCTCCATGTTTGTTTGTTTTTTTTTTTTTTGAAAGGTAAAATGAGATTTAGTCCTGAAAGTGCCATTGCAAAGGGTCTGTTGTCACTAAAGAAGAGTTATCAGGCTCATAACCTATGCACAGGCCATGTTGCTTTGCTTCTGCTGCACAGGTTAATCATGAGTGACTAACTGCAACATCTCAAGGCATTTGAGATAGTTTTCTTCCCATCAATTGTAACTGAGACAGAAAGAATTAACTTGGGGAATGCATTCTCCAAATCATGTGCTCATAACTGGGTGGAGTTGGCATGCTAAGAGCATACCCAGCTGCGGGCTGCAGAAATGAGAAGGGTTTGCTTGATTTTCCTGTAGTGTTCCCTGACGCCATCTGCTTCCAGACCTTGTGGAGAAGAGCAGAGGCAGAAGCTTGGCAGAGAAAGCCCATAGGATAAAGACAGCATGGACTGACAAACAACTTTTGCAAGGACAGACATTTGGGACACACACGGATGTGTTCCCTAAAGCCCTCTTGTCTGTATCAAATGTGGCATGGCGTCTTCAGTCCTGTTGACTCTGAGTGATTCTTATGGTACTTAGTTGCTTCAGAAATCCTCTACCTCCACTCCCATGCATGAAAGGCCAGTGGGGATGCCTGAGGAGGGTCTGTCTTCTCAAAGCAGTCAATTTCAACAGCCTGCAATGGAAGTACCATCCTTTTCTCTACAGTAGCACTGTGACATAATGTGCTAGCTTGGGCTGGCTCTGAGGCGACAAGGCCCTACACAGCTGAGACATTCAGGTGAGGCAAATAGCCTAAGCATCCAGCCTGCAGCCACAGGATCCCGCCACACGAAATAGAAAGATAGGGAAGTTGTCTGAGGTAAACTGAGATCTGACCAGCCCACCAGGTATTTATTCTCTGTGTTGAGAACTGGGGAAGAGGGAGGGTGACAGAAAACCCTTGCCAGTCATTCCCTCCCTCCATCCCTTCATCCCTCCCTCTGTTCCTCTGTTCCTCCCTCCCTCTGTTCCTCCACTTCTCCATTCCTTTGTTCTTCTATCCTTCAGTTTCTCCATCCATCCTCAGTTTGACATTTCATTCAGTACCAATAGGTAGGCCCAGGAGTACTAGCCCTGGGAACAAAGGGATGTGAAACACATCCAAGATGTCTTTGCTGCATTCCTCTCTCCGCTGCTCATGCCTAGCTTTCCTCCTCTTATGTAATGCTTGTTAACAGCAAATGACTTTACATACTTATATCATGTAAGCACAGCCAGATTGGATATCTCCCTTCTCTCCAAGAGAGGCAGATAGTTGGAGAAGGGTAAGAGCAGCACCAGTATACACAATATTTCCAATTTATACAATCTCCACATGTTTTCAGTTCAGTTATATCCCACATCTGATGTGGTTTTCATGGATTTAGTAATGCTCATTGGATTAATGCCTAAGATCTGGCCCCCACTATGAACCAATGGAAACTTTTAACAATCCACAATCTCTTGCAGCAAGTAATTCCCCAAGTTCCCTACACCTTACACGAAGAGCTCAATCCTTCTGGGAATATGGTTCCCAATACTTTTGATTGATTCCATTTCTTTGATTGGAAGAGGTACTAAACATCCAGTCCCTTCCTACCTTCTACAAGATAATTATGTTCCCACAGACCTTTGATACCTTCTCTCAGCTGTCCTTTCAGAATAATGATATCCAGCCTACCCAGTGCTCCCCAGACCTCACCAGCTCCAGATGTTTATTCACCTGGGTTGCCCTTCAAACCCTTCCCCATTATGCTACTCATTATCCTGAGACAAGAAGACCAGGACCACTCATGGTATTTATGACCTGCACAAATCATGAATTTATATAGTGGCATGGTGATGGCATCTAATAGTTCCTAGTATCTGCTTTGCTTTATTGACTTGCTGAACAGCGAGGTGACAGTTTTGTAGAGCTCCCAGAGTCACAAGACTGTGTCATTTCTGCCCCCCCCAACTCCTCCCCCTCCCCAAACCCCATCCATCTTAAGTAATAATGGTCAGGGTAGAGCTAATAATTCTAACTTAAGAAACTAAAAATGTATGTAGGAACAAGAGTGCCTGCCAGACACCTCTGTAGGGAACAGTCAGAAATCTCAAGGAACAGTGGTCCACAACAACAGAACAAGACCTTTACAACGTTTGGATACAGAAAGATGGTAGCTAGTGACCTGACACAGTCTGCTGAGCAGCTGGGCCAGGACCACACATAAACAATTTAATCCAGCACCTCTTTTACTGAAAATGAATAACAAAACCTTAATAAATCAACAATTACTTATTGCTGTATTTGGGGTAATAAATTCTTTAGTTTATCAGTAGCTTGTGGCTTCCATAGCATGTTCTTTGAACAGTTTGCCTTTCAGTTACATCCCCTTTCTCTCCTGAACAATAAATTAGCATTCTTTTTTTTTTTTTTAAAGGAAAAGAGGGGAAAAAGAGGATATATTACAATTTTTTCAAAGCAAAAGGAAAAACGCAACATCTTTTTGACATATATCTTAAAATAATATGAGGATAACTTTCTCTGCGTGTTAGATTCCTATGCATAAATAATAAAGGACGTTATGTTATTTACAGTGTTACACAATAAACTAAGAGCGTCTCATTTAACACAATATCCATAAAGACAGTAAATAATGAAAACATCCACGTATGTACAAGATGTATTTACAATAGAATAGAGAATTACAAGTGATGATAATTGGCCACGTTCTTTGTCTGCCCTTCTCTGCAGCATTTCATAGGTGCTTGTTTGTTTCTTACTAGAAGTAAGTCCCAGGTGATGGTAAGGAGCCACACTGCAGGGCCAAGAAGTGCTCAACAGGCTGAGAGGTGTGTCCTCTGAGGAGACACCAGTCTGCTATCCTGGATGCTCAGGAAACTGCTTGCAATGTGTGTGAGAGAAGCAGGGAGATGCAGCACTGTTGTTTTGGAGTATTGGAAAGAAGGAGCTTTCCTGTTTCCCTGATAAAGGCAGTGATTGATCTCTTAAACCTGGGTGTGTTGGGGCGGCTCAAGTGAGGAAGGGAATAACTGGCCAAAAGGAGGGAGTAGGCTTTTCTCTGTTACATGAGAACCTCTATGGAGCTGTAATGAGTTACACCCCTTAAACAGGCAGGCTGTACCAGATTGTGCACAACATAATCCAGCTATACACCCTTGAAAGAAGCCTTTTATCCTGGAATAATTCCTGCATATAAACACATACACAGGGAAAACTCATGGCTCAAATTAAATGACATGGAAATAAATCAGGACGATCTCAACAACTCTGCCACCACTGGAATATTTCTCCCCCTCTTCAAAGTATGTTTCTTCTTGCCATGACTTTCAGCCAAAAAGCTGGCAAGGATTACACAGTGATGGCTGAAAGGTGTTGGGACAGCCTAGCTCAGAGGTCTAGGTAATGAAGCAAATATCCCCAACAGGGGAGCTGGCCTTTTCCATAGGCACTTGCTGGCTCTGCTCCATGCTGCTGCAGCCTCCAGCCCCTTGGCCAGCAGGAGCTGGCTGCAGCTCACCAGCAGCACCTGTGGCCAGGTAGACTCACTAACTTCTGGGTGTGGACCTGACTGATGCGAAACATTGTGTTTAACACAATGTGATAAACACAAGCTGAGAGGTTGAGGGTCTGTGTCCTCCTCCTGCTTCTGTGAGTGCCAAGCCAGGGCAATTCCCCAACTCACTGCTGCATGAATTGTGCTGTAAGGCTGGGTTCTTCACAAAGATCTAAGGGCTTAGGCAGCCATATCCCCAACTGTATTTTCTTGTTCTTAGGTCCATGTGAAGTCTCCAGCCTAGTTTCATGGTTGCCCTATAACACACTGCGTATGTTCCGAGGGGGAGGAAGAGCAGGAACTGCACAGCGTTTTGACTTCGAGGCACTGCAACAGAAGAGGTGTGGTGTTTTTCCCTAGACCTATACCAAATAAATCTCACATGCACAGCTCCCAAATATGGAATTGCTCCTTCATTTTGTACTGTCCCTCAATAACAACATTGTCAGTAGCCAAATAATCTACTCAACTTCAAGGTATGTTCCCTTTCCATTCTGATTAATCTGTCTGGGCCGTTACAGATATTTCAATGAGAGCTCGCCTTGTGGGTGATATATACCGGAGGAGTTTACAAAAGACCTGTGTTATAATCTCTATTCTGCCACTAAGATGGGTGATTTTGGGGCAAATCACTTGTTTCTCTGCCATTCTTTTTCTGTCTCATCTGTTCTACAAGGTCTTTGCAGTATCAGAGGCCTTCCTGAAAGGACAGATATTCAAGAAATTTCTGCCCCCAGAAACTCAACAGTGCAAATCTTTTGGACACTCATGGCCTTCATTAGGAAAGCCCACCTGGCCCTCTGTACTACTAAGCTGCAGAGTTACCAAAGAGGTGACTATTCTGCTGCATGGGATTGCAGATAAATAGGCATGAGAAAAGGGATGAAAATGAGAATATGGTGTCTAGAATTTGTAGAGAGCTTTTGTTTCAGTCTGCAAAGGCAAAGTGTGTTCAAGTACATGATAGCTAGGGAAAAATGGCAAAGGGGACTTAAGTCCAGACAGTATGTATTTGCCATCTCCCATAGATTTCTCAAATAAGCAGTGCCATTTTAGCCACCACATAGCCCAAAGCTGTGCTAGTTTCCTAGCCTTTCGGTTCTACCACTAACATCCTAGTGGACAACTTTGTTTCCTATACCAAGGTTTTTTTTGTTCTTTCTCTGCTGAATCTGGTGTTCAGGTAGACTCATGTGTGTTCTTACTAATGTGATATGGTTATTATTTATACAGTGAGGAACTCACTGATTTTTGTCATCCTGGCAAAGAGCTTCTTTTGCTATACTTTGCTTTCAGGTCTCAGATCAAAAGGACACCTTGTTCAGCAAAATTCTTAGGCACATGCTTAAGTTTTTGTATGTGCTGGATGTGTCAATGACAGTCTAGCACATGCTGAAGGTAACTTTTGCTGGGATTAGCATAAGCATATGCTTGAACAATTTACTGAGTTGGGACTTTAGTTCCTCAGGTTTGCATCTCACAAAATTTCCTTGATGTATTTCTTTTCATTTAACTAGGACCAGAATGTGGCCCAAAGGATGAGTGTAGTTTGGCTGAAATTCTTTTTCTCTTGACAGGGCTCTTGTTTAGAGCTCAGTAATACCTGTAAAACATATGTTCTCATTTTCAGAATCCCCAGAGTCTAGGAAAAACATTTGTTTTCCACATCAATCCTGAGTCAATGCTGTGCCAACTGAACACACAACAAAAAATCAAAAGTATAGAAGAGGCAGAGTGACCCTGACTAAACTGATAGGAATTCAGTGCAAAAGAGGCCATTTGCTTCTGTCTGTATGGATGCATCTGCTCCAGCACTGACAGCATCCTTGTTCATTACTAGTCAATGACTTCAAGACTGTCACTGGCTATGCAAACACTGATATCAAATAGTCACACATGGGTTACTATGGCTGTAACCCACATGGTGTGCTTGCCTTCATAAATGGGCTCTGCATCAGCCTTGCCTCTCTCAACCCAAGTAATGGAGTCAATAAAGGTGAGTGGAAATAAACTCCATATATTTGCTTTGTCCTTCCTATGTGCCTATACTTTTTAACCATTCAGCAAATCAAGTTCTTCCCTGAAGGGCCTTTCAGTGTCCAAGAGTAAGCCTTACTCCAACAGCAACTCTAACAAGGTATTGCTAGAAGCTTGTCAGGGTTCTTTCTGAGGAAGAGAAAAAGGGGAAGAAAATTGAGGGGAAACACAAGAATAAATCATGTATTAGAAATCAACATTAAAAAATAGAGGTGAAAACTGATTGCACTTTTATTAGTGGCATTTGTTTTCCAGCTAGATGTCTTCCTTGCTTGGTTACAGATATCTATTATATTTGCCCCATTAACATAAACTAATATAAATGCTTTCTTTTTTTTCTTCTTCTTCTTCTTTTTTTTTTTTTTTTCTTTTTTTTTTCTTTTTTGTTTAAATAGAGTATTGGGTTCAAAGCCTCAGCTAACTTAAACCCATTTCCTAAGGGATAACTAGAACAATTCATATCTGGAAAATAATGAAATGGCAGCTCCTAGTGATTACAAGCTGACCTCTGAATAATAATATATTTGGTTTAAAATCACAGTATTACTTTCTTTCTATAAGTAACATTATTTAATGCAGGTTGGCGCTTTTTTTTTGTTTGTATGTTTTTTGTTATCCTGCTGTAATTAATAGTAGCATGCTGTTGGATCTACTATTATCCCAGTGCTCAAAGAAGCAAACCTTTTGGCTGGCAGAGAGCAGACAAAACTCATCTCATAGACAGAAAGCAAATAAAAGTTCTCATAGAAGAAAATTTTTTTGTTGGGTTTTTTTTTTTACTTTTTTATCTTTTTTTTTTTAAGTTTTTTTTTTCTTTCTGACTCTGTGTGTGTGTATATGTGTGTTTTTCTGGTGGAGTAGGGTGGGAGTGCCATTACAGGGCTTTCTGATTTGGGGATTCTACAGCAAGCGACCAGAGGGACTTCTGCAATTCTTGCAAATCATACATCCAGTCATTATAATGCAGTGCACAAAAAAGCTAGGACAACTGAGGGCTAAAAGGTTTTGCAAAATACTATGGGACAGCCATCATTGTAACTGTACAAAACTTGCTCTCAACTTAACATAACATAAAGGCACCATTGATATCTTTCCCCATTTTTGAAATACTGTAAAAAATTGCTACATATGGCACATAACACATTTTTACATAGGTATATTTAATTTATAAAAGTTTTTTTTCCTCTCCTGTTTTCTATCAGCGGAATTGCTAAAATAAAATAAATTGTTTAATTTAAAGGTGGAATACTTCATTATATAAAATAAAGTTTTACATGTGAATCTATGTGTTTTATGTTTTATACAGCAATAGGGTCTTGGTTAGCTATCACACTGGACAACCTTGCTTGCAACTCTTCTGGTGTGGAGAAGCGATTTGCCGGGTTAGTCCTGGTTTCAGCCAGCCGGAAGGCAGTGGCTGGCTCCAGACTGGTTGCCCCGGGGTTCGGTATGCTCAGGAATGGTGTATCCTCGCCTATTCGTTCATCTTCGGTTTCGGTCTCAGAGCTGCTGCTCTCAGAGCTTGTGTCAGAGTCCACTTCCACCCTGCTGGAAATGTGGCCATTGGGCTTTGTTCTTTTGACCCTCCGGCTGTTGCTGAGTTTCTTTGGAGGCTCCTGTGCTGGTTCGTACTCCTGCGTGGTCTCGTACTCCTCATCCTCCACAATCCGCAGAGGGCTTGGTGGCAGGCTGTTGCTCTCATGGGTGGCATTGTGTTGAAAGGAGTTGAATTGCTGAAGATGGTGATCATACTTCTCATGTAGCTGCAGTGGAGTCACCAGGAGCAGTGGTCGCTCCTCTTCTATGAAGGGACTCACCGCCACTGAAGGGATCGAGACGGTCAAGCTGGAAGCCGGTGGTGACATTGTGGAGGGGCGGGACTTGGGAGAAGTTGGAGTGTGAAAATCAACAGGTGACATGCGAGCTGGTGTGGTCATAGCTGAGACATACCTGAAGGAAAGAGATGGGGAAAGGTTGCGAGCACAGGAGCAGTGGTGACCTGTGAACACAGCAGCTCATGTGGACTGGGAGAGAAATGGCAGGGATCCCTTAAGATCCCCAGCATCCTCACACAGGGCTACTTAGGAAACTTTCCTGTTGCTATTAATCCTATAAACTGCTGACTTCTGGGACTTTGGACAAAAACATTTGAAAGCAGGAGGAGCACAGCAAAACTCTGAGATCCCAGCCATGGAGATGCCGTAAATTTTTTGCGAGAATAACTTTCTGGAATGAATCCAGGAATAGGATTCAGAGACAGACAGGCTGCCAGAAACAAAATGCATTTGCAAGTATTTTCTCAAAATACAAACAGCTGCTGCACTTCTGGAAGGATTTGACCAGAATCTGGGGTACATGCAAACAGACAGGGGAAAGAAAGGAAGGGAATTGAAGGACAGTCCTCTTGGGGCTTCACCCTCTTCTGGCAACCAGACTGTCTCAGGCTAAGGAGGAAAGTAATGTTTGGATAAAATCTAGAGCCAGATTCTGCTAATTTTAATCACCAAGGATAGTCAGAGAAGCATTTGTAGCACCATCCCAGGAATTTTGTGCTGTTGCACTCCTTGGGTGTTAATTACCCTGGCTGGTAGGTCTATCTGCAAAGAAACAGAGAGTATCATTTGTCCTCATATAGGAACAAATTCTGAAAGACAGCATTGTCTGGCCTAGTGTCCATGATTTCTCTGCAAAATCTGTCCCTGTTCCTGTGGGAAGGGTAGTGGTCAGAAGTGATTTCTGAAAATGAAGCTCAATTGCCATTACAGAGTTTTTCCCAAAGAAACAGAACAAAAAATGTAAGACTCTCAACTGGTTTGAATCAGTAGACATGCTATGAGGTCATGTGGATTCATGCCAGGTGAGGATCTGCCTAAAATCACTTGATCAAAAGCACAGTGCCCAACATGGTCTGGCTTTACTTTTATTCTTATCCTAAATTCACCTGCCCGAATTTCATCTGTGTTCGAAGTTAAAATCTTTCTAAGCTCCATCTCCTACACAGGCCCATTGAGAAAAGCTACATGTCTATGATTGAAGCAGTTAGTTTTTCATTAGTGGTTTATTTATCTGAGCCTGAATTTACCAAAATAAATCTGAACCCAGCTTTCTTATCCAATCTATGACTCAGTTGCACATATTACACTTGACAAAAATGGAGTTATGGGAAAAAAGAGAAAATGGGAGACTCTGGACAGATGTGCAGTAGCGTAAATTGATTTCACTAGAGGCACATTGATTGCACATTGATTTACATGAACTGAGGAGCAAGAGAAAGGAAAAAAAACAAACCTGGAGTTATGCATGGGAATTAATCAAGCTGGTTGAGCAAAGGGTAATGAATAGGTCTGTGCATTGGATGAATTAAATAATTTTTTCTCCTTCCATGAGTGAGCTTTTAATCCCTTTCACATTTTTAAATAGGCATTGTCTGAAAAACTGAAGCCTTTCTACTTTCCCAGCTGGTACAGTGTTGGGTATACGTCTTCATGACATACTGGATTTTAGCTAAACTGGTTCTGTTAATGCATTGAGTTGGTTAAATGTGTTCAGTGTACTGTGCATGCTTCCAACAGTGTCAAGTTACTCATACTGGAGTGTTGTGCATTCACACATTTCTGCTGTATTCCCCCACACCATAACAGGGCAGTGCTAACTAGCTGCTGTCTGCGATCTGAGGCTCGGGAGCTGATCTCGTGCAGCTCTAGCTCATCCTGAAAGGAAGGCTAAAAGGCGATTGATTTATCCAGCTTCATGGCCAACTATGCTGGCTCAGTGAAAGGGGATCAGAGTGTATACATGGCCATCCAGCAAACATTAACTAGTTATATGCTGCCAGCTTCATCATACAGTCCAGCCTTTTGTGCAGAGATGGTGTTTTTTGATCTTCTCTCCTGTAAGACAGCTAAGGACAGCCAAGATAAAACTGCTTGTGCCCTCTGCTTGTGTACACAGGTGGCAGGGCATGGGATCCAGCAGATGAATGGGGTAATGCAAAAGAAGCCCTCGTAATGTCTGTTCAATTTCATTTGAAATTTGAGGGAGTACAGCCTTGATCTACCAGTTCACAGTACAGCAACATTTGATGGCTTCAGGAAGTAATCTGTCAGCTCCTACATTCCTTTATGTTTCTGAGTAATTTTTAGTTCCAAATAACTCTCATTTTCTCCCTTACATACACACACACACACACAATCCATCTCAGGAACAATTGGCTGTGTATTTCCTGCTTGCTAAAAATAGATGAGGCCTGCAATTAATGCCCAGGGAACTATCATCTCCCATGTTCCAAATTTCTGATCGCTTCAGGCACAGGCTAGGCTGTCAATGCCTGATGAATTATTACAGAAATGTTGCTGCTTTTGACCTATTGTACAACCTTCAAGAGACACAATAATTGATGAAATGCCTTCTTTCTTCTCAGGGAAACAAAAAAGAATATGCTCCTCCCCGCTCCCCTCCTCCCCCCCCAGTGAAATCTAAACAGTTCATATTAGAATGATGTTTTGGGTGTCCCATGCAATGCAGGCAGGCAGCAAGAATGGTCTTCACTTCCCACATGCAGATGCCCAAATACACCAAGCTCTAATACTCACCACTGGCAGGCATGTGGCCATGCATCCTGCTCGGTTCCCAGGCAGGAGACAACATGGTATTTACTGTTACAGGTCCTGATCCAGCAAAGCACTTAAGCACATGCTGAGCTCTACCCATGTGAGTAATCTTGCTGATTTCAGCGGGCCTACTTGCACGATTAAAAGATAATCTTGTCAAAGTGCTCTGCTGAATTGGAGCCATGGCTGTTTATGTCATGTGAGCCCTGTATCTTCAAATTAAATTCCACGGTAAATAACACGTAACTTTTAACAAGAAAGCTACTTTATTATCCTTGGTGGTACCACACTCAGGATCCTTCCTCAGTGGGCCCTCTTCCTGCTGCTAAGCAGTTTGTGTGGCAGAGTGAGTACCACAGAAATGGCATTTCCTGTACTGGCACATTTATTTTTCTGAAAACCACAATTTACACAACTCAGTGTCCTTAGGGATTGTCTGGCTGCATTTCTGACATCATGGACACCCTACAAAGCCAAATCCCTTGTGATTTCGAAGTGCTCAGAGAATTGGTCCATAACCTTTTGCTTTCCTTTTCTTCTGCCTATGATTCCTGGGAGCAATGCTCTCTTTAAATGTCTTGTTTCTTCTCAGTCTTTCTTTTGCTATTCTGGGGCCATCTTGAAGTAAAATGCTAGTGTAAACCTGAGAAGGATTTTTTCAGTAAGTTTTTTTGCAACTGATGCACTTCTAGGCAGACCTTAGGAACTGATGAACCAGCCTTTTCAGAAAAAAAGTTACTTGGTTGGAAAACTCCTGGTCAGCTTCATTTATAACTATTCCTGATTTAATAATGACCTGAGTCCTTCTGGCTTGCACTTTGTGTTCCTTGCTTTCATTTAATAAAAGGTTAAGGGGAATTTTTAAAGGGTTTAGGAGCTGGAATACTCCAGAAAGTAGGTGGTGGCATAATTTCTATACTGCTTAGGAGTCCTTAGTGCCCTCCATCTGTGGATCAATACATTACTTTCTCCCCACAAAATCTCTCAAGTTTTCTCACTTGCATCTTCTAAGAAATTGGTAATTGGGCAAAGTTCTGTTTATACTTTACAATGGAAATTTCTGACTAACTACTCCAATGGAGCTTTTCCAAGTGTGAACTGCTGGCTAATAGGACTAAATCCAGTAGAGGCAAGAAGGGCAGAAATGCTTTTGGTAGGCTTTAAACTACTACTAAGCTCTCCACCTTTATGAATAAGGAGATATATGCCCTACATGAAGAGGTGCACTGTTGCATTTTCTCCTTTGCCCCCAAGCTTTGAAACCATCTGGGAAAACACCAGGCCTTGCCAACTGAAAGCAGTGAGGTGGTGTGTCCTACCTTTCACTGTGAGGAGAGTCTCGGTAGGAATCGGGGGTCTCTCTCGCATGCCGGAGGAAGCTGTTGCCTTCCCGTGGCCCGCCGATGCCATTGAGGCGGCCCCGGGGCCCTGCTGGGCTGGTGTGCCTGCTATTCTCCATGGAAGAGCTGATGAGCACTGAGTGGCTTTCAGAGAGGATGCTTTCAGTGTGGCCATTACTCCAGCTGGAGAGCAGCAACCAAGAAAAGAGAAAGGACGAGTGTGAGAGTGGGCTTTGGTGGCAAATGTGTACGAGCAGAAGCTTACCCAGGAAAAGAAGGGTTCTGTTGTCACACAGGATCTGCAGCATAACCTTTGGGTTGGTAACTGGGGTTGCAGAGTTTAGTGAATTGCATGAATCCACAGGCATCAAGGTCATTTTGCTTGTATCGATAAAAGGAGAGGGAAGGAGGGCTTTCCAGTCATCAGAACTGTCAATGATTTAGCAATTTGCATATACTAAAATTCACTGTGACAGTATTGGAATGCCATTCAGACAATAAAGGTCTTTGTAAATGCCTGTGAAGATAATTAATTAGGTGATATGACATCAAATACCATTAGTCTTAAAATGAAAACACTATGAAAGGAGCATAAAACTTCCCTGGTTTGTTGTTTTACACATCTTTTTGGTTTTGCAACAGCAACGGATCAGATATTACAGCTGCCATTTGCCTTCTACCTCCAGTACCTGTGGCTAGGTGTCTGGGTGACTGTCACGGAGTGATGTGTTGTTGAGGTGTAGTGGCTTGTAGAAAATGAGGTCTCTGTTTCTCGCTCGATGACATGCTCACTGGAGATTACATTTTTCGAAATGTACTGCTGAAAAAACCCAGACAAACCTCAGGTTTACAAACTGTAACTCACAGCACATTTGTATACATAATTGCCAATCCCTCCTTCCCAGATTTCAGTCTTTTACCTGTGCCAAAGCACAAATTTTTTCACTTAAATACATGCAGAAACCATACCAACACACATACTGGCACATCCATATACACCTCTGTGTACATAGCCCATCTAGACTCAAAATAGAAGGAGACAAATGAGGAAAGTAGCAAAGGTCTGCATCCCAATCAAGCTATAAAAACATATCTAAAAAGGGAATCAGAAGTCCCAATAGACAGAGACGTGGGAAGGCAATGCCCCTTTACCATCAGCTACACCAAAAATACTACTCTCTGATGGAGGAGACGGCAGTAGTTTGCGGTAACAATTTTTTCTGTGTGGAGAAAGCCAAGAGAAATCAGTCCCCAGCCTCCAGCAGGTAGATGTTTAAAAGCTGTGGGGTGAGCTTTCCTGTGGCACTGGTAGCCTAGGCTGAAACATGGGCAGTGAAACCTACATTCACCAGCTGGACGTTATCTGGCGGTGGGTTGGGGTGGTGCGGCCCGTTGGCCATGTTCATCACATTGTTCCTTTCCGAGCGCAGGCTCTGCCGAAGGCGGTCATGCAACTTTTTCCTCTGCTTCCTGTGCACGAAACACGGAAATGATTTTAATAGACAAAAGGAAAGCAGCTGCACCTTTCAGCATATTGATGTTGGTGATAATAATATAACATCATTTTTTTTGCCAGAATTTTCTCCACTGCTGCTAGAGCTCAGAGTAACTCTGAAAACCACAGGTCTAATTGCAGCTGGAGCTGTGGGGACCTGCACAGGGGGAAGGATATTTGGGATCCCTTCCAGGAGTCAGCAGGACACAGAGGGATGGGAATAAGTGAGAGAAAAAGGGAAGCTATTCCTAAGCAATGCCCTGTCTCAGGCGGAGCTCTTTCCTGCACTCAGAAAGGAGGGGGGAGAGATTTTAACCCAGTCACCTTGACACCCTCACAAGGGCCAAGGCAAGGTTTCTGACAGCCCATTGAGTTTTGCCTCTCTGTTCATTGCATGGAGTCGAGGTGTCTGTGCCTCAGGGCTTGCTTGCAGACACTGGAACACGGTCTTTGTGATGTGGCAGTTACACATTTTTTTGGTGGGATTCATCCCTTACCTCAACAGTGTACTTCAAATACATAAATGTGTTAAAGAATTGAAGAGCGCAGAGGAAGCCTCAGAAATCCAAAGTGAGAATATATGAGACAGGCCTGAGCCTGCAGACTTCCTGGCAGCTCTGGGAGGTTTTGTTTCAGCAACATCAGATTTGCTCTGGAACCTAGTGATTAGCAGGTGGATGCCATGGCTGCTAATGCATTTAGTAGAACTACCCATGTACTAATGATATGATCTCTGGCTGACTTTGATGCTCCTACTGTTTCCTGTCCTTAGCTGCTGTTTCCCCACTTGCTAATAACATGTAAGTCTTTTGAGGAGTGGCTGCAGGAGCTGGGGGTGTTTAGCCTGGAGAAAAGGAGGCTCAGGGGTGACCTTATCACTCTCTACAACCACCTGAAAGGAGGCTGTAGCCAGGTGGGTATTGGCCTCTTCTCCCAGGCAAGTAGCAACAGGACAAGAAGAAATGGTCTCAAGCTATGCCAGGAGAGGTTCAGGTTGGACATCAGGAGAAATTTCTTCATGTAAAGGGTTATTAAGCTTTGGACTGCCCAGGGGTGTGGTGGAGTCACTATCCTTGGGGGTATTCAAGAAATGGTCATGGCACCTAGTGACATGGTCTAGTTGATAAGGTGGTGGCCAGTCAAAGGTTGGACACAATCTCAAAGGTCTTTTCCAGCCTAAATGATTCCAAGATTCTGTAATCCTTCCAGCCCTCCTCAGAAGAAATTTTCGGAAGATCATTACAAGCTGTCAGCAACAAAACTTACAGCATAGTAAAACCTGGCACTGTGAAGGCTATGCAGAACACACTAAATAGAACACCAAAATAAATAACGAGAGAAAGGGCTATTCAATTTCAGACTTAATTTATCAATATTACCCAGTTTTCTCTCATTACATTGGAGAACTTCCACCATACTGTCACAGAATCCAGGGCAGTGAAGGGAGGATGCAGGCTCCAACGCACTGCGGAATGCATATGACTTTGGCTGTGGCAAAATCTAAAATACTTAAAACTCCTATGCCGTATGCAGAAGTGCAGATAGTGTTGGCAGGGTAGGACAGCATAAGATATAACTACTTTCAATCCTGTTTTGAACTCAAGGGGACTCTTCCAAGCATTACAAAAAGGAGGAGTGAGGGAGGGCAATGAATATGCTGAAGCTTGACAGCCATGAATGCTTAAAGACAATGAAAACATGACTTTACACACAGTGTTTTACATATTTTCTCTGTGTATATGTGCCTGGGTAGTGGAAAATGCTTACTTTATGTCACATCACATGAATGGCATACGCAGATACATCTGTCTTGGAAATGCTCTTGTCTCAGAAGGATACAGTATGTGATCCATGTGGATTTTGTGCTTTGAGGACAACCAGGCATCATCTTAGGACATGTAAGTAGTTAAGGTGTATAGAGAGTGCAGTGCCAGGAGACATTTGAACTACCAAAAGACCTGCTGGGCTGAGAAGCAACATGCAAGCAAGGTTTTAACTCAATTTCACAGCTCCCTTTAATGAGACTCTGGAGACCTTGGGAGCTGAGAACAACCTGAATTCCTTTACATGGTAGAGAAAGTGAGTTCTAGAAGGAGTTTGAGTTTGTCTACTATAGGACTGAAATCCTGGCACATGTAACCTGGGAATCCATCCCCAGAAAACCGCATTACTTCCCACCTTCAGTGACCAATGCATTTGAATTTGCATGCTTCTATCTGTGCTATTCATCGTCTAGCAAAAGGACACTAAAAAAAAGGAAATTACTCCACAAAACTGAGAAGAAAGAATAATGGGAAAGTTAGTGTGTACTTCACTAAAGAAGCTTTTTTCTTCATGTAAATGATTTGCAAATAAAGTACCTTTGAATTAAGACTCAGTGTCTGAAGATACTGCCTTGGCAATTATCAGCAGTATTTTTTGCAAGGAGACCAACAAAATCTAAGCTACTACATAGGTTGTTCTCCTAATACCATTCCAGGATTTCTCTTGGTTCTGAGTTTTCCCCTATTCAGGGAAAGGAGCATATGCAAATCACCTCACAGATAACAGTCTGGCGTGACTGCTGCATTTGGAGGGCCATATCCTGGCATGGTCCTCTCACCAGCTGTGTTTGAAAACACTTAGCTTTTGGTTCACAGTGGTTGCTGATGTCTGGGGCAAAAAAACTATCCAGACCTCTGATGGATTCTGGGGGCTCTTTATGCAGAAAACCATACTTCAGGATCCTGACTAAATGTTTGTTGAAATACATGGGGAGGTGATTTCTAAAAGCAGTAATTGATCTGATTTTTTATTACTGTTTCAGTTGTTCCCCACTGACCACTGGCACAAGGTTATGGGTGGGAGCAGTTATGTGTATGTGTTTGGACTCTTACTGAGAGAGACAAATGATCTCTCTCCTCCCCTGCTGTTAACACATCCATTATTGGAGGGGCTTACAACAAAAAACAACAGTCCAACTGCCAGTCAAGCCTTGTAACAGTAAATCACGTTTATAAAAATGTGGAATATTTATGATAAGGGTTTTCTGTGTTTTGGTGGGAAGATTTATAAGAGCAGACAGAAGTTTTGGCAGCAGAAATTCTACTGATGTTCTGTGTAATTTATGGTCCAGAGTGCCTCATGCATGTTTGAGAGCCACCCCCAGTAATTTAGAGACTCACAGAATGCATTTAAATGCCTACTTTTGCATTGAGAGCACTTTTGTGTTCAATTTTTTGGCCTTTTATGTATAGTAACTTTTAGCATCATTAATCGTGTCTCAAGTACAAACAAATTAGGCTTATACATAAAATTTACTGCTGGAGAGCAACAGGATTCCAATGTTGGAGTTTGTTCCTTTTCAGCTGGGGAAACCAGCTGAAATGGGCAATAGAAAAACAAACAAACAAACAAACAAAAAAAGGAAAAAAATTGCCAAAAAGACTGAGAAACCTTTCAGATACCTGTCTTATTTTTGCACTGCTGATGGACATGGAGACCTACATTCATCTGGCTTGGACCAGAGCACCCTGGTCACAGGTTTGTCTCTTAAGCTCACCTCTAGAGAAACCCAGATGCAACCTTATGCCCAGAGAAGCTACAATCAACTGGGAAGGCCCTGACCAACAACCACAGATATAAAATAGAAGAGAAAAGTTTACTTGGTTTTGCAGTAGGCCACCACACACATGATGCCAACTACTAGAAGAGCAATGCAAATGCCAGTTATGGTCAGCACCCGTTTCTGGTACAGTTCCTCAGCTTCTAGAAAGGGACAAAAACAGAGAAAGTCACAACATGGAGGATGGCTAGGCAAGGAGCACACAACCGCTGTCATGCTACAAACCACTGCACAGTCACACAGCCACACCGAGACACAGCCACCACACTTCAGGCAGACTCATTATTGACTGCAAGGAGAACAGGACTACACCACAAACTATTAACACAATACTAGGGATAACAACAATTACAGTCAAAAGTCACTTTTTTTTTTTTTAAAGCCAACGAGAATAATATCTAAGAAACAACTTCACAGTTGACAAACACAGCATTTGCTGGAAATAAAAATGCACTGTGTTAAGGTAATAACGTGAATTTGCAAATGCTTTGGAAGTTTTGCAAAGACAGCTGGAATGAAAGCCATTTTTACAGGTCTTATGAGAAATTTATTTTCTTATTATCTTTTTTGGATTGTTTTCATATCCAGTATCCCTCTGGTCCCATGTCAATTTATATCTCAGCTGTCTTTACAGGAGAGATTTCAAAATACTCTTCTACATTTGAGACATGAGCTTGGCTTGTAATTATATCACCAATGGAAATGAAGACAGGTTTTGAGCTCTGGTCATAAAATTCAGACTCTTTCTCCAGTGCTCCTCCTAAAACACAGCAGTATCAGTGACCAGCAGTGCCTTGTGTGAGAGAAATGCAGAGTTTCAACTTGTATCCGCTTGTGACCAACAAAGGAATTCTCTATCTAGGGTGGCAGCCTGCTCAGTGATGACAGCTTGTTACCGATCTCATTCATCGGAGATATTTCATTTTTATAAAGGTGTTAGTAGCACTGCTAATGTTTGGGCTGGAGCTACTGATGCTTTCCAGCCTCGCTCATGCTTGGCAGAGAGCATTGCTGAGTGCTCTGCTGGGGAAATGTTATGTAAGGAGCTCTGAAACAGAGGCGCATTCTGTGTTGACGCTTTACAGATGTGGATTTGTGTTCCTGCTGTTAGGAAAAAATGGATGTCTAACTTTAGTCAAGTCTTATTTTTGAGTAAGCAGACAGACCAGTAGTGATCTACAGTATTGACCACAGTCAGAATACCAGCAGATGATTAAAAATAAATGAATGAATTAGAGCTGCACAGCTTTGCACTACCTTTGGGATAAATGCCAGCATTATTCCTGCTGGAAGGGACTTACATCTGGGACTGGTACAGAGGTGCACAATGGTCTCTCACATGTGCCATATGTCCCTGTCCAAACGATGTGTTGTCATAAATGACACACCAGTTCAAGGGAAAATACTCCTTACTGAACAGGGAGCCTTCCCTCCAATGTGCTTCCTGAGTTTTGTTTTAAAGTCACTGTGGGCAAGCGGCAAATACTCCATGCAACAAACCAAAAACCAAAAATAAATCTTAATTTCTCTGATACAATGCACTACACCATGGAACAAATTTATCTTACAAGCCAAACCCACTGTAAACCAAACACCAGCAAACAGGTCATGAGCACTGTCAGACAAAATTAATAGCAGTAATTATTAACAAAGGGGGGGAAGGGGGAGAGAAGAAGTGAGTTTGGTAAAACTAGGATGCTGTAAAAATGTATTAAAGAAAAATAAATATAACTCCAAAAACAGAAGGTCAAAAAAGGGAAGAAAGAAAGGGCTGAAACTCCAACCAAACCAAACCAGGACAAAGAAAAAGAGGAAGGTGAAATATAGGGAAAGACTGGAAAAAAGGGTAGAGAAGTCAACTGCAGGGCTGGCACAGCATGCTTGGAACTGGAAAAAAAACAGAAAGAAATGCTTGGGGACAAAAAAAAAGGTTGAAGCAGATTGTGAAGGGATTTCTCATACAGCATAACTCCTCGCCTAGGCTAGTTAGTGGCACTTGATCCCCTTCCCATTTTTGCCCCTTCTGAAAGCGCTTATTAGTTAGCCATGGAAATGGTGTATTACAAGGATGTCACAGGAAACAGGAGAATTGTGCTAAGCAATTTAGGGGCTAATTTGAAATGCTTTGAATTATTATTATTTTTTTAAAATTGTCATGCTGTCAGCTGTTAGCTTATGAAAGCAAAATGAACAATGACACATCAACCCGTTTTTTTTTGGAGGGCAAGGGAGAGGAAGTAGAAGATTAATTGACAGTGGACACCCTGCTCAGTTTTTCCCTGAAGGAAAAATTGCCCTGACTCCAGGAGGTTTGCTGCAGGCTGAGGCTGTTGCAGATGAGCTGGGCAGCTGGCTGGTGATGGCCTGACTGAGTTTGCCAGTGGGCCGAGGCTTGTTGCTTGGGGCGTTTCTGGGTGCTCACTCACTGCAGGGGATGGGGGATGAAGCCCTGAGCAATGGTCCTAGCACCAGCACGTCTTCTGGGACTACAGGTCTTGATAGGCATGGGATATTAAACTCCTGGATCTGCTTTTATAACCTCAGTTCCCTTCTGTGCCCTTTGAAACAAGGCCCTAAGGACAATACAGCTTGGCACGGTGTGCATGAACGGTGGTGCTGCCATGTCTTCCCTCAAACTCTGGGGGCAAGGTCTGCCTAGGAAGGCACATGCACCTGGGCATATCATGCCCAGCAAACCAGCAAGCTCTCATGTAAACCTGGCCATGCTCCTGGCTGACAGGGGACAGCAGGGGCCAAATGGGGGATGCCCTGCTCCTCTGCAGGGGCCAATGTGGGTGACAGGGGATGCTGGCAGCTTGGACAGGACTGGGATCCTGGTCAAGACTCTGCAGATGGCATGGTACCTCAAAGAGAAGCCTTGGACTCTCTGTTTAAGGCCAAGAAGAGTTTTGCAAAGAACTTCTGTGGGGCACTTGTGGTTATACTACATCTTGCCCCAAAACTACCTTCTCTCCCTGACCAGTGTTAACATTTACAGAGTCTGTTAGTGACACCCAGATAAATAATACATGCTGATCAAAATATCTTGAAAAAAAATTATAGCAGCCTTGCAGGAAAGTCTGTAAAGAATTGTATGTGTCGTGAGAATTTAGAAAGATTTTAGCCTGTTAAGTATTAAAAATAATTTCAATAATTTTTTTCCCTATAGAATGATATGAAAATCAAATCAATGTATGACTTAAGTCAAGATATTAAATGTGCAGCCTTTCAAATATGCATATTATGCAATTAATTTCACATCACTCTTGTTTATACACAACTGATGATACATAAGGTCTTAAATTTGCTCTGTTTTAAAGTTTTTCTTCTTACAGATCGCTAGGGATTTTTAAAAGAATTTAATTCCAAGAGATGGTTCTGCTGATGTAATTTCATATATAAAGCAAAATTTGCAGGTCAGTTTTTAACAGGATTTTAATTTAACTCCTCATGTGTTAATGTAGCCATATATCTTCCACTACAATCTAATATTTATACGTGGGAACTAATGCTACCTTAGGATAATAATAAAAACAAAAATAAGCTGGGCTGTGAGTGATTTTTTAAATTTGGGCTTGTAATGGATTTTCCACAGTTCACAGCTTAAGCTAATGACATATTGTGGGGGCATTTTTAATAAGAATGTGAACTAAAACTGCCTCATCATCTGTTTTTTTTTTCATTTACCAACAATTATAGGAAATTCCAAACTAAAACTGACCTGAATTTCAAGTTAGCCTATTCAAGAAATGCATTATTTGTACCCCTGAATACAAACAGCTAGTTAGATGAGTACAGTCTATTCATGACTAAGACTTAAAAGATCTATTTCCATTATATTTAAAGCTGAAATATGAAAATAGTACCCACTGCCAATGTTCTTGTTGAGTTTAGTTTTAGAAATATTGAATATATATATGCTGACTTGAGGATCTGGAGTCTGGCTGTAAACTTCTATTTAAATTCCTAAATAACTTTCAGTCCACTTCGAATTTACAGACCTGGAAAGGAATGTATATATGCATATCATTTACATATATTTATAGGCAACTGATATACACATAATGTGTAACCACCTAGATGTGGGTTTAGACATAAAACTTCACTTGAAAATCAGTGCTCAACACTGCAAATTTGCAGAATTTTAAGTGGTCATAAGTTTCTCTTTTTTAATACACTAGTTAGTAATTTTGCCTAAAATGTACAGTGTTTCCAAAACGTGGCAACCCTAGAAGAACTCACCAAAAACAGATGTCAAAACTAGCCAAAACTATGCAGCAGAAAAAGGAATGTACACTATGTTATGATCACTTCAGTAATTCCTAGAACTCCTTAAGTCTGGAATATCCTATCACTATTACCATTTTAGTGAACTGATCTCCACTAACACTTTGACAAGGGTTGTTGTTATAGCTGTATGATCCCTTCTAAAGCATAAAGAAATTGGTTAGGAATTGAAAAGGGGAGGTGTAGAAAAAAAAATAAAAAGGGGTTTATCTCTCAGGGTCTAGAATCTGCAGGCTAAAAGGAATGATTGGTCCATACCCATAAATTCAATCCCAAGATGCTCTGCCAATGCAGAAAGTTGTCAAAAAAAAGAAAGAAAAAGGAAAAAGTTTCAGAAAAGAGCAATACACTGTACTTAAAAATAAATTACATATGAGAATTACAGCTATTCTGTGTCTGCACATGAAACAGGACAAGGGGGCGCATGGTTACATGGATGGTGCTCAAGTGCACCTTTCTTAGCTATGTGACCAGACGTTCTGCAAGGCTTATACACAAAAATATGTATACATGGCAGGGCATCTGAGCAGCCACAGTCCAGAGAATGCAGCAGGAACCATTAACCCTTAAGATCTTACTGAGATGAACAGGGCTATGGCCTGAGGATGCCACGTGCAATGGCTGATTGGTTTCACATGGGACCATGACAGCAAAGGGATGCTCTACAAAGGGCAGCACACCCCTGCAAATGGGTTATGCACTGCTCTCCCTTCTGGCCCTGCTTCTGTCCCCAGAATGCATATCCTTGCTCCTGTAGGCTGTGACCTGGAGGTAGCTGGCAGTGCTTACTCAGCAGTGGGAGTCCTCTGCTTTGCAAATTGACTGCAGCAGGCCTCCAGCTTCTGGAAAATGAGGAACCAACCCCTTTTCCCTGTCTTTGGACTGTGCTGCGTTGGCAGAACAACTTGTTGACCAGCTGGATGGACCCTGGGGTGCAGGGCCTGATCCCTTTACACAAATCACACACCTACATCAGCACTCCCAGGCCCCAGCAGCTGGGGGTAAGGAGGAGCACAAGCTTCCCCCCAGCAGGTACCCTAGGACACCCTTCCCATGGGGCCAACACCACAGCCATGGTAGCTCTTGCCTTTTTTTGTTCCTGTGTGCTGTGAAATTTAAATCCAATGGTAATTTTCACGGCAAATTGATTTTTTAATGTCTTTTGCACACATGGGGAATGTCAACTCTTCATTGCCAATCAGTAACATCTTAAGGGTTAAGTTGGAATCCATCCAGGTCTCTTCCTAAAGAGCCAGTATCACATGCCTACCTGAACTCTGCTAACGATATACATTAGTTGCATAGAAAGCTTGATTGAGTCTTCAGTAAAATGAATGACATGCCCATGCATATACATTGCTGTAATTATGCTTGCTTATAGGTAAGACACCAAGTTTGAAGGTAATTTAATTTTAGGGAAGTCATTCATATCATGCAGTTTCTATTTAATATAATTCAATAGGAAGTTGGTATTTAAAATGGGAAGGTATTCTGGCTGAAAGGCCTAACAAGAAAACATGCTGAAGAAACATGCATTGCTTATTCAAACCTACATGTTATGTAGCTCTTACTTATCTATGGTATTCCTAGTTACATTCCCTAGATCTGATAAGCAGAATGTCCCAATACTTCTCATTTTATAAACAGGTGATTATTTTTGATACTTTCCTACTTAGCCTGATATTTCTGCATACTTTTTACATGCAGTGTGGCTTCTATTCAGTAGAACCTAGAGGTGCTCTAAGAACAAATACAATTAATCATTTTTAACAACTCAGTTTTCATTCTGGTTGTGGCTGGGGGGATGTGCCAGTATCGCAAGAAAAAATACTTAGGAAGCAATTTTTTCCTCCCAAAGTTACTTAAAATTACAACTTGTTGGATATACTGTAGCCTGCTGAGATGCAGTGTCTACAGAACAAGAGGATGGTGCCTGGAAATGTGGAACAGAATCCTCCAGACCTGCATGCTCTGTTTACGAGTGGTGTGCCACAGCTGCTGGGCACTCAATATTTTGGGATGGCTACTGTATGGATACAGGTGGGTGGGTAGCCTGGAGACATGGCGCCCAGTGTGAGGTGACCACTACCTCAGGTTTTTGCAGAGACCTTGCGCTTGGCAAAGGAAGGATCCATTGGATCAACTGAAACAGCAGAGAGGTCCAGGGAGACTGATTTCAACTCGGAAGCATCAATGTGTCATGCTTCTGTCTGTGGGTAACAAAAAATTCTAAAAAAATATAAATTCTTCTTCATGCAATTTCAATTGAAAACAAACTCAAATCTCCTAAACTATCACAGAGCAGATATGTATGTCAGCCATTTCTATTTGAGGGACAGGGATACGGTCTCTTTGTGACATTAGATTCCACTTTGGATCCAAAATCTGGTTCATTTCAATAGTACTCAGGTTGCAAAGTTGGTTTTGAAGTTGATGTGTTAAGTCCTATGGCTCCTGTAAAAGTGACAACTGGTTCAAATCTCAGAAGCATGGAAAATTTGTCCTTTCATAATTTAAGTATCCTGTCATAGCAATTTTAGTACTTAGTGAACATTAACTGAGCAGTTTATAGTGAAAACCTGTCTTTTTTAATGTTGAGCAAAAGATGGACAATGGCATTTTTCAAATCTGTTTGTTCATTTAGGAGTCTTGGTCTCAGCACATAAAGTGTACAATTTAGGGTGCTGAAAGGCTTTAGAAAATGAAAGTTTCAGGTAAGATTGTCGACTACCCTCATACAGATGTGACTACTTGAGAAATATATAGAAAATGGGAAATACTGAGGTAGTAGAATAGCTAAAGGCAGACTTTTGAAGACCTGTAGTTTATATGAAAAGGCTGAAAAATCAAGGCCATCACACAGTAACTAGCTCTAGAATATTGGAGCTTTTCTCAACTCTTGCTCCCTTTAATGACTCAGCGAGGTTCACCGTGACAATATGAGGCAGGGCTATCATCTAAAAAGAAAATTCCTTCTGTCCCTCTTGGTACTGTCACTCTTGCTCATCAGGGATGGCAGAGCTAAAATGGATATGATTTAAAGTGGTGGCCCATGCTGAAGGAAGGCATGGACCGTGCTCAGCTGATGCCCAAGAAGGCCCACAGCATGCCCCTGGGCAGTTCTAAATCCACAATTCATATGTAATAGTTAACTAGTGAAGTAGGCAAGTCCACTGGCCCTTTGGGTGGGGTCCTTGGTCCATCAGGGACATTTAAGAAGACAAAGGGTTTATATGTGATAAAACTCCAGAGAGGCTTCCTCAACCTTCTATTAATTCATGGCTTTCTTATCCCTGGGATCATTCTGAACAGTGATGCTATGAGAGTTCTCATGCCTAACTACATGAAAATTACCCAAAACTTTTAATGTTAACTCATTACTTTTGCTCTCCTCCACTTGCCTTGATTCATTGACTTCAGGGAGAGAATGTGTGAACATTCAGACACAGCAAATATATCTGCATGGAGCAGATCTATTTTTGCAACCATTTGTGGATTGCCTTCTGCTGTCTTATGGACCAGTGGTGGACCATGAGCCTAAAGTCAAAGCAGTCACAGCAAAAATACAGGGTAGCACGCCTGGTAGCAGTTGTGACTGCTGTACTCAAGAAAAGGACACTACAGGGTCTGCCAGCCAGGCTCCTGAGATGAGTCAAGATAAGCCAGTTAGCCATGTACTCTGGTGAGACAGGGCATTTCCAGAATGCCCAGTGGTGCCTTGTTCTGATCTGGCAAAACGTCCTCAGCCCATTAACTTCAGGACTCTCAAATACCAGCTCCAGGGCAGATTTCTGACGACAATTTTCTTTAACAGCCAAACTGAGACAGTAACAGCTCATCAGTAGGCAAACTTGGCATGGCACCCCACTGCCTTTCTCTCCAAATGAGGAAAGACTCTTCTGAACGCAAGTGAAATTAGATAGCTGTATAGTTCACACATACACTTTTGTTTCCTACTAGCACTTATGTTGTTTAGCATCCCAATTTGCTGTGTACTTCGCAAAAGCTGCATCTACAGAGCTAAATTAATCAACTACAACACTTGGTGCAAAATATGAGCTTGGCTTTAAGCCTCAGATGCACCATTCGCCTTTAGAGAACTGTCACTGAAGTTCTCTTTTGAATAGTATGCTCTGGTCAGCTTTGGGTTTAATAATAAAAAGTCATATAAATGCTTCTTCATTTATTTTTTTTTTAGTTAAGTATAAATGTGCCCTCAGTGGACCCTTTCCAAAAGTGTCATTTCAAGATGTTTAGCAGTATAAGAAACCAGATGTTGTAGTGCAGATGCAGGGCAGGCAGGAGCGCCAGAGTCTCATAGCCATTGGCTGGGGCTCTCAGAGTGGCCCAAGGGAGGTAGTGGTGTGTTCTCCTGCCTCTGCATTTCAAGGAGAGGAAGGGCTTGACCAACTTAAGTACTAACACTGAGCGTAACTCTTGCAGCAAGGCAAGGGCATCTGTGCCTTTTCTATGCAGGCAACTTCAGAAAATCTCAATCTGGTGTCTTTAAAAATCCCAACCAGAGTTAGGTTGAACGAATGAAAACCCACCTAAATTTTTTTTTCTCCTAGGGAGAATATAAAGAATATAAATATATATAAAGAATATAAATAAAGGGATTTATAATCAACATACAATTCTTCTATAGTTTTCAGATAAAATTCAGCAGCAAACAATGGATCTCGTATTTTTACACCGCCTCCTTTTAAATTATTCTTCTAAGATCAGAAAATCTTAACAGCACTTTTCACCACAATCCACAGAAAAGGCCACTTAAATCTAACATTTGGTAAACAAATACTGTAATAGCATAAAAAATTTTAAATCCATAGTTACCAGAGGCTTTTAAATATAACTCACACTAATAAAGCTTTTAAAACAGGGCATAAAATGCCCACTCGAGTGCTGGAAGGTCTGGTCCCCAGTCAGCACTCTTGGGATTTATGAGGGTAGCTTCCATGACGGAAAGTATGAATTATGTATGGATGTTCTTCATCCATCAGTATAAGAGAAAACCTGTGCATTTCTTCAGGCTCCAAAATGTCCAGCACGTGCTTACAGCTTTTTGTCCTATATACCAATGGAAATTAAATCAAGCTAGCCTATAACCTTTCTGTGCTGGCAAGTAATCCATCAAAAAAAAATTGTTTTTATAATACTGCTTTTAGATCACAGTACATTCTGATGCCAGCAACAATTGATTGTGAGTAGTACACATGCATTTAAATGTAAGATCTAAGCAATTTTCTTATATGTTACCCTTGACTTTGCTATAGCCAAAGAGAGAAAATAGAGTGCACCTGCTGTTACTCCCTGTCAAGTAATAATAATTAGCCCACTCCTCCATAGGAAACCTTATGGGATGAGACTGCAGTGCTGATTCTAGCAGTCTGTGTATGTGCATGTCTGATACTTTAATTTGGCCAAGTAATCCTTGATCTCTTGCATCTGTTACCCATGATATACCCAAAATATGTTAGACCCCATTGTTTAAGTCATCTCTCCCCCCTTTCTTTTTCTTTCTGTGCTCTTTCCACTGAAGCCTGAACAATGAGGAGGAAGAACATGTTAATCCTGTTCGGCAGGTGCTCATTAGAAACAATGTAAGCACTTCAGTTGCCCTTAACCTCTAGCTCCAAATGCAAATCTCGTATGTAAGTAGAGGACTAGCTACCCATCCTTTGGTTGAGGGAGTGCTGGCCTGTAACATGACTCATAAGTGTTTTGTGGCAAATAAAATGAGAGACTTTTAAAATGCCATTTTTGTACTTTTTCTGCTTGATGTCAGCAGGGAGTCCATATCACACGTTCAACGTTAATTTCACAGCATTCCTAAGTCTTGCATTTCCCCATACCCTCAATGCCAAACAACCCCAGGATTGCTTTTTATTATAATTTGCAATTGCTTTTTGTTATAATTTTCATGCAACAGGCAGAGAAAATCAATATTAGGCCTTAGGCAACAAATCTAGTTACAGGTTAAAAAAAAATAAAACTGGAGGAAAGATGCAGCGACAAGAAAGCAGCACCGACTGAGCATGCTTCTACTGCAGCACAGACAGAAAAGTAGTGGACGTACTGTAGAAGCTGGCCATTACGTAGTTTTGGCAGCGATCACCAGTAAATTCATTTGGGCACCTGAGAGGAAAAACAAACAAAAAAAATGGTAGAGAAAAAAAACAGAGAAAAGAGAAGAGGTGAATATACGCTAAGAAAGAAGCTCCTTCAGTGTGAACTGATATGACTTGGTGAGTTCACTTTCAGAAACTGAATCTCGGTTTAGCGTGTCAAAATAGCTCAGGATGTTGAGAGCAAGTCATTTGCTCTGTGGAAATGTAAAGAAATCCCCCCTGCAAAACCAGCCAAAACCAAACCAATCCAGATCAAAGTGTGTTTCAAGATCTCAGACAGAAATTCACCATTCCAGAGACCCAAATTGGTTTTAGGATGCTCTTTCCACAAGGCAGCAAGGACACAAGATCTGTACATACTCATCTCCATGAGTTTGGTCTTTTAGGGTTGCACTTTGCAGCAGTCTCCCAAACAGAAAAACTGCCATTGTGTGCAAAACAAATGCATCTGTGAATGAATGGAAAGATCAAAAATCACACAAACAAGAAATATTTTGGAGGTCAATAATGCCATGGTGTACAAATTGTACTTCAGAAAATCAGATCATAAATTAGTGAGTAAAGAGGCCGGTTCCAGCTGAACTGTGAAAACACCAAGTACTATTGATTTTGTTGCTGTAGTTGGGGAAGAAAGCAAAGTTCAGATTATTTTAACATACTTTCTTTGATTTGGATTTTCATGGGCAGAGTTTCAGTACATCTTGCTCCAGTGAATCCAGGTTGGCACCTAAAGGGCAAAAACGTGATAAGCAATAGTACACCAAAACCACTGCACTAACAGACTTACATCTGCTGGTCTATGGAGTGCGAGTGCATTAAGTGACCTCCTGGTTAGGTGTTAGTGAAAAATGATCAGAAGAGAGGCAAGAAAGTATAACCTTTCCAGAAGTTAAAACTTTGCAAAAATTTACAGCAAAAATCCATCAGAGAAAAAAAAAAAATCTTTTTGCTTGTCTGTTTTGAAAAAGAAAGGAGAATCATGGCTAGCAAAATGTGTACCAGCTCATTGCTTACTCCACCTCATGAAGGGACCAGATTGAGTCCTTTTTTAAAATTTGCAGTGCAGTGCATAACAACAATTTACACTGCTGCTTTCATTAGTCACATAAAATCTATGAAAATACCATGATTTCCCTGTTTCTGTGATGGCATGTTGTGCCTTCTGGTAGTTTGCTTTGAGGAGGAATAGTTAATACAGCATCCCAGAAAAGCCACAAAAAGTCCAAAAAGTGAAAGACAAAGTCAAACCCAAGGGAAAGTATATTCAACATGGCTCACAAAAAGATAAAAAGTCAGTCCAGGCAATAAGTAAAATGAGAGGGCAGAAGTGCTCTCAAGATTTGCAGCTCCAGAGTTGTCTGTCCGTTCAGTTCATCAGCTCTTCTGCAGAAAACTTCAGTGCAGCTTTCCCCTTGATCATAGAGAAGGGATTTCCCTACTATGATTTGCCCATCTTTTCTGCGGCTGCCTATCAATTCTTCCTTCACCTTCATTCTCCATTCTGGGGCAGGGCTCAGGCTCCCAAAATATCACTATAGCAATGCAGGCTTCTTGTGCTTCAGACTTAAGTGTGAATGACTGTCCACCACACCAAGTATCTGTAGATTTCAATCTTTGCTCTTCCTCCTTCTTCTCTCCACTCTTGCTCAGCATGTAACCTGAAATTACGTGATACCTGCTTCCTTCAACACATCTCACTTCTATTGCCTGTCTTTGTGAGGAGTTTGCCATGGTGCAAGAATCTCCCACTCTTTTTCTCCTGCTGATGATATGGTGCTAGCCTCTTTTTCAAATTTCTTCATAATTCACTTGTCAGGTGATAAACAGCTTTCTTATTTGCAAATGCATGTTGGTCAGAAGAATCCTCCACCTCCTCTTCTATCCATCTGAGTTTCATGTGTGCTGAAAGCTGTCCCAATATTTTAAATTCTGCTTTCCCACAATTGCCTCTAGCCCTAAAAAACAGGGATGCTGCCCTTGCACAAGTGAGACTTTCAGAAGATCCGATCAGTGTCAGGGATAAACACTAATATCTTGTTTAAATAAACCATGCAGGAATGATATTTGTGTAATAAAGGTATATTTTGAGGATCTGCAGATGATTCTTTGGAGCTGATTTGCTATAATGATATATTTGTTTATTAAGGAAGGGAATTCCATTTCTTCAGAGCCAAGGTCACATCTTTTGACAAGTACGCAGTATGGAGAGATCCCAGTTTCCACAGATATATTCAGCTGAGAAAAATGCAACAAGGATAACTCTGTCATTAGAAGATGCTATTGCTGGGCACGACAGAAGACTTTTTGCATATCTTATAGAAGGCAAAATGCTTTTGATAGAAAGCATTTTGATGTGTGTTACTGAATCAAGAGTGAAAATATTTTGCGCTATTGTCATCTTGTTACATAGATGTCCCTGGAAAGTTGGCATCTGTGCACGCTTGCTTTCAGTTCACAGGGATCTTTACATCTTGCTCGTCAGGCTCAACTCTACAAATTCCCAAGGAACACGATTGAAAGCCTCATGTTTTCCTCCTGCCACTGACTGCTGGTGGTTGCTTGCTTTGTCTGTGCTTGTTTTCAGATGTTGGTGCAGCTGTGGAGGTGATGAAAACAACTTGAGCACCGGTATAGACAATGCTGAAATCACTTCCAGACCAAGCAGGATCAGCCCTGTCGAGATGGCGCCGAAAACAGTTCAGGTGTGTTTATACTTGCTCTGAAACCATTGCCAGCAAATGGGCTGCAGCACCTGCCCTTGAGAATGGGCCCAGGGCAGGACAGCTGAGAGGAAAGCTGAGATGAGCCTCTCTGCTTATGATGATGTGTGAATGCTAAAGGCATTTTATTGCTCAGATGTGCACTGCAGCACCGTTTCCAGCGCAGTTTGGAAGGTTGTTTCCTGTAGACTGTACTTTTACAATCAGCTTGAGATGGTGTCCTTTCCCAAACACCTCGTCCTACTCAAAGTTTTCAGACATTATTTTTTGTTGTAACTTTCTTTTCTAGATCATTATCCATGTACCATTTTCCTTTTTGACAGTAGCAAAAGTTGAGGTCAAACAACCTAGAGCAAAATGTGTATGTTTGTGCTGTGAGAGCCTTAAAATTTCCTTTCTGCCTTAAAAAAGGCTACCTGGACCATTTATTTATTGTATTAACTGGGTAAAACCAAAATACTGAACCATATGTAATAGAAGAATTGCTTTTTTTCCCTCTACACACAGTAGTTGCAAACAGCAGCATTTGCATGTGTTCAGTGGACACTGAACACATTAAACTGTTTTTCATCAGGAGAGGAATGGCTGGATGGTTCAGAACTCATATTTCCATTTCATTCACTGCTTACAAACAAATGCATTGTGGGACAGAATGTTTTTATTTCCATGGGAAGTACAGTACTCAGTAGTGCAGTTCATTGCCTAAGTCAGAACTAGTATTTCTATCCTGTCTCTTGAATGAATACCTCTGGAAATTCTGCTTTCATAATTGCTGGCTGGAAGAAACTTCTGCCCATTTCTACTCTACAAAGGCCTTTACATGAAGACAGATAAAGAAAATGGCTATATCATTAAAAAGTACATAATTCACTCTTTTGCTGTTAAGAAAAGCAGCAGCACATTTCTATTAAGACAGTAGCATTATTTTCATCCAATGAAATCCAGACATAAATTTCATTCTTCAGTAACAACAAAACCACTAGAAGAGATGTGTCTGCAAGTCAGAAATCAATTAGTCAGACTATCAAGTCCTTCATGGTATGATACTTCAAAAGAGCGCTCTAAAAGTGTAACAGATACCATATTCATATAGATTTTTTCAAGTAGGAAGGAAATGCTAGGATTTTTGGTATTAATTTTGCATTTATTGAAAACTTTTTGTCTTCAATGAACTCGGGGACACATTTCCAACTGAACAGAACGACCTAGGAATCTCAGTCTCATAGGAATCCAGTAACATCCAGGCTTCCTAAGTCTATGAAGTTTTCAAAATGTGACTCATGTTCCTATGAAGCTTCTGAAAATTTTATACACTAGTTTATTTAAGTAGTCTCAAAGCTTCCTATTTAATCTGTTCTATTTTGAGACTTTGTTTTGCTTGGTCTTGGGCCTTAATTAAAATACATGTGGGGAATATATATGCTACCATAGATGTAGCTGTACAATGCTTTACTAAGTCTTCATACACTTCTCGAGCATTTCACATGGTTGCCTCTTGAAAGCAGAGTATTTTCTTGAAGTTCACATCAGTATCTGTAAGAGCAAGATCTGATCCTGTCCAGATGATTACTATATATTTTATAATATACATTTTTTAAAAATACATAGCCAGATTTTAACTGCAGATGAATTTAGGATTTTTTTTTTTTTAAAACAGAATAGGGGATTTACAAAACCCGAGATATTACTTGGAAATTTTCATGGTTGTTTTGAATCTGAGTCATGTTTTTTTGGTTAGGGATAAAACCAATTTAGAACGATATGGCTTATGATTTAGAAATTTTGTTTTTGCTCTCAACAGATGGACCATATGGAAAAATGTGAACTTGCTACTGAGGCAGAAATATGAAGAGCAAGTACCATATTTCAAGCATTCTGTTTCCAGAAGCATGTTCTGGGAGTAGATTTATTTTCTTAGAACAATGAAGACAATGTGTAGTGGTTAAATACTTATTTTAATTAACTGGAATGGCAGAATAAAAAGTGGACATCTTTATTTTTAAAGAAGTAAGAGGAAAACTGTATTTTGTCGCTTCAATTTCCCAGTACACCCACTTTCAAGTACTCACTTCTATTTCTTATGTAGCTGTATTGCATCCAGTTTTACTACACAACATAAAATTTTGGTTCTGGCAAGTATTAGAGGGCATAACAAATGCCCCTGCAAAATAGTGGTGGCCCTGACTGTTCCCAGGGTAAGAATCCTTCTCTGCTGCCTCATTGTAAATGAGATTCACCCTGTCTAACTTTTCAGCTCTGATGCTTTTTCCAAATAGGTCTTGGACCACCCAGGCAGAGGCACATCTGCCAAATCTGGGAATTGCCTTTTCCTTGAAACCCAGCCCCAGAATTAAAGATTATTTCTTGTCTACAATAGGGAAAAACAGCCCCCACTTTATTCAAATGTCTCCAAGATTTTTTATTAAAAAATTATCCAGTCTGTAACATCATCAAAGAACATATACAGATGTCTGAACTAAAATAAAGAAGTCCCCCTGCCAATGAAGATGGGATACCTCTGAAACTAACAAGACAATATTAATGATTAGCAAGTCAGCTCTATGCTCAGCTTTACCATTCACTGGAGTTTTCTGAATGGGATTGGATAAGAAGTTGAAACACATAAGCTCTTGTACGTGCTCTGGAGAGTCATAGCAAACTGCTCATCTTGAATGCTGGCTTACAACAACCATGTAAATTTAACACAAATCTTTCTTTCTCTTTCTCAAAAAAGAATCCAACCCACAGCATATGTAACTTTTCCATATTCACTTTAGCTAAAAATGATCCTAGAAGTCAATGGAATATTCATGGCTTTCAGCAGCACAGCAATCCATGAAAATCCAAAGCAAAACAAATCCCATGATGTGCAGGTAACATCTTTCTACAAAAAAAGAGAAAACTTACAGGTAAACAGAACACTGTGAGGTTTGGTGGGGCTTTTTGATGGCTTTTGTTTGTTTGTTTTCCTTTAAAAAAAAAAAAACAAAACCCAAAAAACCAAAGACAAGCAGTCAATTTCTTCCTGGCCTCAACAAAAGCATCACAGACCTTCACCTAACACACCTACCAAAGTTATCTCTACAATTAGTGTTTTTCCATTTTTAGTCCTAGTAGACTTTAAAAATTATGCAGTTAACAGCAGATGATGGTCTTCACTGACCACCATCTCTTTGTCTGAAAAACAGCAATATCCACACAAAAATGCACCCTTTTCACTCAGCCCTCTTAAGTACCAAGGATGTTTCCCAAGGTTTAAATGCTGAGTTTCCTCTCAAGCTAGTGAGAAGCAGTCCCTATGACTAGTTAATCTTCAGTGGTAAATGCTACATGACATGCTCCCACACAGGAGGTAAATTTCAGTGCTGTGGCTCTTCATGGATGTTCTCTGATGCAAGGGACTATTGCAGCAGTCCAATACAGCACAGCCAGGACCTGAAAAAGGTGCACAAGCACCCCCCTAAACTAAACTCATATGACTTCATGAATCAAGATCCGCACACAAAATAGTAACCTCCACCATGACCATGACATTCATTGTTTTTTTTATGCAATTAAATGCAACAACAGTTGTGAATCTTGTCTCACCAGAAACTGCTTGGTTACCACACAAGACAATTAAAATAACAGTTTCTCCTGTACAAAATGTAATACTCAATGCAATTTTCCACACCCTTTTTTTTTGCCTTTCCTTTTCTTTTCTAAATGCAGAATACGTAGTTTACAGTTTCATTATTTCTAACGTAAGGCTGAAGTTGTGTTACTTTGTGCCATATAAACACCAGTGGAAGATACTGTGCCACTATCACACAGAAATATTTCCCAGTTAGCCTCTGCTATGCCTCATATGCCTCTGTAGAACACAGAGGTCATTGTCAGCATTCTTTCCATGTCCACAGGGTTAAAAAATGAAGAAATGCAAGTTCAGAAGAAGATATTTTCAGGTGCTCCTTTAAAGAAAAAACCATTTGTGAAACCTGATGTCTCCAACGAAAGAAGCAAATAGGATTTCTTACCTGCAGAGGTATCTTGGGGGGTTTGGGAGGTCTTTAACCATGTAACACTCTCCCCCATTTACACAGAAGGCTTTCTGCTTTATGTCACATTTTGTGAGATGACTTGTCCCAGTTGTAGATGTGGAAGTGGCTGGAAAAGATAAGAATGAAAATACAGATCAGAGGCTGTTTTTCTTTCTGACTGGTAAGTATACTTGTATGTGAGGGAAGAAGTAGGGCTAGGGAGGATCTGGCAAGTCCTTTGAGCTCTCTATCTGCTGCTACCACAAGCACTAATTACTTGACCCTGTATTTTGTTGATTGCCACAGGGAGTGGAGTTTAAATACATACCTCAGAGATACACAACCCCACACTTGGCCTGGGAGGAAGTGAGGGTTTTCCTAGCCCTGTCCATCGAGTGGCCTTAAATGTTTTGCAAGATTCATATATGTTTCATTAAAAATGTGTAATTTATGTGCAGTAACTTACACTGCATTAATTGCATTCAAGTGATTTTGGGGTGTGAGAGTCATTACAGATTGCTGACATAGTGTCCAATAAAATAAGGTCCTGGGTGATATTTCCTTCTGGTATTGCCTTGAAACAGGCATTTTTCAGTAAAGCATAACCAGAGGCTCTGTGCTTATTCAAGACCTCAGTACAGCCACTTCCTTCTCCCCGAGGAGAGGGTGAATGAGTGTCTCTTTCCTTGCTCAAATGAGAGCTGTGGCTACCCTGGTTTGACGATGTAGGAGGAAGAGAATGGGGAGGTTGGAGGTTTTGCTCCTTCCTGTGCATGTACAATTGCCACCATTGTATCCACAGGAATCTTTGATCCAGAGGCCAGCCTAGCACCTCCTGCAGCTGGGCTCATCTGCATGAGATGAGCATAAGGTTTGGGGCCACCAATGCTGCTAGACACCATTAGGTGTCCAAATTCCTATAAAATGGAAGTTATCAGCCTGACGACAGTGTTTCTTAGCTTACTCCCTGCTGCATTTAGGGAATACCTAGAGAAGGCAGGAGCCCTGTTTAGATAGCAACCTTCAGGGAGGCTGCCAGGGAAGGATAAATAATCACAGTCTTAGGACTTGCCAAGGCAGTTTCTGTCAAGGATATGCTTTTCACTGCTCACAGAAGCAACTCAACTTATGCCCCCAATGAGTGGGATAAGCCCCTTTGGTGGTGACTGTCTGCCCACACTGACTGCAGGTGAAGCTTAAACTCTTGACAATATGCCCAAAGACTTTAAATGGCTAAAACTAACTGAAGTGATCACCTGCAAACTGTAAAAAGTGGTGGAAATTCTTGCATGATATTTGTTTATCTCTAGACACACAGAAGTTGGTAATTTTGTTATTGTGATCAAAAAAATCCCAATATTTTTGTTTCTGAAAGACAGTTTGTACCCTGAGGTGAAACAATGCTATTACCTATTGACTGATTTCACTGGAGTTGACTAGAAAGCTGCAAACACCTACAATAAAGTTGTCTGATATTTGAAGCCTTTTCTAGCACAAAGGCACCCAAGGGACATGCTTATAATAGGCGATGTGTGACATTCTACCATTTCCTGGACACACTGAATCTGAAGAAAACATGGTTTTAGCAGATTGACTATGAACAAATACCACTTACACATTTTGAACTGTAGTATGATATAGTCCCTGCCACATTTCATTTTTATGCATTTCCCATTATCTTCCAGGTAAATGCATTTTTAGCACTCAGCACCTGGGAAAGTGCACCACCTTGGCTTCTTTCTCTTTCTTGCATGCTGCCTTGCTTGTATGGGATGGTCTCCTCTAACAGGCCAGGAAAAACCCTCTTGTGACCTCTTCCAAAACTGAAACTCCCTCCTGCTTCTCACTTGCATCTAGCCATTGTGTTACATCTCCACAGATCCTGATCTTGACTGGGGCCTCTAAGTGTTAATGAAATGCAAACATGGAGTACAGATTCCTCTTAACACATTCCTTTCTCCTGGCCCCTCAAAGCATGATTTATAACCTCTCAGACCAGGATAAATTTAAGTCTTGTCTAGGGGCAGGAAAAGGGGTCATGTTTTAAGAGTAGTCTGACACTCTTTCAGCTAGCACCAGTTCAAACAGGACTTTGCACGCAATGTTGACAAAAGGTTGGCCTACAGACTGCCATCCGCTCAGCAGTGAAGGGTCCTCTATGTTTGATGTCAGAGGCTTGACCACCATCCTTGAGGATCTCTCCTCCTTTAGGATGGGGAGATTTGTCTTGTAGAAGAGCCTTTCCTTCTCTGCTGGTTTGAAAGGGGCCTGGATTATTATCCTAAAGGAGATGCCTGACATGACAGGCTATGTCATACCAAGTTCTAGGATGTAACAAATGTGGGTGAACAAATTTTGTCTGTGTAGTAATGCATGCTTTGAAGCTTTTGTGAGTCTCAACAGGCAAACTCAATATTAAGCTTATCACTGCTGATAACCTATGCACCCTTTAATAAAGTTAAAGGACACACTTCAAGCTGTGAGCCAAATACTCTGAGGATGTCTTCAAGCTCAGAAAGCCGGTGCATTAATTTGCGAGGGGGAAAAAACCAATATTGTCTGCAACGCTTTTGAAAACAGAACTCCACCACTTTGCTACTCTGCTGGCTAATGTAATGTTTTAAATTGAAAAATGAAGGTAGATACAGTAACAAGTGGACTTGTAGCTATCTGTAATTGTTTCCATAATCTCTCTTACTTGAATTTTCTTTAAGCAGAAGCTCAATCAAAACCAGAACACCATGGAGTTTCAAAGTTAACAGTCATTTCCCAGCTGGTGTAAGTGAGATTTGGACAGAAGCAATTGCTCTGAACTGACTACTAGAGATGGGAATAATCTGCAGCTCTCAGAGAAATCTCATGAGGCAAAGGCTTCGCACATATTTGTGATGAGTATCTTTACCCTTGTTTTGAGCATCACATGTTCAAAACTGTTGTATAAATCTTGCACAAGAATTTTCTCTGCATTACTGATCTGCTGGCATCATAGTCCCTGTCTGCCTGAGCTTTGTAATGGGTTAAGGGGAGGAAAAAAGTCTCCAGGGAGTTAGTTCTGATGTTAATTTTTCTTCGCAAAGTATGCATAGTTTTTATGGCTTACGGCCAGCATTCAGTGTATGCACTGTAAGCCTACTTTGCCAATTAAATACAAGAAACACTAACTACGGTTTTGGGTTTCACTTAAAGCCACATAATGGAAGAAATATGGTGTTTGGGAGCAGGTGTTCATCAGAGTCCATTTCATACAGTCCATAACTAGCCCCAAAATATGGCCTTTCCATACATCTCTAGCAGACGTGGTCTTGGAAGATGTTTAATGGGAATGACCAGCAGTGATGAGGTAAAGCACACAGCTGTAGAACATGTATCTGTACATTGTTACTTCTTCACCTAGTCAAAATTTGTATCTCCTTTTTTTTACATAATGTTTTCTTCAGCTAGACAAGCACAAGAGAGAAAAGCTGTTTTGTTCTAGAGTCCTATACCAAACACTTAGCTTACCACAAGGACTAAATTACACACATTACAGGTAAATCACAATTTGAAAATATCACATGAGAGAATACCTGAAAACACTGCGTAGTCTACTTTCCCCTCTCCCTTCCTTGAAGGCAGAAACACCATATTTTAAAAAGCAACTGCAGGCAGTGTGAACAAGGTCACTACTAGTAATGCAAATATTCACATGGCACTAAAAAACAATGAGATCGGTTCCCATCAACGGGAATTGCCTAAAGACATTAACAAGAAGAAAAACAGAAGCTATTCCATTATACAAAAACAGTTCTCTAAAAGGTGAATTACTGCTGTAAAACTACCTCAGGTTCATTTCATGTCAAGCAGACAAAACTTCATGTAATTCTGTTCTTACCTGGAGAATCTCTGACCCTTTTTTCCTGGTCTGAAACAGAAAAATGCATTCTCTTTCTGTCTCTTGCTTTCCAAAAAACCCTCTGATGTTTAGTGGCTACAGCACCAAGACTCCCAGACCCTGCACAGATGAGACAGTCCACTGAGAGGAGTCCTAAGGGATCTCAGGCTTAATTCAGACTAAGAGGGAAGAGCTTTGCAACCTAAACAGAATAGTATCCATGCCTCTTTGAATTGAGTTTCTGCAAAGCTGCTGTAAAATCAGAGGACACACTCAAAGTCGTGCAAGGTGGCTAGTGAGATGCTTATGACTCGATGGAGACAAAGTGGCAGCTGCAGCACAATGGAAGGTTTGCCATTCTCATGGCAAGGCCATTTACTGAGGTAAATATGCCACCTTATGGGACTGCAGATGGACACCTTTCCTTTTGTGAAGCTGTGGCTCATGCCAATGGAGAGAAAGGGACCTGCATGGGGTGAAGGATGGACTGAGGGAGAGAAGGAGGTGATGAGAGAGTGCACACAAGCAAGCTTTGGGGTGATAGAGTTTCTGCTCCCAGTTGAAAGCCAGCTTTACTAACTCATATTCCAACACTTGTAGTTCATTCACTTCTTTGAAAGCACAGTCCAGTTCCCTCTTGACTTGCTAATGTGCACAGCCCTGATCTATAGGGTAGGGTGATTTTCTGTGTAACCTTGGCTGTAGCATTTAATTCCTCTGTATCTCCATGAAACCGCCTACATTTTCTTCCCACTGAGTATTGAGCCTCTTCAACTCACTCTGACTTCCCTGATGAATCCAACTTGCAAAGTACTTACAGTACAGAAAACCTTGGCATTTCTGTACTGCACTGAATGAGGAAAGTTGCTGGTTCCAGTGTAACTGTGGGCAGCAGAATCTATATGTGTACTTCCAAGGAGAACAGAAGCCAAAACCTGAGAGCAATCAAAAATTAGCCCCTTTCTGAAGAGACAAGAATTTCCATTTTACCAGGTGTGTAAAAAGATGTATTTTATACAGTCCTTCATACTTAATTGTTCCAGACCTGGAACTGGATTCATGTAGCTATGAACATGCCAAAGGTTTGAAAAAACTACCAACACCAACGAACAAACACCAGAGAAAAAAACCTCCAAAACAACCAAGTCTCTATATGAGGCATTTACGGTCTATTTCACAGGGCTGCTCAGAATTTTTCACATTGTTTTTGTGATTTAATACCCAAAACTAGCTGCTCAGTCCAGTTAAAATTTTTTTCAGCCTCTCTCTTCGCAAATAACATGCAGTGTAACAGATTCCTGGGACTTCCACAGGAGAGGAGGATCTGTTCAGCCAGCAGCTGGAATTGAGTGCTTACAAGTTAGTGGAATTGTTCTCCGGCCCTAAGACAGTGGTTTCTCACTTTGGCACTATCTCTAGGAAGATCAGGGCCAGCAAGAAGGAAACAGGAAATTGCCAGGTCTGCAAGATAGAAACTTCAGGAAAGATTGAGAGCACATAAACTTTTGCTGAACCAAGGCGGCATGTCTCTCTTCCCCCTATGACACGGACTCAGCAGTGGCTTCCTTCCACAAATCCAACCTTAGCAAAGCAAAGTAAAAAAAATAAAAAAAAAAAGAAGAAAAACAAAGCACAGACGCTTCAGCTTGCTGCACCACCCGATCACTTCCTCCCCGATAGGCCAACAGACTGACCCAGTTGGCAGGCGCATGACTGTGAGACCTGCACAGCATCTGGCTCACCACAGAGGGTCAAGAGGTGACACATGCTAAACACTGCTGATCAAGAAGATTTTTTGTTTGTGTCATTTAACTTCGAGATGGTAGAAAGGATGGGCACAGACACACAAAGTTCACAGGTTGTTAGTGAGGAAATGCAATTACTGCTTGCAAAAGTTTTCAGAACAAGGGTGGAAAACACAGGCTGTGGAAAAATGCTAGTGAATGAAAAGACCTGGTTGAAACTGGGCTTTGAGACAAGGCATACTTTTTCACTGCCATGAAAAATGTCAGCTTTCACTTGACGGTGGTGTGATAAGCAGAAGGTCTATAAGACCCTTTAGAAAACATTCCCCACTTGGTGAAGGGAGACTTGAATGGCAAAACACAAGGCAGTGACAGACCAGAGCATCCCAAGAGGAAAAATGTGTGTGTGGTAGGAAGGGACAGAAGGAAAAGAAAAGAAAGGAGGTGCAGAGGATATATGCATAGATTGAACCAGTGCAGGAAAAACAGGTCGAAGCTCAGGAATGCTAAACTGACAGCCAGACAAGGAAGTGCTTTTACTGTCGAGAGACAACTTTGCAAATGCCAGGAATGGGTGGGAGGGTCTGAAAATGTAGAGACCTTAGATTAAAGTAGACAGCAGACAAGGAGCTGAACACAAATGTCATGATACAATGAATGTTCTCCAGTGTGGAGTCCTTTGCTGTACTGGAGAACATCCCATCATGCAGAAAAACCTGAGTGGCCAAATAAACTGTTGGAAAGGATTCCTGGCTCATCTTGTTTTGGAGGCCACAAGGCCTCTTCTCCATGCTTGCTGTGCAGCAAGGTAAGGTACAAAACTCATTGGGCTGGAAGTTTGTAATGGGCTGAGCCCATGCTAAACAACACATGATATACATCTGTTAGGGGGTGCTTCATCATGTGTGTCTTACTCCTGTATCTTCCACAGAGCTCTGAAAGGTCTCTTCAGGCTGCTGTCCACCACGGCAGGTGCAGAGGAGGCTGTCAAAACTGAAAAGGACACTTAGGGTGGAGGTGAAGCTTCACAAAGCAAGAGCTGCCTGGATAGTCCAGTTCCTGCCCTGTTAGTCCTGATCCCAAGGGAACCATTGCATTCAGAAGAGAAAACAGCTGTTGGACAGGTGAGAAGCCATCTTCTGCTGAGTGCCAAGGCACAGATTCCAATCTCAGGAAAACCAACTGCACCAAATCACTGAGCAGGTCATGCTTTCCCATTGTTATGACCCTGTCTAATCAATGAGAAAGGTGCTGTTGCAATCATCTGCAGCTTCACTGCAGCCTGGAGAGGTTACTGATGGGATCTACATGGAAATCAAACTGCTGGCAGGAGGACTGGACTCAAGACAGTGAAGACAAGAACTTGGGCTCTTTTCTCAAATTCCAAACATCCCTATTCTGCAAGGCAGAGTGGGGAGCACCCTAATCCAAACAGCATCATTTCTGTATAGAGCATGGTGGTGGTTTTAACTCAAGATGACTTTTCACTTAAAAAGTGGGGAAAAATAACTTTGACAGAATTGAAAGAACAAACACACAAAGACTATGAAGATTATGAAGACAGATTGCTGTCCTTCAAGAAAATGTCCAGAGGGAATCTGAACACTATCTTGAGGCCCTGCCAGCTACCCAAATCCAACTGCAGATTTGGTATGGCAGCAAGCTCCCTGAGAAATCAGACAGCAAGTACAGCTGTACTAACACTGCTTTCCCTGCCTCAGGATGCAAAATCTGGGTTTTTTTCCCTATTTCAGTCCACATATGATCCTTTCTCTGAGGGTTGATCATTTAGCTCACTTGTGCTGTAACCAACATTCAATTACTAAAATAAATAATGATAGGAAATCTAGGTCTGATTAGCTGCAGTTAGATTCAGCTCAGGTAGCAGTGCCGTCTTACTACCCCTGAAAGTTACTGTGGTAGAGGATTGTATTACAGATTCCATCTGGTACCATCAAGTTTGCCCTAATGGGTATGTAGTGATACTGACAGAACTATTTCCTTATCACACTGAGTACTGAAATAATTTCATTCCATTATAACATAGTCAGTCAAAATCTATTCTTGTTCCTCTTTTCCTCTGAAGGATTTTTCTTATTAATTCCAAGTAACCAATTATACTTCCGCAAATCAGTGCAAAATGTCTTTACCTCTTTAGTTCTATCTACTCACAGAGAAGCAGGGATAATAAAGACTATTTAGCAGCTTGTGAAAGGAAGCGTGAAAGCTTTCTATTACAAACTATGTTTCATATAAAGTCAACATGATAATCCCTGTCATGAATCCTCCTTCAGGAAAGCACTGCAGCAAGAATATACCTAAAAATGAACCAATAAGCCCACACAAATCTGAGATTGCACTCAAGCACCTGCTTAATTTATTGTCACATTCACTTCCATGTTTTCCCCTGTGTCTTTATAAAGTTTTTATGAAGGAGAATGGATTTCAGCACAGTGTTTAGCCTTGTTGAAAGCAAGACTTGCCCACTGAAATACCTCATGTTAAATAAGTTTGCAAGAGGAGGCTGTGTCTACAAACTTCCCTTGAATAATTCTGAATGTGCAGCCCAGGATTCTTAGGCACCCATTAATCTGTCTCCTACTGCATACTCTGCAGCAAAAAACATAGAAGTTACTAATTCCACAATGAAACAAGCTTTCATTGACTTTGAAGCACATCTTCAAAGTTATTAAGGGCATCTTCCCTCCCCATGCTCCCATCCCCAAAGCACAGACTTTTGCTTTCCTGGTGGCTCTCTGCTTCATGGAGGTGGTTGTGAGAGGAAGCCCCTGGAAACTTGAGGCATGAAAGGGATGTGCTAAAGCTGAGGCAATTGAAGCTCAATCTGTTTCACCAGCCTGAGATCCCTGGGTGGTGGGGAAGAGCACAGTAGCAGAAATTAGCTTTTAAGATATAATGGTGACAAGCTCTGACACAGACTAGAGTGGAAATATGCCTTCAGTTCTGAGTTAAAGATACAGCAAAGGCAACTTGTTTCAGAAAACACAGACGGTTGCTCACAGGTTGCCAAGCATCTCCTTGATATCTTTGATAAGAAAGCATTACAAGAAAGGATCCCCAATAGACAGGCAGGTATGAAGGTAAGTGAAGAACAAGAATGCTTATCAAGGACAGCTTCCTTTGTAATGCACTGAATTTATTTGTCAGTTTACCTGGATATTTGTATTCCACCAGAGATTTCCAAGGCCTTGGATTTTTTTTTTTTAATTATAAATTGCCTATACAATTGAAAACAAAGTTTTGAAATTTAACCTGTAGAAAAGAAGACAGACTATTCTCTTGCTGTTAAAAAGACCTTTGGAAAAAGGTCTGATAAAATCTTAAGACAGAGCTGTTGGGTCTTTTATGCAGGTTCTGCTAGAGGATCCAGTCTCCTGTCCTCTGGGGGAAGTGCTCATTGAGACTAAAGAGAAAAATCCTCTCTGGGTGGGAGCAGAGGGAAATTTTGACTCCGCTATCCACCAGCATAGCCACGGGACCCATCATTTCTGAAAAATACAGAGTTACCAGTTCCCTGTTTGGATTTTCTCTTTCCAGAGAAGAGTGGTGGAGAGAGACATTACTGGGTTATGCTTTGCTTGTAACAAGATCCTTTGGACTCTGTAAGCAGGGTCCTTTAATTGCAAACTGTCAAAGCACTTAGAATTCCTATCAAAGAAAGAGCTGTCTGTAGCAAGGGAGCCTTTTCTCCTTCCCCTCCCTAATTTCCTGCCTGGAGGTATGAAATTGTCACTGTTCATAGTGCTGCTTGAAAATGAGTGTGTATGAAGTGGCACTCAGGGAAATCATACTTGTGACAGTAAAAAGACAAACAAGAACGGCCTAGAAAACATGACTAGTATGGTAAAGCAGAAAGATTTCAGGTTGCCTAGCCTGAAACAATTTTTTTCCCTAACTGTGTAGAGTAGTCCTAGTGGGACTGACTCTGACAGGCTTCAAAGGGTTGCGTGATGTGTCAGGAGCAGTCACACTAGCAGGCAGCAGCTCAGTGTCCTCAGTGAACCCTGCCCAGGACCTCTGTGAACTGCTGCAGATGGCAGCTGTGAGTGCAGAGGAGCAAGTTCTTACACCCAGACCAGTCCTGAGAGACGGCTCTCTTCCTCCTGCCATCACTCCTGCGACTTCTTCCACTGCCTGCATTAAGAGGTGTGCAGTAGCTCACCTTGGGCTCACTGTCAAAGCTTTGTAGCAAAACTTCAGAAGTTACTGTGAGGGAGTGGAATGCTGTCCCTTATATCTGCTGTCAATTTGGGCTTTTTAAAAAATGAGTAGTAGTATATTTGTTGCCATAGAAAGGACTACCTTCCTTCTACCAACAACACTGTTTGTTCTATTTTTTTCACCTGCTACCCTCATTTTATTCGGCTGCTGTTTCTTCAGTTAAGCTATGCTTTAGTGCACTGATACAATAATGGCATTTAATCAGTTCCTGTTCTCACGAAACATCAGAGAGGACTATGCAATAAACATGTCACTGTACCAACAGTTTTTAAATGTTTATGAAAAGGTCGAAGTTTTTTTTCACTTAAAAAGAAATACGTGAAAACAAGTGTAATGTTATTTTTCTAGCCTCTAAAAAACAGTCTAGTAACAACCATGCAGAAAAATAAAATGTGTTCTTGTTGAGAATAAATGGCACATTTTCTCCAGCAGTTAATTTCTACAATCTGGTTATAAATCTGTCAAAAATAAGATTTATAATGAAATGCTAACAGATTCCAGGCAATTGCTGTGCTAATAGAGCCACTTTCATACTCGTATATTGATGCAGATACAGACCTGCATCAGGGATGGATTCATAGGAATGAGAAAATGGTTCAACAGCCTGATCAGGACAAGACAGGCTCTGAGTGAAGGAGAACATGTAGTCCAGAGAACATAATACTTTCTACAGAAAGCAAAGATTCTTGTCCAGCTAAGGGAGGACAAAAGCTGGCAACGGTGCATGCAGCCACGTAGCCAAAAGAACTGCCCTGTTTACAGACAGCAGATGCCTTCCCAGCATAAAGCAAGTTGCTAAGGCAGTCCTATTGCTGGTCCTTGCTCTTCAGCTTTAAAAGGGACTCTTTGCTGGTATGGAGCCTCTCGTGTATAAGGAAAAGCTGAAAGAACTGGGTTTGTTCAGCCTGGAGAAGAGAAGGCTTCAGGGTGATTTAACAGAGGCCTTCCAGTACCTGAAGGGAGCCCACAATAAAGATGGAGAGGGACTTTTTACAAGGGCAGGTAGTGACAGAACAAGGGGGAATGGCTTTCAACTAAAAGAGAGTAGGTTTAGATTATATATTAGGAGGAAGTTCTTTGCTGTAACGGTGGTGAGGCATTGGAACGGGCTGCCCAGAGAAACTGTGGATGCCCCATGCCTTGAAGTGTTCCAGTCAGGCTGGATGGAGCTCTGGGAAACCTGGACTAATGGCAGGTGTCAGTGTCAGGGATATTGGAACTAGATGATCTTTAGGGTCCTTTCCAATCCAAGCCTTTCTATGATTCTATGATTTACTGTTTCTGTTTCTGTAAACAGAGCTGGGATGCTGTTGAGTACCATGATCAAGGACAATACCAGTTAGAAATGTGAAGAGTTCGCAGGCCATGTAAAGGGCAAGAAACAGGTATGCAAAGATGGAGGACACAAGAAAACACTAAGAAGCTCTTCACAGTGGCAGCCAGCATTTTTTGAAGTTTCTTCCATGAGAGAGAATACTCCAAGTGAAATGAAGAGGCATGGTGTACAGAGGGCCCTTCCAGGCAGGGGGCAACATTTGAAGTGTATGTTTGAACAACTGGTTTATAGAAAGCAGCACACAATTGCTTCCTGGGGGTGGGAACCTGCACCTATAGGGTGAGCAGGAGGGAAGAGGGGATGAACTGTAAGAGCACTGACGAGCAGTGAGATGAGAAACCACTAGAGGGATGCAGAAGGAAAGAACTGATGACACTGGAAAAACCTGATGGGGTGGAGGTCCTAGCTGTGTGGGTAAGGTCAGAAAGCCATTCTCTAGTGGTGTCATGCACAGGGAGCTCTCAAAATACAGAGAGCGAAGCTGGGCATTCACTGAGCCTACACCTTTTTAACCACTTCAAAACACTACACAGGGTGAAAGGCTCACCTTTCTTCTGCAGACTGGGCCTAATCTTTCAGGTTCCTTGCAGAAAACTGTTAGTGCATGTGGTACCCTACCAATGACCTTCCAAGCACTCCATTTGCTCACAGTTTTTTGAGTCCCTTTGTATCAAAATGAAAGTATATTTTCACTAGTTAATGTTTAGGTGGGTTTGTCTTTAAATCTTCTTTTAGTCTACAGCTGAACTGTTATGGTTCCTCACTGCCACATCCCTTTTATAGTGCCACGGCGTGTACATTTAAGAAAAAAAACTGTGCTAATGGGAACCTTGAGTATCAAATGTGTCACTGCCTCTTGCACGTGACTCAGGAAACTGCCATCCGCCAACCTACAAGAGAGACCCTAGGGACTTCCCTCAACATACTGCTTGTTGGAGATCATTGTTCCATGGGTTTCAGCCAGCAATTTAACAAAGCTCAAAAAATAATCCAAAGGCTGGAAGAGAATAGAACACCAGAGCCCAGAAAAACTAGGTGTTTTTTACACCAAAAAACAGAACATGTTTCACATGTTACAATTATTGGGCAGATGTATCAATCTTTACCATGCTTGTTCTAAGGTTAGGAAGAGAGAGAAACTCCTGGAAGTCTTGAGGATAGGAGAGAAATTTTGCACAAATAAGTGAAAAAGGAAGCTACCAAGTGTTTAGGGCCAACATCATAGGTGAATGCTTGACAGAGATAGCAGTGGAGCTCTCCTGAGGACACGGAGGATGTAGGCTTTTTTTTTCTATTATGAGCTACAACAAGAAGGTTGACAGTCTGAGCTGTTTAAAAATCCTGAGCCAAATCTTATAAAACCCTGAGTTTGGAAGAGGAGGCTATTAAAAAAAAAAACCAAAAACCATTCACTGGGTATTTTTATTGTTTTGTTGATAAGCCTTTGAGTTTATCTTGTATTGCAATCCAAACAGTTAGACTTTCCCTCTTTCCTTTTGAGTGAAAGCTAAAATGTAGCTTGAAGAAAGAAACCAAATGTTGAAGGGATTCTATCTCTCTCGTGTGCTGGTTGCACTAAACTGGCATTTTACCACAGACAGGAAAACAGTGCAACCCATTGCACACTGCCTGTAAGTATTGCTTTCAAAGGCTCCTTGGCTGCTGTACCCAATAATGGTGCAGACTGAACTGCAAGGAGAACATTACCAGCCTGCGAAGGGACAAGGGAATTAGTGATGGCCAATTTTTTCATTCTTACAAATAGAGAAGGTTGAGCCTTTTACAGGACAGAAGTAGTAACAGGCTGATTTTCTCCAACATTGAGAAGTATGTGGGGGAAAGGACTAGGATGCCAGCCTGCCATGTGTGGCAGCCCAGACATCGCATCTCAGTGCTGCCAAAGCCGCTGCTGTTGGCACAAGGCTGCACCTGAGAGCTGTTGGGAGCTGCTTCTGGGGAGCAGTGCCTCTTCTCCTTCTGCTGTCAGCCCTCTCCTGCAGCCTTCCTTACCAATCTGCACCTCCAGAAATGCAGCAAGCTTCCTGGCACAAAGATCTCAGTAAACATAAATTAAGAACATCACTTCTAGCCTAAACCTGTATTTTGCAGGATGCATTTCCTTGCTGGAAAATACTTCAAGGTCAGTGAAGACAAGTCAAATTTTGAGTATCTTAGGGCAAAACAGAATGGTTTTTCTTTCTTCAGGGTGATTCTCTTACAGCCAAGGAAAGCTGACTTCATGTCTTTTTCAACTTTCCTGTTGTATCAGAGGGCCTATGTCAGCTGTCTATCTTATTTAACCTTGGTCAGCAGGACACAGATAGTGCTGTGGCAGACACTGTTGTCTTCCTCCATTTCCTCCACATTGCTTCGTTCCACCAAAGCCATGCATTTTGTTACCGGCAGCAGCCATATCATGGAGGTAATGAAAGTCCTGTGTTGGGAATATGCCAGTGGTGAGCTAAGTTACATGGCTTGTGCAATCCCTTACTCTCACAGTGCTGTAGATGTGACCTCTGGATGCCATTAATTTCCATGGCCTTTATGAAACTCACGGAATGGGATGAAATTGCATTTTACTGTGCAAGGAGTCTGCTTTGAGACAAAAGGGCAAGCAGTCCAGGAGAATTTATCTGCCAAAGTCACCTATGACTTGAACGAAATAAGAAACTGATGCCACTGAAGGAGGGGGAAGGGAGAGAGAGAGACCTTCTCTCTGATGTTTTTGCATGATTTCTCTGCTTTTATTTATGTGCACCACTGAAGAGTGGTCCTCGGAGCAGTTTTCTTTAATGCTTCTAATGCTAAAAGCAGCTATTCAAATTAAATACTTTGAGAGAGTGCCGGCATGAAAATGAGTGAATTTGAGCATCTAGATGAAAATTTTCCTTTTTAGCTAGGGATGAAAATAAAACTAGATTAAAACACTCACATGTGGGAAAGATAAGTCTAAATCAATGGATAACAGCTCTGATTAGAGTTGACTAATGGAAAAATGAATTCACAGAGAATAAGAATAATATGAAATACATTTGCTTAACTTCTTTTTTTTTCTCCTTGTTTTGGTCTGTTAGTCTGTGTGGTCTTGCAGAAATTTAATGTGGCATAGGATCTTCCCTTCATTACTCATGCTGATCAAAATAAATGTGAATATCAAAGAGATATCCATTAAGAGATGATGCTGGAAAAAATTAAATGAAAAAAACCCCTTCATATATTTTGCAAAGCTAGAAACAAGCTCAAGAAGCTGGATAAACATATTAAACAATGTTGTGCTTCCAAAAGCATGAGGAACAATTTTTCGGTTCCTAAGTTTTATTTCCTAACTAATCAAAGAAAAAGAATAGCTTCAAGAAATCAATGGACAGCAGTTACAAAGAAGGAGATAGCAAGGAGAATGTTTAATATTTTAGAAGGGATTTAAAAGTAAACAATTTGGAGGAGGAGTTGGATCAATATTTATTTCTCTACTTTCTTGAAAAAGAATGGGAAGACTGACAGTCATAAATTTTGCTGCAAGGAGACAATTTTGTTTATGAATTTTCTCTGTGATGAAATACACTACATGGAAATCTGCAAAAAGGGAAAAAAATAAAGCTTTGAACTGAATAATAAAAATCTTTTAGTTATATTGTCAACACATGCAGCTTTTGTCTTGTGCATATCTTGTGCATATCTATCAGATAGGTGCAGTATATGTTATTTGTGTCATGGACATCATTACCTATGTCTGAAAAGTAATACCAATTTTCTAAGAAATTCTACAAAAAATGCTTTTTCCCCCCCGACTTTGTTTTAGTGTTCAGTAGTTGAGATAGTCAGAAAGTGGTTCTCCTAAAATAAAAGATACAAGCAATTTGCTATGGCATACTGCTGGTTTTGGTTAGACCAACATGAGAAACTGAGCTCATACTACCATGAGGCTGCCTTGAATTAGGAAGTCCAAAACTGGAAGTACCTAAAAAATCAGCAGTCTCTTTCTAAATTCTGAGTTTAAATGGCAACAGTATGAACTCTTACTAGAATTAGGAGTCTGTTGTCTTGTAACTGAGATCAGTGTTTGGCCCAAAGTCAATAGCAGACACATTTTACTAATGAGGGAGAACAGGATGCCATTCATTAACTCCCATCTTTCACACATACTCTGTCTGATCTGGTGGAGTGCATCCCATTGAAAAAGAAATGGAAGAGGTTATCACTTTGAGATAAAATAGGACAAAGCAAATTTCAGGGATTTCGTATTTGACCTTATTATTGCCTGAAATTTGCTTACTAGACTGTTTACAGCCTCAAAAACAATTACAGCTGCCTAAAATGATATTTCTGACTCCATACAGAGATGAAGCCCAAGTCTGGCTCCCACGGTTGCAACAGTGCACCTATAGAGCACAACACTTACCCTTTCTGTTTTCAGATCATTTTGCCCTCTACCCAATAGTTTATTTTAGGCTGTGTCAGACCAGCAGTCCATCCTGTCTGTCTCTTTGCTTCTTGTCTCATTTTTCCCTCTAGTCATCCCCGCAGCCCTCCTCTTCACCAGTTGAAGCCACTCCCATTTCTTCTCCCTACCCCACAGCATGCCCTCACAGCACTGGCCCTACAGGAGGTAAGGACAGGAGGGGTGTCTGTAGCCTCCAGCAGCACCACACCTTGACAAATGCTGGACTGCTCTCACCCATGTCAGTGAGGTGTGTAGGAGCCAGAGATGTGCTGGGATGGCAAAGGGACAACTTCTCTGCAACCAACATGAACAGGGCTGTTCTCTTTCCTTACCTGCAGGTATGTGCTCTGTCTGGAAGGAAGGAGAAGTGAGTAATCAGGTCTAGGAAGAGAGGCTGGGAGACGGTTCATGTGTGGGAGCAGGCTTGACACAGTAACCAGACCCATCAGTAATTGCATCCCCTGCATGTTCTGGTGTGCCTGGCTCCTCTCCTAGACTGACTGCTCTCTTGAGACAGGTCTGCTTATATCTTGATACAGAACATGCCCCTGGTATTAAATAAACGGTCATGAAGAAAAGCCTCAGTTCAGCTACTTACTCTGAAAAAAAGGCATTTTAGAGGTTATTGCTTTGGATTCAAAATTGGAGATCCAGCTTTTCTATGTGTTTGGTTTTTTTTTTTCCCTAGCACTTATCTAGGCCTTTCTGGATTTTCAGTAGAGTGACAGATACATCATGAAATTACCAAGCAATAGAGCTCAAAAAAAGTGTGGCAATTATCTGAGCTAATTCCAGCAATGAGGTAAGGAAGCTGAAGAAAGAACCCCCCCTTCTTAGTCTGTTAAATGATAAAATTAATTAAACTTCGGGTTTCAACTCTATGGAAAACCTAGCACAGCCAGCCTGCTTTAAACACTACATTGATGCAACATGCACACATACCTTCCCAAAAGGTGTACAAGGAATACCCACTGGATAGCAATGGGACTGGGTTTCAGTCTTACAGACTTTCAAACGCCTTGAAAAGCCCTGTCCAGAGTCAAACTTTGTTGAGCAGATCTGGGGAAGCTCAGGTCAACTGGTCCTGCTATGTTCAGTGGCAAGCTACAGTCAGCAGAGCCGTGGGAGCATCCTCTGACTGTGCAGTAATGCCGGCCCTGCTCATCGAGGACAGACATTTCCCAGACATGCCAATCCTTCCTGCCCCTACTGCTAAAACACATCCAGCTCAGTGCCAGGTTTTGTGCTCCACTCCAGCACAGCACCAGCTACCCGTGGAGCTGATTTTACTGTCTGAGCAAATCATGTGCTGGTTCAGCCTGTGCTTCCACACACTGCAGCCCACATGCTGCAGCCTAGTAATACTCATTCAGTCCCTCCCCAGTTATGATACAACGCCATTTTGTGAGGAGATCATCTTCTCCAGAATTCTTTCTAACTTACAATAGAAGTCACACTTAGAGCAAGCAAGCATGAATGCAGATCATGTTTGTCAGCTATGATCATTTTACAGTGACCTCACAAAAAGTGGGATTTCAAAGACTCAGATCAAGCAAATCAAGTGAAATTTTGAAGTTGGTGCAAGCATTCTGGCAATGGTCTATTGCAGGAGTGAGAGTCCAAGGTATACTAAATACATCAAGAGATTATTAGGTCATAGAATTATAGGAAAAGTAAAAACATAAGGAAAAAATAGAAAATATATGTCTGACCATTACAGTGTGTCCACAATTATGGTTTTTTACTTTCTAAAGAGCATGTTCAGCCACTAATCTTACAGCCAATTTCTAAAACAGACTTCAGTGCTCTAACTGTTTCTGTTTTGACAGGTCAGCAAACCCTGAAAAGGAAAAGACATATATGGGAAAGAGAAGAGTGCTTATGGATCCCAAGACTTACAGATCTTCAGATCCTTTATGTATGACTGCTATTTTTGTCCCTTGGAGTGCTTAAACTCAAATGTTTGGTTTCCTGCCTACTAAATATAATGTCTGCAAAACTTTTCTTAAATGAAAAATCGCACTTCCAGGTGGACATTTAAGCATGTGGAATCACATATCACATGCAATTCCCAATTCCCTGCTCATGAGTCTGGATCAATTCCCTCATTCCTTAGAATCAGCACATTACCACAAAAAAAAGAAAAAAAAAGAAAAAAAGAAAAAAAGTTTGGCAAGATTTTCTTGAGTATATTCCAGGATTCAGCTTTGCCCTTGACTCTGTCTGTATTTAAATATTTCTTCAATTAAATAATGATCTCATACAGTACATTTTTTCACAAGTGTTGAGTATGAACAGCTTTCACTGAAATCAAAGGCACTGGCAGGTGTTTATTACTTCTGTTTAATTAATCTTCTAAGTTTTTTCAGACATTCATGCACAACAGAAATCTCTCATGGCAGTAGGAATAATTGGCAGCTTTCAGTGAAAGACCAGTGACTTACGAGATGCATGTTGCCAAGGGCTTGCAGGCCCTTGATGTCAATCACTGCTTTTGGATATCTGAGCTGATCAATGAATTTGGGCAACTGAGCATGTGAGTATCCAGCTGGACCAACTGAGACTGCCCTCATCAGCCCCTTCTGAAAATGAGGCTGCATTAAAAAGTGCAGTGAGAAGCATCTTAACAGCTCTTCTATTTTCTTTCTCTTTCTTCTGGTTTCCATGAAGTTTCAAGCCCACTGTGGTGACACTAAAAGTGCATGGAGATAAAGAATCTAGGCTCATTTTACAGCTACAGTGCATCCAGAATCTCTAGCCTTTTCTGAGGTTCCAGTGAGGATACAGAGGCTTATGCTGGGATTGCTATCAGGATTTCTTCTTCCAACACATTAACAAGCCCACAAAAAGCCCTCCTTGTAACTGCATACATCTATTTCAGATTAGATGAAATCTGGGCTTTATCTCTTCTACTGCACAAAACTCTGGGCTGTGTCCTCCCTTTGAAAGTACTGGAGTCTTAAGGGAAGGAGGAAATTTTTCTGCCATACATGACAGATGAAGTACTGCTAAAACCAGATGAAAAAGGGGCTGGGAAGATACAACCTCGTATCTCTCGGGAAGCAGCAGAAGCAGATGAAACTGTATCTTTCTTCCACCTGCCTTCTTATTCTCATAAGCTTCTGTGGAGGAACCCTCAAAGTGCTGAACAAATGTGGACAAGGATGTGCTGGAAGGGAAATCCAAATAGATCAAAATCCTATTCCATCCATTGATGGTCCCAGGTCCTGTTGGGAGGGCACTGGATTTAAAAATTAGGTCTGGAGTCTTCCTCCTCCTCCTTCTCCTCCTTCTCCTCCTCCTTCTTCTCTTCCTCTTGTGGATCTATTCTTCCAGCCTTGCTGTATCTCTCAGACTGACTGACCAAGACCTCAGAAGCAGACATATGTGACAGGTACCCTCCCTGGCTATGGGCACCTTTGCATGATTTGCTAAGGCCCCTCGTCAGGAGAAAAAGGACAGCCAGGTTCTTTATGCACCATGGCAGACCTTTGTGCAAGGGTGCTGCCACAGAAACACCTCTGTGTCTGTGCCTGATACCTGTTCCTCAGAGATGGGTCAACAGGCAGAGCAGCAACAGATGGTTCAGGCAGACAGACCCATATACAGGGAAGGACTCTGCTGTGCTCCCCCTAAATCACATTCTGGGAATGTCTCCACCAGCTACAAGGAGTACTGAAACCAACTGGCTTCTTCATTAGCATGCTGGGAGTTAAGGTTGAATGAACACATGGTTTTCTGCCCTTTCACCTCTAAACCAGGAAAGTAACTTTTCAGGCTGCTTATAAAGGGCTGTTAAGAGAATAAATCATCTTATTTCAGGGGCTTCAGTCTGCCCAAAAGGGCATGTGCAAAACATCTGAAAGAGAGCACACTGGTTAACACCAGCTGGGAAGGAGCCCAGTGCCCAGAGATTCAGGCTTCTCTAGTCACTCCAGCCCTACCATGCAGAAATACAGGCAAAAACTGTCACATTCCCAAACCTTGTTGGCTCAAATGTCTTTTGTTCCTGAAATCACAATAAGCACAGTTCAGCTGCAGGTAAACATCAGCTCATGGGTTGCTGGACACCACTCTCATGTTGCCAAGCTAGAGGAAGACGTCAACATGGGCAGAACCACATCAACTATCAGGGAATCCAGTCACTGCCAGAACATACATGGGGCAAACAACTGGTCTCTGGTATTGATCCCAAAACACTGAAGCAAAGTAGTCTGTGCAGGGTCTTATTTCCTGATTGGCTTTTTTTTTCAAGCCTCCGAACAGCAAAAATGCAGGAAAGTTAAAAATCTGGGGTGAAGGTCAGGGTGGATGAAGAAAGAAAAGGCTTTGCTTGCCCTCTCATGGGAGCTCTACTGCTGATACACTGTGTCAGGCACTGGTACTAGGGTGGTTTGCACGTCCTAGTTCCTCCGGCTGCTGGAGGCAGAAACTGTCTCCTTTGGCATATGTAAGTGTCTGTGCAACCACTGTTTTGTTTTGCTTGGCTTACCACACCCCCCCCCCCCAACCCCTCCCAAGAGTACAAATGTATTATTAAAGGAAAAAAATCCCTGAAATGAATTTCAAGGCCATAAAGAAGGCAGACCATAAATCAGAAATGTGAATTGGGATTCACATTTGGAAGGTTCGTCTTATCCCAACAAGAAGTAAAATGTTGCTGATTTCTTGTGAGATTTACTCTATCAGTACTGAGAAAAGTAGGAAAAGTAATTGATTTTGCTTTGCAGCTATGGTTTGTAAGTGAAAACATGTGTCAGCTCCTGTATCACACATTGGTTATGCTTCTGTCTTACTGTTTTTCACTGTATTTAGCTTGTTTACTTCAGAAAATTCGACCTGATTAGTTAGAAGACTTTTTATATCATGCTTAATTTGTCCTTCCTTCATAGTCTCTCTGCTTTACTTTTTGGGATCATACATTCTCTGAGTTAACAAAGCATACAGGAAGTTTTCTCTGCTCATCTGACAAATTATTTAAAAAACACAAGCATGATATTGAAAGAAAACAAATATCTTATTACAACATCCAAATTAAACTGTTTGATATGGGCTACAGATGGTCTCAGTCTGGTAGTGCAGAGAACAGTGAGCATTTTTAATCCAAATCCACCTGTACAGAATCGGGTTTCCAGTTTTAACATGCTGTATACTTCTCTTTTTATTTTTTTCCCTCTCTGTTTTTGGAGAGCAAAAGTCTAGCTACATCTGTTCCTAGCCTGGACCCACACAGAACCTGTTGATGGGAGAAAATCCATTCATTTTTTATCAGTCAGGGCCAGGACATAATCTTCTAAAGCGAATTGTGTTTCCTGCAGGGGAGATCTACAAGAGGAGAGTGGAGTAATGGAAAGCAAACTCCGGGGCTGCTCTCTGGGAGTCATGGGATGTCCATCAGCTGTGACACAGGTCCCACAGCCTGCAGCATGTTATCAGCTCAGCCTGTGTACTGCTCAGGCCTAGCTACGTTGTCCCTGCCCCTTCACTTTGGTTATGCAGTTGCAAGGTGGTGGTTGAAAATACAGGAAGAAAAGTCTGTAAGGCTTGACCATCACTTGGCAGCAAAAGATAGACCCAGGAGAAAGGCTTGTAGGGAGGACTGGTGCTACATCTGCTGTTGTTACGTCTGCAGTATCCCTCTCTTGTTCAGTGGGTTGTCCTAAAAGTTTCAGAAGACCTTCTCCTCTGTAGGGGTATGACAAACATGGTACCAGCTGGAGGCAGAAGGTCCCTCTGCCCTTGTGCTTTGGGACTGAAGCACAAGGTGAAAGAGCTCTGCACTAGTGTGGTGCATTCCTGTCTGCCTACAAGCAGCTGGCTGGCTGCCATTGGAAAGCTGCCATTTCTGTCTTGTGATGCTGCTGAGTGGCCTGAAGGACCCCAGTAAGCCTGGTTTCTGATAACCAGATAGATTAGCCAAAGACTCCATCCATCCCTTAGCTAAAGCGTTTCCGTCTGCTGACCAATCTCAATTGCATTGTTTTCCAGACCGAGCCAGTGCAATCTTCCTCTTCACCTATGCATCACCTTGTCCTGTATTCCTGTTTTGCTGTAGGATTTGAAGTTGGCCAGATACTGCCACTTGTACCTTTACCACACAAATGGTTCCAAGAAGAAAAATCAGGGTCTCTGACAGTTTCTGCTGAGCAGTTCCAGCACTTTTCTGACAATTCCATGCTCAGAAATCTAATCTGACAAATCATTGTTCTGGTTTCAGACTGTGATTTCCTGTGGCAACAAGCTCCACACTTTAACGACAAACAGTGTAAGATGGACTTTGATCAGCTTTTTAGTCCATCAAGCAATGTGACTGAGAACATCCTTGCTTGTGTACTAGTGGACAAAGAGAACAGAACCTCCTTTCAATCCTCTCAAGACCAGTTTTAAAATCATCAGTCTTCCCATGTTGTCCCCCAAATACTTCAGCACCAAACTCGTAACACAGGAAAACCCCTGAGAGTTATTCCAAGCCTGCTGCTATTCCTCTAACTTCTTGCTGATTCCCTTTCTACTCTGTTATTTTAAATAAGAAATGAAGCAGGAGGCAGCTCTCCAGAGTACTGGAGTACATCACCATTTTGTATTAAGGCATGACAACATTTTCCCTATAGTTTTCCTATCCTAATTTGTATGTTTCCTAACAACTACTTGGGTCTTTGAGCTCAGTGATATGTGCAGAAGAGCTCTTTTTAAGACTTTAAAAACAACAACAAAAAATTACTGAACTACAGCTGTACTAAAATAGAGGAATAAACCTTGCATTTCAGAAACATCTGTAACACAAATGAAGACCCATCCCTATGGTTCTTCCAACACAAAGTCAGCAAGGAGACAAAAGATAAGAGGTGATATGATAGACAGAGGGTCAGTAGCAGAGACAGGGAAAACACTTGGTTATCCTGGGCAAAGATCAAGACTGTGGCTGATGGCTTGGTTCTGACTTACTCTTTGGGAAATGGATGGTTGGGCTAATTACACCTGTGTCCTTTATCACTTCAAGCAATCTAACAAAGTGGGAAGGAAACCAGCACAAAGGACTGTTAGGAGTAGGCCTGTTTCCTAAAGTCTGTTTTCTTGCATCCAGAGGCCTACCTCTCTCACTGTCCCCTCAGAGGCTCTCTTCTTCCTCTTTTCCCCCTGTATAATGTATTATTTGCCAGATCTGTTTAATATGAATCAGGAGAAATAACTGTTTCACGATCTCTGCTCTAACAGATCTGCACAGACACGGTCACCCAAGAGAAAACAAAACTTTAACTGACCTACTTGTAGCCAAAGTTTAACTTTCAGCAAGGAAATAAGCAATGACTTTGATCCAAAGTTTTCAAGGAAGAAAAAAAGGGGAAAACCAAAGATAAAACTCAGCCAGTTATTCCTGAAAGACATAACACACTCCACAGTGTATTTTTCATGGTAGAGGGGAAGGAGGAAATGGGGAGCTCTTAATTCATGTTCCTCATTCCACAGGTCTCAGGGGTTCTTTGAGTCTTACAGCTGGTCTGATTTATAAATAGGTATATCTCTCACTTTTTATATCTTGCTTCTCTATCATTTTCCTGCTGGCACATCTGGTCCAAGAATGGCCACTAGACAGGAAATTATTGCAGACACTTCAATGAACTTTCTTATTGAAGTGACAGTTTTCCAGTAACCAGACTCATGTTGTTAAGCCTGTATGATGCTAAATGAAGAAGAGAACCTCTATTTCCTCCTTTACCCATTTCCAAAACTGATTTCAGAACAGAAAAATTTCCAGTATTGATATCATCCTCTCCCTAGATTTAACAAGAGATTGCTTTGCAGTTTGAAAGAAGAAAATTAGCTCAATTTTGACATCAGAGAATGCCAAATCTTGCAGCAACAAAGAATAACCTGATAAATTGAGGACAGACTTTTCCAAAGACTGAAAAGCTGTCTTCTACTACTAGGGCCTGATTTTCTCCAACTGTAGCTTTCTGTGGGGACTGTTTTCTGTCAGAAGTGACACTGAATGCTGCCTAGGGAAGTTTTCAGAATTGATTAGTGATGCTTTTGCTGGCTCCTTCTAGAAAACTTTCTGCCAACAGGTTTATATGGATGAGTGGGACCTGTTCTTTAAAACAGACATACATTTTTTGTACATGCCTATTCAATAGAAAATTAAATGTTGGTTGAACTCCACCTTTTTCTTGGGCCAGTCTCCTCTCTTCCTACCTCAGTACCTTCTCTGAATTCTTCTTGTCTCCTCTTCCAGTTCTCCCAATTGCACTGCTGCAGTCTTACCCTCCCATGTGAAACAGAATCACAGAACCATAATGTTGGAAAAGACCTCTGAGGTCATGGAGTCCAACCTTTGACCAACCACCACCTTGTCAACTGGACCAGAGCACTGAGTGCTACATCCAGTCATTTCTTGAACATCTCCAAGGACGTACTCCATCACCTCCCTGGACAGTTCATTCCAATACTAAACAACCCTTTCCATGAAGAAACTCCTCCTGATGTCCAGCCTGAACTTCCCCTGCTGCAGGTTGAGGCTATGTCTTCTCATCCTGTGACTAATTGCCTGGAGGAAGAGACAGACCCCCACATGGCTACAGCCTCCTTTCAGGCAGTTGTAGAGGGAAATAAGGTCACACCTGAGCCTCCTTTTCTCCAGGCTAAACACCCCCAGCTCCCTCAGCTGCTCTTCATAGGACTTGTGCTCGAGACCCTTCACAGCTCAGTTGCCCTTCTTGGGACACACTCCAGCACCTCAATGTCTTTCTTGTCATGAAGGGGCCAAAACTGGACGCAGAACTTGAGGCGTGGCCTCATCAGTGCTGAGTACAGAGGGACGATCACTGCCCTGGTCCTGCTGGCCACTCTATTGCTGATACAGGCCAGGATGCCATTGGCCTTTTTGGCCACCTGGGCGCACTTCTGGCTCATGTTCATTTGCTGTAGACAAGCAGGACCCCCAGGTCCTTTTCCACCATGCACTTTTCCAGCCACTCTGCCCCCAGTGCTGTCTGGGGTTGTTGTGACCTGAAGACAGGACCAGGCATTTGGCCTTACTGAAGCTCTTAGCACTGACCTTGGCCCATCAATCCAGCATGTCCAGATCCCTCTGCAGAGCCTTCTTACTCCACATGGGAACCCCTCCCTAACTGTTCACTAGGAACAATTAATGACAAGTGCGTTGACATGCTGTTCTTTCACAGGGACTGGAGCTCAGGGAGATTTTTCTGGAAGGTCCTAGGAGAAACCTAGTCTTGGCAGAACTCTTGCTGCATTAGCAGAACTGGCACACCTCCTCTCCCACACAGAAGGTCCCATTGAGATTGCTTTAAAAATTAAAAAGCTGCATTAAAAATAAAAAAGGGTTTTGACTGGCTCCAGTGTTAGAGTGGAAGAGGATGATGTAGCCTCTCGGACTCATACTGATGTTCATACATAAAGATGTGTGTGGTTAGGTCTCGCTGAACTCAATAGATTGCATCAACATATGAGGCTAGGTATCAGGTTTCCTGCTTTTGAGTGGGGATAGGCTAAGTTCTCTTACTTGCTCCCAGAATCTGAAGAGAGATAACTTGTTCTGGTTTCCCAAAACTCTTGCTTCATTTGTATTTTAATTCTGAACTTATTTAAATAACGAAAATTGGTTTTGCCAGACTATGTCTGGATGAGGGCCCAGTTCACCCAGTGTCCCCGCTCTGACAGTGGCCAGCACCAGTTGCTTCAGAGGAAGGTGCAAGATACTCTGTTAAGACTCAGTTACAGAAGAAGCAGGCCCCAGGGAAAACATCTTCCTAAATCCTGCTAGCTAGAGCTTGGCTTCTGTCCTGATGCCCAAGGATTTATATTCCTTCCAAAACCCCTTGTTTATTTTAAAGTATTAACTGTTATGAATCTGGCTAATGTTGCTTTTCATGTTATGCCTAATACTGTTTTGAACAGGTCTGCAATCTTTGGCTTCAGTTGTATCCTTTGGCAGTGAGTTCCATAAGCTAATTGTGTATTATGTGAAAAAGTACTTCCTTCTATTAGCTTTCAATTTTTTGCCTGAATAAAAATTATTTTACTATTTTATCCCTCCTTCCCCTTTTCCTGTTTTCCTCAGAAATAGATACACAGCCCAGAGCTGGAGCAGAAGGGAGAGACATGTACTACTGATCTAAATTGTGCCTGCGATCCAAAGACAGGCGATGGGTTAGATGGAACACATCTCCTAGCCAACCCCACACCTAGCCAGCCCCAAGCAGTTTGCACTATGATGTGCCAGCACCCCAAAAGCAGAGCTTCTGTAAATAGCTTTCAGAGTCACAGATGTCTCTAGAACAAAATTTTTTTAAACTTTATTGTAACAAGTTATAATTTTTTATGTTTTAGTTCAGACTTTTATTAATTTATTTATGTCATATATTTACTGCTTTATTACAGACCAGTGGTCTTTAGGACCAGAATTGGCAAATGCAAGGGTAAAACTTGCTATTAGTTGCCAGCCAGCATTCCTCCCCATTCACTAGATATACTTCCCCGGAAAAGAGACAGATGGCAGTGCCAGCGACATACTTCCTTGGAGATTTTCCATCAAGGAAAACTTCCTTAAATTAAAAGCTGAGTTCTCTGAGAAACCAAGTAGAAAAGTCTGCATAAGTAACTTAGGACTTACTCTTGCAGTGTTCTTCATATCTCCTAGTCTATGACAAGTAAAAATTACTTTCCAACACTGCCTGTCACTGTGAAGGTTCTCTGCTGGAGGTGCAAAACAGCAAGTTTACCAGTGGCAATTACTCACATGATCTCAGGCTGAATGGGCTCTGCTGGCCTCCATCAAGCTGTAAAGATCTATGACCCAGAGATGTAAGTTTGCATTTACCCCAAGACTGCATGGATGGCTCTGCAGCAATACCAGATTGCTCCTCATGCAATACAGGAGAGTATGCAATACAAAGAGCATTGTAGCATTAACTCCATCTTTTGCTTTAAAAATCCCCAGTACTGCACTACACTTAAAATCTGCTCTGGTCACCATTCTGATAATCAGATGTGTGCCACAGCCTGTACTTCATACAGATTATCGTCTCTGTCTTCTAGAAAAAACATATTTCAGTCCTCCAGGCACATTAATCACTAGCCAACCAAGCAGTTTAATTAATCAAAATCTGGGCCTTACAACTGATGCAATTTAATAAATCAATTTCAGTGCCACTGTGGGCATACCAGGCCACTTCATCATTGTCACCTACTGGACTGGAGGAAGTGAAACTGCTTCATTTTCAGTAACTACTTATTTAAAGGCAGAGCAGAAGTGGCATGGCTGTTTTATTCATGGATAGGCCCTGGTCAGGGAATTTGAGAAAGCCAGCTGTATAGAAAGTGGGGGTGCTTGCTAGGCTAGGCATTCTACCTCATGAATGTATTCTTGGGAGCTCTGGGAGATCACCCAAGCCAAGATACAGGCAAGGTACAGTGCTGCCCTAGAGACCACTACAGTACTTCAAAGAACAAGATGCTCATCAAATGACAACATAAACAGCTAGAAGGCAGCTAGGAAGGATGGCATGGAAAGGAATGCAGGAATCACAGCAAACTTTTCTGTTGCACCTGCTCTCTATACTTGGGCATGTCCCTAGTGGGTGTGAAGGCAAGCCCTTGCAAAATGCCCCGGCTACCCTCTCAGATCTTCACACTGCCCAACATTTTTTGCATATTGAGCAGAGAATGAAAGAGGATGATTGGCCTTTTGAATTAAAAAATGAAATGCTGCCATGTTACTAAAAGAGGTGGTGCTTTGGTATGGGTTGATGCCTGGTTGTATTTAAATGCTTACAAAAGTAAAAAAGGATGAATCACCCTAATTCCAACACTGCCTGGACTACTAACAAACTAAGAAGTCTGAAGCTGGAAGCAGTCACATTTTGCTAGTGACACAATACAGGACAAAAAAAAAAGGAATAATTCTAAGACAATTAAAAGACTGCAAATCAACCTCTATTAATATGAAGCAAGATTGTTGCAATTTTTCATTCTCCTGACTTAGAGAAAATCTATTTTCATGTTACTACAAAACCCAAGCCAGAAATTTGGAAGAGTTTATTCGGTTTATCCATTCCTCTAGGGCTACTATGCTTCACTCTTTACATAGACCAGCGCACTGGGTTTCAATTAGGACGACAGAAAAACATAAATCTAGGTTTCTTGCTGGAGTTGTTTCTGTAAATCATACTCCCCATCTATCCCATCCAGCAGCCACCAGAGACATGCAAAAATCGTAATATTGAGTTTTTATGCATGACAACCTTCTTCCTCTTTCCCATTCAATTACTCTTGACTTTCTAAAGCTGCTAGTACCTAGCAAGAGCTACAAGTACATCACAGATGGACCAATTTCATTGAATTGCAATAGGAGGGATTAATTCCAAGCTTAACAAGGAAAGCTAATCACAGCCTTAGCTACAGAGAGACCACCAGCTCTTCTTTGTTTTGACATAGCAAAGCCTACTTTTTACAGTGATGGTGTCTACAGCTTACAGATTTTGAAACCATGGTGGTGGGGAAAATAATCAGTTGCATGAGCGGGATGTTAAAATGTGGTTTTAACAGAGCTGGAATTTCTGAGACTGCTTGTACACTTGCTTTGTACCATGGTAGGGTACATTGAATGCCTTTGCTGTCATAATCTGTAACACCGAAAAGGAAGTGAGGAGAGGAAAACACAGAAAATTAGGGCTTTTGGGAGAAGAGCACTATAGCTTTTTTATCAGAAGGAAAAATGTTAAAGTATTACAATAAATGACAGTACTGATGAGATTTTTCTCCTAAGAGAGGATACAAAGAAATTCACCATCTCTATACTATGAGTTCTAAGCTGTACTTAAAGATAACAGTTCTTCACTTCAGAAGAAAATGCAATTCAAGTAAAAAATAAATGTGGGAATCTGAGACCATCATCTATAATCTTCTTCCTAAAAGAAGGCTGCAGTGTTACCAAAACCTAAACACCACCTTAGACCATCTTTCTAAAGTTCTCTCTTTCTTATGTACAGGAAGTGCAAAAACTCCAGATATATCAGGAACAACCACAAATCTAGCTATTTTGCACAGGATTTCCAAAGGGTAATCCAGGGCCAAAGTCCAGGGTCATGGAAGACTGTTTCATATCAGGAAATGTTGGGACATTTCAGCACCTTGTTGGACAGGGATGCTGCCCTCACCCACTGACTGCCAACATGACACTCCCTTCCCCATTCCTATCTGTAGAAAATCTGTTCTCAGCTGAAGAGCATTCATAATGTGTGTGAGTCTATAAAAGATCTTTTGAAATCCATGATTCCAAGATTTCAACAGCTCTGTCCTCCCAGACCAGCTGTTTGTTCACAAAGACATTTCTTCTGCCAGGGCCTGTCACCCCTGCTGCTAACTCCTGTTTGCAATGAGATTCCAGCGGTCGGCAGCTTGGGCAGCCTTTGCAACTTCCCACACTGCAAAGCCCTGATACTCCCTTTTCCATCATTTTCAGGCTTATGGTGATGCCCCACAAGCACTGCAGCCAGTTCCTGACCACACGGGACTGCTGCTCCCTGACCAGTGCAGGGTTTGCAGAGCTGCTCTGCCAAGGCACCTGTACATTTGCAGGTTTAGAGGCTCTGTTTGACCAATGGAGTTGAGTTTTCCAGGGCAGCAGTGCAAGGGTTACCATCTCACAGCTCCATAGAAGTTGTGAGGAACAGTAAAAGCCCTTTTCCACTGACAGCACTACACAGCAAGCTCCCAGATCCAATGCTGAAGGCTCCAGGCTGCTGGGGATTGACATGGGAGAAAGATGCAGGGTGCACAGATAGTGATGGACACCACAAGACAGGCAAGCCCTGCACAAAGCCCTAGGAGCTGCCTAAGAGCAGTTAGAGATACACTAGCAAATGGTGCATTTTGCTTTTAATGCACTCTTGCAGGCCACACTGTTTTTGTAATTTTGAATGCAACTTAATGCAACAGCCACAATGCAACTAATGAATCAAACACAAGCCAGATCAGGTGAAATGTAAATTCAAGCTGTTATGCACAGCCCAATAGGAGTCTTCCTTGTATGGCAGGTAGACAGAGTAACAAAGAAAATTAGCCAACTAGTGACTAAAAGCCCCCACGCACACACATGCACACACACACAGAGGTGCATGCAGTCACACTCACTCTTGGACGCAGAAGGCTAAACAACAGAATCATATCCAATGCCGGAAATATTGTATGCTCGTTAAAATACTGGCCAGACTGCTTTATGATTACTATCCCAGGATTTTAAATGATGGCTGAGTTTGAGATGAGCCTTGCAGAACAAAAACTGACGATGAATAGAGGAGGGAAGTGGAGATGAAGAAAGGGAGTTAGACATCTAGGAGAGACTTTTCTCCTAGAGCAGCCAGAATTAGTTTGACAAGCAGCCACTCTTTCTAAGCCAATGTTCGTTCCTTCTGTCTGTTGGGGCATTATCTTAGATGACCAAGAAATTATGGAAATGAATGAGAGAAGCATAGCAGCATAAGCTATTTAACACTGCTCACAGCAGCTCATAGCAAATCAGAGGGGAAAATAGAAATGTGGCCTGTGCTGCATCCTCTCAACGCAATTGGAAGGATCACTGATCATGCCAGCTCTTATCCTAGACTCTTTGGGGTGTTTTTGCAGTTGTTAATTTTTAATTTGCTCTCCATTTGCAGTTTAAGACTGCACCAAGTGAATGAGCTAGGCTGTATCTTTCAGCTAAATGTAAAACCGATCATTCATAACATGAAAAAAAAAACCAGTAAGGAGATGAATAACAGTAAAAAAAAAAAATCACATCTCAGGGCAATGTGGTCTTCATTCACAATTCCAGATAGTTATTCTTCCAGACAATGAGTAACACCCAGCAAACTCCTCTCAACATTGCGTACAATGCTGATTCACTCTGGGAGGCAGATCACCTTTATTTTCCCTTAATGGTGAATCTGTCAGCCATGCCAAACGTGAAGTAAGAGAGTCTACTTTTTTCTCACGGATGCTACTACTAGCAGGTATACACTTTCCCTCTGAATTGTCCCCTTCTCCTGTCTCCACCCCCCTCTTTTGGAAGAGCAAGGTTACCATAGTGAGCATAATATCCATCATTTCCTATCAGGAACACACTAAATCAAATCAATCTGCTGTTGACATCTCTGTCCTCCCACTAATGCCCTGTTGTCTCCCCTTTATAGTATTTGTGATCCACACAGGCAGAGATATTTTAGACACACCTAGATCATAACAGCACCAAGTTAGCATCCTGCATGGTTGCAAACTGGGCGTCACTAATAAGAAATGGCCGTGTGAAGAGGCTGAATGAAGCTGATGAACCACAAGGGAGCTGGCAGGAATCCAGAGGACTAATAAACCTCTGCCCAGAGTGGACCTTCAGCCCCACCACCAGTGACCAAGTCTGTAACACAGACTGGGCTGGCAGTTTCGTACTTTGTCTAGATCCCACGTGATTCAGACAACTTGCAGAACAAACAGGCAGAAAAGCAGAAAATGGAGGCAGGCAGATGTGAGTTAATGCTCATGCTGAGGCCTGAAAAGGAGCAACTTGCACATGCAAGATGCTTACTATGACCAGCTGCCAACATTCTCTCTTCCAAAGGTTAGCAAGGCTGATGCACCTTTCTGACAAGTGCACCAATAATGTAAATGAAACATAATTGATAATCATATGGGTGCTTTACAGTAGTGTCCCTGCTGCCACATGACTCCGTATCTAAAGAGCCACCTGCATGTGTGACTGTGTGAGCTCATCCATTAGGTACTCACAAGCTATTCTTTTGCACCACCAAACCTGCTCTGCAAAAACTTCCCTACTCTGTCTCTCAGAAGAACAGAAAATTTCTTTTCAGTGGAATTTTTCAAACAATGCTCTACCTACACCATGAGGAAGGGAAAATTTCCATTTGAATGGTCTGCAAAAGTTGCAGACAACTGGCAACATGGACATATCATGGCAAATTCCATAGAAACATAGCTACAAGGCATACAGAACGTTCCATATTTAAAAGAAAGTAATTAATTTTTGTTATGCAAGATTTCTAGGCAGTTGTTTTCTGTTTCTGCTCAGCACTGGATGGCCTCTTTTATGCTTAACACCATGTAAGAGTGGCAATGATGTCATTCATTGCTGCAGAGGAAGTAAAAAGCTCTGAGCTTAGACCTTGGCAGGAAAAAACAGTTTTGCACTTAATCTTTAAACAAGTGTTTATTTAAATAAAGTTTGTTTTACTTGAATGCTAGTCAGGTCTGACAGGAGATTGGTAAACTTTCCCTAGGCACCCAGTCTCTGGACAGATGAAAAGTCAAGGCAGAGCAGAGGGACTGAAGGCAGCCAGATGCTCTCAGCTCCATAATCAGTTTACAACCAAACCTCTCCTGACACCCTTACCTCCTCCCCAGCACCTGAGCCTTTTCCAGAGCATTTTTAAAGAGGTGAACATCTCTGCAGCAGTGGCTTCTTGAGTTTTGCACAATGTCCATTTAACAGGTTCTTAAAGGACCCCAAACTGCTGTACACTTGAGTTTTCCTGGTCAGCCCCCTCCTCTGACCCTCGACCCCACTGGTGGTGCTCCAAAATACTCCCTTCTTTGGAAAATTTGGGCTGGAAACCCTTCCCTCGTAACAGGCAAGTTCCGTGACAGAGCTGAAGGTCACAGCTGTAGTATGAGGCTTACCTCATACAGGTAAAAGAACAAACCAGGATAGTCTGTGTGACTATGATCGGTCTGAGATCTGAAACTAAAACATCACCTCATGGGTGTGCGGCTGTGGCTGTGTTTCTTCACACCCAAGACAGCGACAGCACTAAGCTTACATAAAAAAATGCTTATGTAAAAGATGTCTCTGGAGGAAATCTAGGAATCACAATATGCAGAAATAATTTGTGTGCCTGTAGCACAGCTAAAGGCAAATAAAATCAGCAGGAAACTCTGACTTTTTTGTTTAGGGTTGGGTTATTTTCCTGGTAAGAGACATAGTTAACAAAGACCCATAATGAAATTAATCTAAAATTCGGAGAATGACAGAAGTGCAAAAAGGGCACAACTCACTTTGACCACAGTTCAGCTTTATTTTTTATTCTAATTAGGTTATGTGTGATGAAAGCTCATTTGCCCACCGGTGAGGGAGAGCAAAGAGACAAGGGCAGATAAGGGGTCCTCAAATCATGCCCTGCCTGGCCCCTCCCAGGCCCATCACAGGAGCCTTCAGCCACACATTGAGGGATGAAACCTACCACTCTGATCCAACTGGGAAGGCTTCCTGGTGCAGCTTTCGAACAGAGGGGCATTACTGTGGGTGTCTGGGACCCCTCACGGGATGCAAGGGAAGAACATTTTGGCATAGTACAAGTCTTGTGATGAGATGTTTAGTGGAGGAAGCAAAGGCAGGGAAAGAGTCGGATCCAAGAAGTTTGACAGGGAATAAGCATGCAGAAACAGGGAGATATGAGGACTGTACGTGTAAACAAGCTGCTGGTCATTGTGCTTCTGTGGCTGTGCCTTGCACACGATGAGTGTAATCTGTCCAGTCTTCTCATTAAACTCCATTGCTAGCTCTTTTAATGGGTGAGTGGTGTGCCCGTGTCATGTGTGAATGTACATGTGTCTGTGTGTGTGCCTGCTATGAATGTACGCCCAGTTTCAGTCCTGCATGGAGCTAGGGCATGGATCTGCTGCAGCCTCACCGTTTCTCACTTTAGATACAGATAGATACAGTGTATATCTCCTTGGGATGAGGTCATCAAAGCTAAAAGATGAACATGCTTGTTCTTTTTTCTTCCTATAAAAAGTTTCCCACGAAAAAAACGACACAGTACCTGTTTGAGAAAGAGGGACTTTTAAACAGTTTGGGGAATTAAAAGATTTTGTCATATAGAGAAACATTTTCAAAACTAGCTGGGTTAGTGGAAAATGCACCCACCATCATTTTAGAAATAGAATGTTCAGTTTTTCTGCTCTGTTGTAAGGCTGACTGTGCAGATGTTTTTAGTAACAGCAGGTCTCTCAGTGAATACAAGATGCTATCCTTTTTTTAAACTATTTTTTGGCTGCAAAATGTTTTTTTTGGAACACATCAGGGACAAAAAGCACACGTGTTTCAGACTGGGGTGTTATAATTTAGGGATGCTGACTGCAACTTGAAGGCAATAAACTTTAAGTGAAATAAAAAGTAACAGAGGTTTCCTTTGGAGATGTTCAACTGACAAACAGCCTGCAAACATGATGCACACCTCAGGTTAGGCTGCAGTGAAGAAGAATCTTTGCAACACAGTGGGACTACAGTCATTTTTAGGGGACCAAAGTTCAAGGAAAATTGCATCAAACAGGTCACTCAGCATATCATCTTGTTACAGAAAATCCAGGGTAATGCCCCTTCCCATGGAGATGGATGCCTATGCTGTTTCATGCGGGTGTTCAGCAAAGGATAAAATACTGAATCCCCTTTTCTCTGCATCAGTCTAATTTGCCTTTGCCTAAACATGATGTATCCGGCTTCTTGCAAAGAGCATTAGTAACTAAAGCGTGTCTGGTTCCTCACTGTTACTGGCTCTGTATGTTCCTTCTCTGTTCTTCATGGTTTGCCCTGTTGTTGAGATTACCTGTCTCATGAAAACAAAGTACTATACACATTGCTCCTCAGGGGCTTTCAGATTGGGTCACAAAACAGCAGACATACTCTCTGGTCTGATTTTTTACATTGTGTTGTGGCCACTGGTGAGATCTGCATGAAGATCTTGGGCACAAACAGTTTCTTCCTTGTCTGAAGATATGTGCTTGTCTTTCGGGACTAATTGCTACTTTGGACATCTCTGGAATAGTACTCAGTTGACAGCAAACATGTCTTCCATTCAGAGCAAAGCTTTTGATTCTTTCATTAGCATCTTAAAACAGGGGAGGATTTTTTTTTGTAACCTATTGATGGATGTGAAACCTTCTTTGCTTTTCACACCCTTCCTTCCATTTTAAGCATGCCCTGCTAAATATAATGGCTGTTTGCAATGCTTTCAATGATGGCAGGAGACATCCAAGTCAGACAATGGAAGATTTAATTGTATTTTTTGCAGTAACATAGGTAAACAAACAGCAGAACCCTCCTTGTAACTCTTGTCCAACTTAACTTTTAAATGAGTTAAGGCCTCTATTGGGAAGCAGTGTCTTTTGGTAGACGGATGGATTAAGTTGCAAAAATCCAGGTGAGCTTCTGAGCCCACCAATGTATCTTGAAGCCCCTACAGTTTCAACATATTAATCTGATCCCAGTGTTCTTATACTCCACAAGCATCACCTTCTGCTGGTGCTCTGGGGCTTAACTTCACAAAGGTCAATGTGGCTCCCTACATCTGTGGTGGATATGGCTTGATGTATGTATGCATGTACTGTACATCTTAGGGAGCATCTCTTAAGGAGATTGACTGAGCTAACATGTCATGGACTTAGCTGTGGTCCAAATGTTATGGATGCTGGGTTATTAGCTACAGGTATTGTCCTTAAACACAGTGACATGTAAGTGTCTAAGCTTGCTAAACTTGTGATATCTCTTGCTTCCAAACACTGCCTGGACCACTTGCCATCTATCCCGATTTCTTTGTGCTGCAACCAAACCAAGAATATTTTTGAAGACCTTACTGTTGCATTCCATATATCCTTGCTCATAAGCCCAGCAACTCTGCTGCCAGTGCTCAGGAAACTGGGTACACTCAGTCTGAGTTTGAATTGCCAGCCTGTCTCATATGCACCTTATTTCCCACAGCCCTCAGACAACATGATCACACTATTTATTTAGGGGGATTTATTCAGAGTCAGCATCAGCCTACTGCCTGCAACATAGACGCTAACGAATAGCTTCTAAGATGCCTGTAGGTATGAAAGACCTCAGTTCAATAATGCCAACAGCTCTGCTTCATTCTTTGAGCTCTTTGCACACAGTTTCTCTTCTTTTGCTCCACTACTGCCAAGGATCACAGCAGTTGGTAGAAACAAGACACCCTGGGAAACCATGTCCTGTTTTCACTTTCTGGACTGTTTCTCTGTGCTGGAATGGGAGGAACTACAACCGTGATGACTTCAGACACTGCCCTGGGTGGCTTCTGTGCACGTCTCACAGCCTAGAAATCCACCCTGGGGCAGTCAGGGTAAGGAGCCTCATGCATGCAAATGGCTTTCCCAGTGAGCCAGCACAACAAGTTTTAATATCTAGCTAAGTGTCTGGGGCTGGATCCCATCCAGGCTCAGCAATGTGATTGTACATCACTTTTCTTTCTGGCTGACCTGGACAATGGGGATCTGCTGGGTGACCCCAGCTTTTCTGATACAGTCCCTCCATGTTCTAAACTGCTTGTGTTGGGTTGGAAATACAGACAGGTACAGTGCTCAGGAAAATACCTAAATGCCCTTAGTCAGCATGTTTCAGCTGTGAAGTAACTGAAGCCATATTCTCCAGTTCTTGTAGCCTCACCTCTCCTCATTTCCTGATGCTTTCCCTAAACACTTCCATGCAGAAACAGCTCTCAAACCCTCTGGGATCCCTGCAGAAGGCTTTGTGTATTTGCCTGCTGGGACCTGAGCAGAAAGGCAGCGCTCATAAAGGAGGTGTCAGAGAGGTTCCTTGAATGACAAACGTGAGCAAATAAGAGCAAAAACAAACGCAGCATAAGGACCTTCACTCCAGCCTGGGCTGCCTCTTACCCATCCTGCAGTGCCTGTACTCCCCTATTAATATGATTTTTCCTCTGAAGCTGTTCAGAAAGCCCCAGGGGAAAGGTCTGCCTAGAAGAGTTAGCTTTGCCTGGCCACGCTGACAAAAGCAGCTGCCCACACCAAGCACACTCCATTTGTAACATTACTCTTAGGAAGATGCCCATGACTGATGTCCGCTCACAATAAAAGAAGGGTTTTCTTTTTCCTTAACTAGCACTTTGGTGGGAAGAGGAAAGCTTGCACACGCCTCAGAAGTGAATGGCTTACCCTTGCCTGTGTGGAGCTAAGCCACAGGACTGGAGACAGAAGAGGGCAGAACTCTCTGGGGGGCACTGCTTCTGGGCATGGAGAAGAAGTACAGCCAGGAACACTACAGGGAACAGGCAGTGCTGGCTATGCTGAGAGTCCTATGAGGCCTGGGAACAGCCGGGCTCTTGGCTTCAGTTACGGAGCAGCAGAACTGCACTTCAGAGACCACTTATCACTGCAATAAATCTTGCTTCTCACTGAGCACATGTGGAAGCTGAGACATCTGACAGTGAGGAGGGCTCCTGTAGGCAGGGGTTTGGCAGCACAGGCAGGCAGCAGTTTGTACAGAGCTATACACTATTGCCAGTGATGTGAGAGAAGCAATACTCTTACTAAAGCTGCTGTTTACAAGTATTTTCTTGGTGACTCGTGTGGGCAGTGAGAAGAAGAAGGGGGTTTAGATGAAGAAATCTCTTTTAAGCAAAGAACTGAAAACAAAATTTAAAACAAATCCACAGCATCACAGCTTCTGTATAACACATCATGTGTCTTCCCCTCCCCCCGCCCCCCCAATCCCCCTCCTGGCTTCAGCGACAAGCTGCTGGCAGGGTGAGCCTTTCCTTTAGCATGAAGAGCTGGTCCTGCCACACTCCCATTTTTAATGCTGCATTTGCTGTAGAAAGCATGAGATGTCAGTGCCTTCTCACACCATATCCACACCCTGCTGCACCCAGCAGTGAGTCAGCACCAGATGCTTGCAGGCTTGGGAGTCTCAGCTTCATCAAGTGTAAATCCCTGCAGCTCCATTGGCTACAAGAGCTCCTCAGAGCAACACCAGCTGGAAACCTGCCCCTGTAAATCTCTGGGGATGAGCTGCCCAAGCAGCTCCGCCTCAAGCTGGTCCTGCACAAGGGTCTCATTCTTCCTAGTTCCCAAGTCCATTTCCACTCGTCCTGAAGCATGAAAGGGCTAGGTGGAACTGGGAGCCAGGACTCTTTATTTAGACTGAGCATGCAGAGTTTGCTTCATCCGCAGTCTGAATAAAAGTCTAAATGAGTACAAATGAAAGTCAGGAGCTTGTGTGCCTGTGTGTAGGGAAGCAGTAGGGCTGCAGCCTGCTTCTGTCTTCATCGGAAGAAAATGGGCATTTGTAAAGCCTGCACACATCTAGTTTGGAGACAGACTGAATATCCATTATGTGCACACTACCAGGAGCCTATTTTTAGCCACCGGGCAATGATAGGGTATCTGTCAGTGTTGTGTTCAAACCTTATCCCATGCCTGCCATTTTCTTTCCCCCTCTCTTCATGTCTTCAGCACCCCTCCCCCAAACTTTCCCCTACTTATGGAAACTGGGAAACATTTGATGATATTGGTAATGAGATTCCATCTGACACAGACAACAAATCATTCAAGAAAGTTTTAGCTCCTTTCTCCATGACTTTTCACAACAAACAGATCAAAGACAGTTCTATGATCACGACAGGAACATCGAAGCCTTATAGCTTCCCTTCCCTTCCCTTCCCTTCCCTTCCCTTCCCTTCCCTTCCCTTCCC
>NW_024581072.1:2670584-2778537 GCF_017639235.1 Corvus kubaryi | reverse complement strand
CCTTCCCTTCCCTTCCCTTCCCTTCCCTTCCCTTCCCTTCCCTTCCCATGAGCAGGGTTTGAAGCATGACCTTCTCTGCATTGTGCCGTGTGATACTTAGCAATTAGAATCTGAAACACTGACACTATTTTATTACCATAATGACTTTGCAAGTGCATGTGCCTCCTGGTATTGCCAGTCAAAATGAGACATGGAACCAGAGGGGTTAACAAGAGTGACACAGCCCTCACACACATTGCGGGAGCCGGGGATGACAGAAGCAGCACACAATCTGCTAAGTGAAGGTCTCTGCTGAGGCCCTCATCAGCACACAGAGCCCAAAGTGTTGACATAGAGCCACAATAAATTTTTATTCTGCTGTGTTTTATGGCATGTCATATCCAAAAGACATACCTCAAATGGTCTGAGGCATCAGAAAGCAATTATAAGATTGGCAAAGTAATGAAAAAAATGGATAGTGTTGCAGTTACAAACAAAATGAGCAAAACTCAAGCATTTCAAACAACTGCAGAAAATAGGACTCTAACATGGCTACTGCCCAGAAATGCTCAGCTACACAAAACTGTTATTTTAACAGTCTTATACATAGCCTCTAAATAAGAATTGATTTTTTCATATCAAATTCCCTTAAACCAGTATCTAAAATAATTTCCCTCACTTAAGAATTTCCTTATTTCCCCTCACATTAGGATGGAGTCTGGACTACTTCCAACATAACTCCATTATAACCAAGGCATCTTCTCGCTGATCTGTATAGTTAACCCAAGTTAGTGCTGTACTTTCAAAAGCATAACTCAACTGTGACTCCAGAAGACTGGCAGGAAAGAACATCCATGGACAGTAATTGCCCCATCTGCTCCAGCTCTGTCCCCAAAATATACAACGCTGCACTGTCCCTGTGACTTATAAATAGGCAGACCCCAGCAGACAAAAGTTGTTATACTGATGGAGAACTGAAAATACTCAACAGCTGTGAGTCTCCCCAGTCATTTATCTCTGAATTTCAATGAGTATCTCAACACGAAATCACTCTCTTCCAAAGCTAATTTACAACTTCTTTTTGTCTCTGTAGCAGTACTCTGGAAATTTGTGGGCAGGGTAGTAGTTTTACAAGGCTAGTTCACATGTTTTGTCACCTAAAATACTGCAAATAATAATCCTGTTCTTGGCTTGCAAGAAACAGTGACGGAGCAGTCTTTCAGGGAGCACATGCAGCAATCCCCTGAACTCAGTAAGTGATCAGAGGTACCTACTGGCTCAAGGGGAATGCAGAATGAGGGTGTTACAAAAGTCTCAGCAGCCCACGGGCAAAGGAAGGTTACCCCACAATGGTCACAGCATTCAAATGAGATTGCTGCACTCCACCACTTTGTGAGAACCCAGCCTTTCTCATTCTGGTGCATGATGAGCTAGCAGAAACGGATGTGCTAACTGAGAAATGTCTTATAAATTACAGCCTGGAGATGCTACTGACTAAAAGCATGCTGGCTGTGGTGCTGGTGTACTGCCTGCCTATTTGCTTGCTGTTGTAGGCTGTGCGAAAACAGAGATTTTCTCTCATCTTATTTTGCAGATCTTACAATAGGAGTTGTGTGCACCCAGAGGGCACCACCTGCCGCCCCCACCACCCACCCCCTCCCGCTTCACACAGCTGTCTTTGGCCATGTCCACGTGGCATTCCTCACGTCTGGGGTAGGTATTTCTGCAATGGATCAGTTTGCATCCAAAACCTCAACACTTTAAAACTAAAGCTAACCCCAAAAACAGAGCTGTAGAAGTACCAGGTTTGTACTCTTGGAAGAGGACATGGAGACAGCTCACAGGGTGTTACAAAGGCTATTCACTCATGACTAGGCTATTTTTGACTTGCTGAGTCTTTTAATATTCATGCAACATTTCTTCCTTCACATAGTGCAGGAATCACAATGTAAAAACTCACTATTTTTCAAACCACAGAGCCACAGGCTCTGTGGGAGGGAAGTACAAGAAAATCTGTGTTTGCCTGTGTAGCATTATGGTTTTTTTGTCTGTTTCCTTATTTAATGAGAGTTTTACTGTTTGCATCTCCTTGATTTTTGGAAAAAAAGTCTGTGCCAGTTGTGATGAAGAATACTAACACGGTCCTGAAACAAGTGCTTTTCAGCAAAGGGTCTGAGGGTCTTCATGACAGTCCTGCTAGGCAGCTGGGATGAGGACCAGCCCCTGGCAGAACAGCCTGAGGTCTTGCAATGTATAGTGAGGAACAAATCACTGTACAATGTTTTATATGCTGGTACACAGACTGGTTTCAAGGCAGATATACCTATTGCAGACCTGGGTGATGCTCTTTCTAGTGGTGATGCTACCAGCTTGACACTCAGGAGTAGCAGCTTGAAAACTCACTAGAGGTGGAAACTACTTGCTCAGCACTGGGCTGAAGCAATCAAATAGGACCTGATTCCTTCTGTATGACTGCAGCTCAGTTAGTGCACTCATGCTGTTGTCCTGTCCTTGTAATGGAAAGAAACACACTGCAGAACAGTCCAAGATCAGTTCCTGCATCCTAGAGGCAGAGCACGCCGCTTATGTCTAAAATTATCTCCTTCACTGCATGGTTTTGGTCCAGTGTACTGCCCATGCATTCACATCACCTCCTGAGACCACACACACACATCCTTGCTTGTGGTTCCTGTTTCCATCCACTGCCAGGGAACATTACACATAATGTATAATGTGCATAAAACCACAAGCCTTGAGATAAAGCACAAAAAAAGATGAAAAATACATATCTATACTGCTTTGCTAGAATGAAATGGCCACAAATGAATCTTAAAAACTAAAGAAACAAGACTCAAGCCATGGAGAACAAGAGAACTGGGATCGCATCCGTTCCAGTGTGGGGGTCAGGCAGATGCTCTGGGGAGGTATGAGCAGGAGGAGAGGGTGCCAGATCTCTGCTGCTGCCACAGCTACAAAGCAAGCTGTTCTCTCCTTTCTGCCACACTTGCCTTTTTCAGAGTAAGAGCTGTTAAGCATTACAGAACTTGTTATGTCTTCCTCTCAAATCCTGCTTCTGCTTTGCATACTGCTTTTTCTGTATCTGCAGCTATCCTTATTTTTCTCCCTGTAAATCTCTGGAGCATCTTTGCTTCTTGCATTCGCCTCTGGTGCCTTCCATCCTGGCTTAGGAAGTTAGTCCCTGCATTTCCAGAAAAGTGTTTGTTGCTCAACTTTGTTCACCCCTCGTTCACTTCCTCTGACTGTGTGTACAACTTTCTCCACCTTTCAGTTTTGGCCTGAAGGAGGATCAGCTCCAGCGTCAGTAAAAGCAAGGCACCAACAAGGCACAGGCTTTAGGGATAGTGACACTTAACTGTGCACATCCAGCTGGCTGTCAGTGTCATGCTCAGCTGAAAAATCCTAGAGAGTATGCATTAGCATGCGTGAGAGCTTCTTTTTTTCACTCTGAAGTGAAAAATCTTTCAGGAAGCACTGACTTCAAGTACTGTAGCAAACCAAATGCCTAAATTCCTACAAAGTTTTTATCTGGACTTGGGACAGCACCCTTTGGAACAAGGGATGGCTGGTGCACTTAGCCAGAGCATAAAGGACCTGATATCAAGCCCCTTGTTCCCTGAAGTGGGAACGAATCTGCATTCCATATACTGAAAGGGATTATGTTCAGTGTTGAGCTGCTGGCACTCAGTGCAGGGAAGGACTGGAAAAGACTGAGCTTTGTTGTGGTGCCCAACTGGAACACCTCAGCCAGAGCCCTCAGCAAGCCAACAGCACATCAGCATTTTATGGCTTATATTCACAGGTGCTGCCTGTGCCTTTAGAGAGTGGAGGGGCGAACACTGCCATCCTGAGAGGGTGAGTCTGTGAGACCTGCAGGAACACAGCAAGCCCACTTCTAGCCCAAGACTGGGGGGACAATACTCTTGGGCAGATGGAGTAACTCTTTGGTATGGTCCCGTGCAGGGCCAGGAGCTGGACTCAATGTTCCTTGTGGATCCCTTCCAATTCAGCATATTCCATGATTCTGTGATTTTGTGACCTAGCCATCAACAAGCTCCTTTCTCAGTCCTCCTCCAAGTTTCATTCCCCACCGCCTGACTCCAAGACCCACACTCTCCATCCCAGGACTGACCAGCCTGCCGAGCAATCCTGGTTTATTTTTCCTGCACACAGATCCAGCACAATTGCTCCCACAACACTGCAGGGGAGTCTTTGCAGATGCAGCACAGGACTTCTCAGAGGACAAGCTAAAGGTAACTGTATGGGGCTGCTGTAGAAAAGCACTTTAATTGCTTTTGATGCTGCAGACTAACTTCATTAAGCCCTAGGCAGATGAGTCACAGTAGCAGGCTGTACTGGTGAAGGAAACACAGTGGGACATGGGAAAGTAGGCAGCCTTTCCACAGTAATTAGACAATTTCTGTTCGAAGTGGAACTGCCTGATGTCTTGCCTTCAGCTGAACTTTAACAGTAGGTGATCGGAGATGTCCTCAAGGACCAAAAGATGCTAAACAGTGTCCAGCATATCTGGTTTCTGTTGAACTGAATAAAGTAATGGTTTTCCTCAAAGGGCCTAAGAGCCTCCAAAACTCACACTTTCCTTATTTCTTTTAAGAAAAGAGAAAACTAATACTTGACAATCTACATCCACTGCCTTCACCCAATCAGATCTTGTCAACCTGGCAGACCCTCATCAGTATGTGCAGGGGAAGGGAATGTCCTTGCTGCAAGACCAAACATGGAAGGCAAAACCTGACACATTCACAACTCATCTTGCAGCAAAAAGGACATAGCACACTTTTTACCATGATTTTGCTAAGCTGAGGTGCAAGCTCCCTTGCGGTGGATGCTGTTACGCACAGTAACTAATGCAGGTGTGGGCCCTGTTCCTGAGACGCTGGTGTGACCCCCACTTGCATATCCAGAAATGCACCTCAGACAGACTCTTAGCAGTAGTCACCATGAGCTCATGTCACAAGAGCTTGGGCCTTGCTAAAACCATGCTGGCAAGAGAACTTGGAAGCAATACTGTGTGAAGGCCTGCTTATGAATTTGGGAATTTCCAGCCTCTGGGTATCTGAAATTATTACTGTTACCTATAAAAAGACAAAGCTGTGATGAAGAGCCTCCTGATGAGATCACACCAGACCTGCTTCACCAACCACATGCACATGGGCAACATGAGCTGATGGACAGGGTCCCTTCAGCTTCTCCACCCACTGTGGTCAGTGTGGGTCCAGCACTCTGACTGCAAGAGGCAGTCCCCTCAGTGCACAAAGAAGGGAAGACATGCTGCCTTCCAAAAAGGGGCTGCTAATTAGATGCACTGCAAGGTTTTGTGCTCCCCCCCCACCCCCGCACCTTTTTTTTTTTTGTCTTTTAACATAATATCTAGCTCTCAGGTGAGGCTGAATTACTTCTAGGTGCATTTGTACTAGAAAGCATTCAAACTCATCAGATAATCTTTTAGGGCTCTGTGTCATAGGTTAGCAAGCATAGTCCCAGAAGGGACGTCCTTGCTAAGGGGTGCTTACAGTTTCCTCTGGGAACTGATAGAACCTATCAGCTGGCCAGTTTGAATATGGACAATTCTCTAAGCCACTTAAAGTTGTGATCACCTCTGTGATCCACATTTAAGAATAGGCAAACTCCCCCTCCAAGCTCTCTCTCGTTTCCGGCACTGGCACAGGTGGCTGCGGGCCCCGTGTGGGGGCCAGCGGGCCCGGCCAGGCCCTGCTTGGGCCAGGCCGGGCCGGGCCACGGCCATCCTGGAGCCATGGACCTGTTCCAGCCATGGAACCCCCCCTGCTGCCTTGCCGTGGGCAGCCGGAGCGGCTCGGCTCTCCCCCCTCTCCACTGCGATAAGAAAAATTCAACATTCCAGCTGCAAAGCTGCAAGGCCGAGGTGAGATTAACCCTTTTTATTGCTGTGAAGAGCTGAAAACCTGAGGGAAGAGAGAGAGGAGATGCTTTAAGCTGAAATTCTGTTGTGAAGCTATGATATATCAGAGTATCCTGTTGTAATTTCATGAAGATATGGGGGGTGGAGTGTTCAACTCGTGAGCAAAAGCACCTGTGCTGAGATAGGCAGATGCTGACGCAGCTGTAATTTCATGAGGAGTTTGGACAGGGAGAGATGAACCAGATGAGGACTTTTGCTCCAAACGGGAAAGGAGAAAACCTCAGTCCCTAGAGATGCTCCCAGAGATAGTCCTAGAGATAAAGATGATGAAGACCCTTTGCTCCCAGGGAAGGAGAAGGGCCTCTGTTTTTGTTTCTGAACGGCTCGACCTTAAAATTGTACCCCAAAAAACTTCAAGAGTGGACCCTCGAAAGCAGTTGTGGGAAAAGCTGCAAGTCGGGGGAAAGGACTCACATCGCGAGCAGAGAGACTCCTCTTCCTGAATGGACTGAACAATATTTGGAAGTGGGCGGCTGTCTCGTTGTGATACTGTTTTCATAGCATGAGCAAGAAGAGACTTCTCTTTCTAAATAGACGGAACGAGGTTATTATGGAAGTGGTAAACAGACTGAACATCTTAAGGGTTGTCTTTGAACACTGTCAGTGGGAGAAGGGAGGAAGGTGGGGGGAGGAGGAGAGTTCTGAAGGTGGTATAATTTTTTTCCCTCTTTTAGGTCTGTTAATAAACTTCTTTATATTCTTTCAAGTTTGGTGCCTGCTTTGCATTTCTCCTAATTCTTATCTCACAGCAGATAAACAGTAATGAGTATTTTGGACCAAACCACTACGCTCTGTTACTTACTTTTTTATATAGCAAACAAATACTGTGAAGGCAAGAGCAAAAAAAGTCACTGAATGCAGCTGAATTAGGATGGACTTACTCCTGACATAATAAATTGGCTTAATAATATTGCAACAACGAACACTAATGAGAATATCCTCTTTTATTTCTTGTCCCCTCACTGTGAATTAAGTAGCTATATCCTGAAAATTATCAGGCTCAAGTTATCAAATATTTGCTTGAATGACACAATCTTCATGACAGAATATTGTCCTGAGAAGAGTTATTATGTAATATGTTTGCAAAAGAGTTTGCCAACAAACTGCAAAAGCTTTTTTATTTAATGCTTATCATTAACTGCCAATGTTTATAGAAAAATCTTGAGCAGCATGGTCACGGAACTTTATGCTTTCCTACATCTTTAAGCAGTTCATTAAAACAACTGTAATAACTAATGAATGCATAGCAGTCTTTAGTGGCTGTTGCTGTGCAGATCTAGTGGTAACTGCAGAAGGGAGCAGCTTTTTCAGAACCTGATTTTTATTAGCGTTTTCTACTTTTTGCTGCACAGATTATGTAGGAGCAGCTGCAGCTCCTTTGTGCAAGTTTATTTGGTTTCTGAAGGACTAAAACATGCTTTTCCTCCTTTATCTTTTAGAGTGGGGATGGACTTTCAGCTAGCTATGCGTTTGTGTCCAGGCTGCTCCTGGTGAAGCCTAGATCAGAACCCCCTCCTGGAAAACCCCTGCAAGTCTAACTATGAAAAATAACAGCTCTCATCATACTTTTGGATGAGAAGGCGGATGTCAAATTTTGCTGAATCAGTCTAAGTTATGTGTTCTCCCCCATGCAGGGCTTATTGCCATTATAATATTTGATTCTTGATGTTGGTGTAGGTGAGGATTACAAGAGCCAATATGGCTAGGGAGTTTTTCCAGGTAACTAAACAGACATCTTTGAGCTTCTTCAAAAGCTTTTTTTTTCTCTTCCATTCTCACTGTTAGTTTATTCTCATAATCAATACATTTATGGAATGAGGGCACTGTGGTAGCAGCTTTCTAAAAACTACAGAAAAAAAGCCATTGCTTTTTTGTGGCATCCCATGAAAAGCAATGTTCACCAAGGCTCCTTCATTTCAATTGCAAATCTGGAATGTGGCAAGTTTTTAGAATGGGTGTGAGATTGCACATTTAAATGTGATCTGGGTTAAAGCTGCTCTAAGACTGGTTCTATTATCCTGCTGACACATTCACTGGATTTGTGCTGGCATGGCAGAGGAGGGTGAAAGACTCCTTTTTGTGGGGCTCCCAGACTCCACAGTCACATTTATAATTGTGCAACTCCCAGGCCAGCAATACCAGTGGTCTCTTGTCCCTCTGCATGAGAGATGCCTTGCCACGGGATGTATGCTTGTTTTCTAGCACTGTGCTGCTTTCTACCAGTTAACTCCACAACCACCGCCGAAGAAGCTGTATGGATAGAGGAGGTGGTTACATCCAATTAAGGTTTTGTGCTTTGGTGGAAGGCAAAGCATATCCCTGGCTCTGCTATGTGCTTGCGTTGCACTGTTAGCAAGTGAGGATGTTCTCAGACATGGCCACTAATCTCATTTCACTCATTTTTTCTGACAGCTGGGGCCTGATCTTTCCAAAACATTGTGCCTTCTGAGTTCTGCTGGGAGGGGCTGAATGGGTAAGAGATAAGTCTCAATGCTCAAGCCCTGAGTGTATAAGGGAGAGGTTTTATAAGATGGTAGCACATTTGCAAGTGGTTACACCTGGTCCAATTTCTGTGGGGAAATTCATGTGAGCATGAACACCTGCAGAGTTACAGAAGAGGTCACACATAGGAGCTAAGTTAGTGGGATAGTTCTCTTTTGGCCACTATCTCACCCTTGAAGGTACCAACAGAGACTCCCAGCTGAGGATCTCTGACTCAGCCATCTGATAATCTGGCCATAGCCATCTGATAACTTGGCCAAAGAACTGATTTTGCAAATCACATGTAAACAAGTGAATGACACAAACTGCTTTATGTGACTCATACTCTCCGGAAAGGCACTCTGTAAACAGTTTTTATGACTAAAAACGATTATAATCTGTCAATTACAGCATGCTACGCAATTGGGCACAAGTGTTCCACATTTTTGTCATTTGTCACACATTGTTATGGCTTGTGTCACACACTGGCAAAACTCTAAAGGTTGAGAAGTTTGGTTATGGTCTTGAGAGTATGAGTGCATACAGGCAGTCTCTTCATGAGAAAAGATTTTGAAAAACAGGAGAAGGATGCTGGTTAGTGGGAACAGAATGAACCAGCCACAAACACACAGGTAGGTATGAACCATTCTACAGAAGGATATCTGAGTCATTATGGATGACAAATGGTGGGAAACAACAAAGCCACAGAAAAGGCACATCCCACGGCACGCTGCATCAGCAAGCCCTCACTGCAAGACTACAGTCTACTTTTTGAAGAACAAGGATGTGGACAAACCCAGAAGAGTCCAGCAATAATCACCCCAAACAGGAGCATGAACATATGAACACATGAACAAAAAGGAGTGAATAACTTCAGAAATGCTGAAATGGGGCAACAGATACTGTACACATTTAAGCTGTAGACCCGACCTTTATCAGTACAACAATTTACTGCTACTGCTGCCACAGATCATTGCAGACCAAAATCTGACTTTGCCAGGATATGTAGGTTCCCTACTGATACCAGATACATGCTGTTTGTATTTACCCTTTCAGAGTTCAAAATTCTAATGCAGTTCAGTGTACGGGAGAGGCTAGCCCCCCACAGTAGGCCTTGTAATCCATTGCAATTTTCAATTTTCAAATTTGCAAGGAAGGTTTTTCAGGCAACCTGCTCCATGCTTCTTCTGGTAGAAGGATATTAATTAAATGAGCCTTGAGTGAATTGCTGTCTGCAACCTTTAAACCCTTACATTAAGAGCACTAGCACTAGATAACAGATCAAAAAGAGTTTAGTTTTTAGAGTAGGCTTACAATGAAAGATTTTAGAAAAAATTACCAGTCTGCTTGGGGCAGCTGATAAAAGCATTTGGTTGGCTCAGATCTACCTTTCATACTCAGAACAAGAAGGATTGCTATATTCTGTGGACACAACTTTCTGAGCAACACAGGACATGCAACTCTTGAGACAGTGAAGGGGAATTAGTGAGAAATGAAAAAGATCCTGATGCTGTGTTTGGCAAACATTCTGTGTTTGGATCACGGTATGTTTGTATGCATGTACATGTGCATATGAACACATGAAATTTTGTGGAGGGCTGTGTGGAAAGCAATATTCACAATTCATCAGTTTAGTGTCATTTGGAGGATGCCGGATGTTTATTACTGGGAATATAATAGTAATTTCCTGTGGGAAAAAACTATTAGTGGAGTAATTCCAAAAAGTTTAAAAGATTACCCAATGTGTTTCTGAAACATTCTAGAGGATTTTAAACATTTGTAACATCATGCAGATCTTCCATTAATAACATATACGGACCTGTTTATTTTTTATTCAGCCAAAGGGGAGACTTTTTAGAATAAGGAAAAGTAAACCAGAAGCCTGGCCTGAAGGGCTTGCCACAAAACAAAACAAATTAAAATATGTCTTACTCTAACTCAGAAAAAAAATTCTGTTAAAATCCAGATCCCTGAAGATGCCTAGGTTTGAAGCCTGTTTTCTCATTAAAACGTTACATAGTTCATCTTGCCAATCCTAAGTGCTGAAAAGTCATGAAATTGGCATGAAAATTAAAATCTCATTTAAAATGACACACTGGGTTTTGGCCTCTGGATTTTTGATCTTTAGCTGCCCAGATTTTCAAACTTATTTTTGCAGTGGACACAATTAGAAATTATGAAAAAATAGCATTGCAGAGGAATGAAGTACAGGTGCTCATGTAGTATCAGAACTGAATAGGCTGATACTTTGTTAAGAAAGCTTTTGAGTACTAATTGCTTTTTGTCTATATCTGAATGGATATTACAAGCCATGCTCCACTGCTTGTGTTTTAAGTGCTACACTGGTGGAATACATCACTTGGTTATAACCAACTTCTAAGTCAATCATTCTGACTGTCCATGTTTCTGAAGTGCCTTTTATTACAAAACAGGTATCTCTAAAGAACTGTTATCTTAATTAAAGTTTGCAGATCTTTAGTCAATAGTCATTAGTAATTTTTGACAACAGCTGACCAAATCAGGGCCACGATCCAAGTAACAGCTGACACCATCTACACTGGTTGAATTCACAAAAGCAGGAGCTTTTATTGACAATCTAGGTAAATAACGGCAGAACAGATGCTATGGGGAAAATGTGCTACTGCAGCAAGAGCCTGTATCACCTCCCTTCTGCAGGCAGAAAGCCAGTGGAAAGCAATGCTGGATTTCATTTTTGACAACAGCGAAATATTTATTGGGATGAAATAGACCAAGGCTAGAGCTGCAGAAGTTGTTTTTCCACTGGCAGTGCAACCTTCCTCTAATGCATGGGCAGATCTTCAGAGGGATATAAATACCTAAATAAGGTGGTCGATATCTCAGGAGATTTGCTAAAAGGGTTGAACTCTACCTCTGAAGTAAAACACACCAATTCCTCCTTGCCTGCCTCCACCTCATACAGTTTTTAGGAGGAAAAAGAGAAGACAGAACATCCATCAACCAATAGCTAAGCATGTTATCTTCCACAGCTTTGAGTGTCAGTCTCACTGCATCCCCCCAGTGCCTTTCACTGCCCCTTGGGAGGAAGGTGAGGGGGTTGGGGTGGGTATTGCGTATGAATTTGTTCCGGGGAGGGGATTTCACACCTGAGTGTAAAGGGATTAATTTGATCTACTCCTATGCATGAGTTGCTATGAGTCTGGAGTGTGAGCAATATGTGAGCTTGCATAATCAAAGATGGAAACAGCAATAATCCTGACCATGTCCATGTGGCTTTTATGTAACAGAACAAAGCCTGTGCTGTGAGGGATTTTGTTCCTGTCCACTCATGTAAAGTCTGCCCTGATGCACTCCTCATCCAGGTCAGGAGGGACAGGTTTTGAGCTTGGAGATGCATCTGGTAGTGGGGAGGGAGGCCAGAAGAAGGAGGGACACAGTGGTCTTGGCAGAGAGCAGTTCTCACATTACACAGCATTAACTAAGGGCTGCCACACAAAATGAGCCAGCAGCTGCGACTTTGTTTTTGTGGAGCTTCTGCGTACAATTACAGCCCAAACCAGTAAGCACTACAGACCAAGCCATGCTGTTGCATCTATTCTGCTCTCCGTTCTCACATGCCCATAGGGAGTAGTCCCCCTTAGCTGTGCCCTTAGCTGGGCAGCACAAGGGACATCCAGCCTGCTTGGAAAGTGGTTGGTTATTGGCCAGGCATTGCAGCTGGCACACACTGCTTCTCCTGAGGCTCAAACCTGCAGCTTTCTGCACTGCTGCTGTGAATTTCTCTGACCTTTGGTCCAAAGCAAAGCTGGGTCACATCCATGATGACAAAAGGGTGAACATGAAGAGATGCAGCCCTGAGAAAACAGACCCTTGTTGCCCATGTTGCCCAGAACAGTGTGCCTCTCAAAACAACACTCTTGTGCTTGTGGAGAGAGCTGATTAGTTCTGCCCCCCGTTCAGGTCACATTCAGCCCCTGTGGCAGCACATACATCTTTTGTGGTACCTAAGTAGCTTGGTCAGTATGGAGTATGGGTGAGTCCTGCCCCAGGCAGCTACTGCACAATACAATACCCTTTTGTGATAATCCAGGCCCTGACTGGATTTCAGAACCCTCCCCTGTGGCTGCATGCTCCTGAGCTTGCAAGAGCTCTGTTAGCACCAGGAAGACCCTGCACTGCAGGAATGACATAGCAGGAGTTAGGCAGACAAATGTATTTTATGAGAAGCAATTACAGAGCTGAGTGTATTTGTGTGTGAGGAACTGAGTAAAACATTACTAGAAAAGGTCTGGTATAACTGTCATCCCTAAGATTGGCAACACACTGGAAAGGGGAGTGGGAGGCTGTACGAGAATCCTCATTTACTAGAGAGCTCTCTATCTGTCTCTGGAGATTTACGAACCTGGTAGCTTGCTCACTGTTAATGCCTTATACTCCTGAGAAGCCCTTTATAGGCAGAATAAATTATGGCCTCCCCCATCATGGCAAAAACAGATTGTTACAGAGTTCTCCAAAAGGACCTAACTGCACCATGAAAGATGAAACAGCGTGGCATTTCTTTTGAAGCGAAAGTAAAACTAGTTATGCTCTGGGTCTATGGTCTTTCTTTTAGAGAAAAAAAGAGATGAGTAATAGATGGTCCCCTGGAAATATTGTTCTACCAGTTCTTAGTTGGAATCAGGCAATGCTAATATGCTAGGGGCTTTCAAGATTATACTTGATCTCTGTAACAATATAGTAATTTTTGCCTAGTGAGAAGGCATTGCAACTCTCCCATTTCCCCTGTAAAGACCTTGAATTTCTAAGTGAAAGGAGTCTTAGCCATGTCCCAAGGCAATAGATAAAGAGCCTTTAGCTTCCCTGTCATTCTCTAAAAGTGTCGGATAACCAGGACATGATATAAGGCATTGCAGTCAGGAAACAATATACCACTGAAATGCTTCAGAATGCAAGACATGTCTTAAAAACAAAAAAGTACCTTGGAAATAGAAAGTAGACAAGGGTAGTTGAGAGACGGATAGTTAATCACAAGTATCAGAGAATGCAATAGGACAATAAACCTTGTTTACTACAGATGTTTTTGGTTTTGGATTTTCAAATCTCTAAGAAAGGGTGAGAAGACAGGGACATAGCATACAAGGCCACTGCCCACTGCATGCTGAATCCATGTTTCTCAGTTATCTTCCAGATACTTAGATTTAATACCTGTAGAAATCCACCTCAGAGGTCATCCCAACAAAGTAAATGCAAACAGGTGCTTGATTGTTCCAGTGTGTTTGGTAGGAGCTTAGCAGTCAGGCCTAAAATTACAGCTTTATTAATTAGACATTAACTCACACATGCTCTCTGTTGTAAGAGTAGCTATGAGAAAATTAGGTATGTTTCCTCCTTAATGACCTCTTATGACAGATCGTCCCCCTGCCATATCGACCAACTCACTGGAAAAGGAAAAAATAGCCTACAGTGTGTTTGCTTTCTATCCCACTCTGAACATGAAACAGACGGATCATGTGACAGAGCATCACTTTGGCTGCTGGTAGTTTGTGAGCCAAAGAGTTCTTTGTTATTTGGTGTCTAAGAGGTGTGCAGCATTTTGCCTCATGCCCTGTGGACTGCAGCACTGCATGAACTATGCAACCCTTGCTCAGTAACAGAAGATACTGTGAAGTCTCAGAGATGCTGTTTCCCTGCCACACAGTTGACTACTCCTCTTGCATTTACCAAAAAATACTTGGGGTGCAGGATGGATATAAGCTGTGACCTGAGAAGGTGCAAAGACCAGGAAAACATGTAAAAGAACTAGCAGGTCCTGACCCCCAAAATTTAACTATGTTGGCATAATCAGTCTCTGAAGAAGGACTGGGACCTCCTCACAGCCTGCAGTCCTGAAGAACAATCAACCAAGTACACAGCCCCGTACTGGTAGCTTAGCACCAGTCTTCACCTAAAGGGCAGCAGGTCATTTGTTGCTCAGGCGTCTCCAGGTTACTGTGTGAAACCACCATCTTGCCCTAGAAATGCCTGCTCTGGAAGATGAATTAACAGCAAAGGGCTGCCACAAATGAGATGCTCTGTACCACATGGGGGCTGGGGATATGGGAGCATGATGTGACCGTCTGTGCAGCACTCCTTGGCCATGAAATAGCATAATTCTCTCCCTCTTGGGGCACTCCTTCAAACCAAACCCCTTCAAACCAAATTCACTCCAGCTCTGCACAAATCTCCATTCTGTGAGTAGACCTGTAACAGTCACAGCATTTCCAAGTGGGAGCCCACACTGTTCATACAGTAACACTCATAAACTGAACTCCAAGGGAACTTTGAGATAAGACAGATGGAAAAGGCTTGTTTGTTCATTTGCACATCAATCCCCAGAAAGTCAAGAACCACAGCCCTCACTTAGGCAGTACAGTGGCTTCATATGATTGGTCATGTCAGTTTCCTCTCTGCGCAATGGACCATTGCAGAAAAGCTTCACAAAGCAAAGACAAAGTAAAACTTGATCTCCTAACTTTAGAGCCATGAAAAATTCCTTAAACTCTCCACCATCACTGATGTTGGAGCAGAGGCCTGATGCCTTTTAGTTATCATGAGTTGTACCAAAAAAGTTATGATCCATCTGTTGCAGTGCACGAGGACCCTGTAGAGTTTTTTGTCCCTGCAGTAGGCATCATGTGCTCTGCTTTGTTTCCAGTAATTTCCCTGCAGTTTCAAGCTAGATGCTTTCCAGAAGACATGTTTCATTTTCAAGTGGGATTTAAAGTGTTGTCATGGTGTCCTGTCCTAATCGTGAAGCAGCAGAATAATTTGGACCATGGCTGAAAACATGTTTCAGTTTTCTGTCAATAGCACCACAGCAGAGCTGAACTTAGATGTAAAGAGGATACGGCTCCCTGGGTTATCCCAGCAACTGGTCACACACTGAGTTTGGTATAGGAGATACCATCCCATGCAAACCTTCATTTGACCTCTCTCCTCAAATACAAGTCTGGCAGTGCATTTGTGCTCTGTACCAAGCTGTCTATCCATAACAAACCCTATATTAACATTGGCATTTTCCACTCCGAAGCAACAGTATTAACCTATTTTGGAGCTAATTTCATGCAGGACACCGGGAATAAAGCACATCTAATGTAATCAATCTTGCATTTCTAGCTGAGGCAGTGCTTAGGTTGCTTTTTGCTAACAGCAGCATCTATACGGAACTGGTATATATCCCTGCTGCAGCGAAAAGCAAACTGGCAGGAGAAGAAAGGATTGTTCCTAGCATCATTTCCCCACCTACACAGTAGAAGACAGAGCTGTTTCAAACCAAGCAATTATCCTCAATTTATTATATTAATGACAATAGTGAAGGGCAAAGCTAAAAAATCTTTCTGGACAGGGCTGACAAGCAAGGAGGTGGTTTCTGCCAAAGAAATTGCACTTAGGCCTATGAGTGTCCCATGGGTATTCAGAAAGTGCTTCTGTCCCTTCTCCTGCCCAAAGAGTCTGCATTTTTGCCTGTTGGGCTGGAGCTATTCTCATGCTGTGTATTCATCGGACGCCTGCAACCTCCCCAGCCAGTGCTGTGGGACTGCCCTCCCTTCTGGCCACATGGCTGGCAACCTGCCACCACTATGGTGATGGGGCAGCAGGCCCATCACAGCTCCTCTTCCTCTCCACAGCTGTGCATCTCTATCTGTCAGAGTGTGGCCTCCTTCCTCCTCCAACCCAAGCAGGAGAAGAAGGGACATAATCACTCTCGTAGTGACTGTCGCCCGGGAGAGATCCCCTGGCCAGCAACACAGGAGGTGATGGTGTGAAGGTCATCCCTGCAGCCTCGCTTTGTGAGCACCAAGGCTGCTAGGTTTAACTGGGCTCCATGAGTGGCTGAGGAACTGAAGCCTGAGCCCATGCTGTACAACGGTCAGGCTGAAAAACAGCCATTGGACCAGACAGTGCTCAAGCAAATGGTGATCTGATTTTGTGTATTTACGTACAAAAACTGAAACTAGCCAAGATTGGAAAGAAGCAATCAATCTCTATTTAAAACAAACAAATAAACAAAACAAAGCCAGAAACCAGATACGAACACAAACAGGCCCTGCAGCTAGTTGAGGTTCAGCCAAAAGATGAACAACTAGTCTACAACACTAAGAGCTCTCAGCTTTGGGAAACATAATCACCAGACCTTGGTTAACTAGTACTTTGTCAGTTGGCAAAGAAGTGCAACATAGCTTTTTTTTTCCCCCTGAAGGGAGCCATTAGCTAACAGTCTATTACAATGACAGAAAAACAGTCTGACTTGAAATGTCAGGATCTTATTTTGTTTGCATTTATTTCATTCCTTTTTAGCAATAAATGCCAGGAAGGCATTTTAACAGTGTAGGCATGTTGTCTTCCTATGTATTTTAAACACTATTTCTTTCCAGAAATTAAAAAAAGAAAAAAGAAAAAGAAAAAAAAAGAAAAAATCTTGCAAAGAGAAGGATTCTGGAATGATTTTTACTTTGCTGTGTCTTTATGCACATGTCTGTAAGTATAAGTCTATACTTACTACCCTTTATTTGTGATTTTTCTACTCTTTCCTCCTGGATTTTCCTTAGCACATGCTACTGCTTAAAGTGAGCACAGCTGCCTCTCAGGCTGTGAAACTTCATTCTTGGTGCTGCCAGAGGTTTCCTCTGTTAATACACGGTAAATCACAGAGGCATCTGTAAGAGGGGCTGTTGACACTCAGAGACTATGAATTCATCCAAGCAAGACAAAACATTTGTAAACTGTCACCTACAGCGCTCATGCTGTGTAAAATGGGATTGGTGAATGTATTTCCTTAGCTCTCTCCCAGGCTTGTAGTGGATGTGAATGTAGGCTGCTGTCAGAACCGGTGTTGGGTGGTGTTAAATGGAAGATCACTCCATTGCGGTTCTCTCCATTTCATGCCATGCAAACTGGGGTCCCAGCTGATTCCACAGCACCCTTTGCCCACACCAGCACTGATATTGCAAAGCTCATAGCACCAGCCCTATAAAGGCTAACAGGGCAAAAAAAGTCATCATTACACCTGCAGCAACACTCTTCTCCACTTGCATGTCTGGATATTCCTACACATGCTGCCCTGACACTTTCAAAGGTGTGCTACACAGCAGAGCTTTGTGTAGTCGAAATTAGGAGTATCTCCCCATATTTTTAAACCTGAGCAGCCTCCAGTCATTTCAGTACTATTCAGCATGCAGCTAGCTGAAAGGGCTGGCGTGCACTGCAGTGACATTTCCATCACAGTCGCCATTTTCACATCAGACTGAAGCCCATTAGCTGCTAAACTGGCTACTTCCTGGCGCTCAGCTGAAGGAAGCACTTTGTTGGGAATATAATCGATCTTACCACAAAACTCTGGTTGGTGCGCTCTCAGGTGATTAAACAGTCACATGAGAGAAAAATGACACAATTCAAGGCTTGCTCTTAACTGGGCTAGGACATGAAAAATGAAAAGTGCCACTATAGTACTTAAACTCCCTTACATCACCACCCCCAAAAGAAGCCATGAAATGCAGCCCCTCTGAAATGGATGTATGCATAATTCAAAACATGAGCTGCCTTAAGGAGCAGAACTCTGGGTCCAGGTCTGCTGAGAATTACAAGCAGCACAATGCTTCTCAAGCAATGAAAAGGGCAGATCACTAGCAGTGTGAGAAAATGAAGCACAGGAAAGACTGAGGTTGAGATCCCACATGGGAAGTCACAATCTGGCAATTTTAAAAGCTCTGTTAACAAGTGAACATCCCCAGAAACCCTCATACTTTAACAAATATTGTTAGATTTGTAGTCCTTCTGCTACACAGTCTTCTTACACTTTATGAATATTCACCATATGGGATCTCCACGAGAATTTAATACAATGCTTTTTAAATAAGCAGAATTTAAAGCAGAGTAGGTGTTAGATTTAAAAGGATCATCCCAACATTTCTTCTACTTTTACATTCAAGCCTGGAGAGGTCGAGCTGCAACTGGAAAGGTAAAGAGCATTTCCAGCCCTGAATTCAGCACAAGGTAAAACAAGGGTTGGTGTAGCTGAATTGCCCACTAGTTTTCAGTGAAAACACTAGTGTGTAGGTAAAAAGTTGTTTCAAGCAATTGTTGTAAACAGGAAGAAATCTGCATTAACCCAAAGTCACTAGAGGGAGAGATTTGAATTTGCTAAAGCTTTTCTCTTGATGAGATTGGGATATGAGTCACCTTAGGGTAGGAAGTTACTGTGGTACAATTGGTGACATTACTATGGTTGATGGAGGTTAGTTCACCACCACCAAAGGAAAAGTTTCTGCAGTTTAACATGTTCATCCTTAAAAGAACTGTGGTTTATTTCCCACTTGGAAAATCTATTTTCACCTCAGTCTTGCATAATGCAAATTTCCCTGCCAGACTTGAACACTCCAAATTTTCTCTTATGTGACCTGTCATTACACAGAAGTCCTGATCAAGTTATTTGTCTGATTTTTCTCTAGTGAGTGACATTTTAAAGATTTCCTTTGAAGGGGCAGTATTTACATGACCTGACCAACATTTGCCAATAGTGCTTTTTGAACACTGTGTCTGAGTTTCTGCTAAGTCATAATTTTTGATCAATCATCAGAAAAAAATTGTCATTATGTCATCATCATTTGTAAAACAGAGTAATGTATGAAAATTAAAGTATGAATTAAATGTAAGTTAACATCAGACAGTAGTGTTGGTATACCCATTTGTTAAAAATCAATGCGTATTAGCATCCTGAAAGTATCAGTAACACCCCTGAGAAGACATTACAGATAATCTGCAAAAGCAAAAGCAAAGCATAACCACATATTATTCTGCAGCTAGGGGAAGCTGCTAGATATGTTAAGGGTGAGTGAATTTAGAGACCAAATTCTACTTTGAATCCTGGCACATTGACATGCAGTACTCCCTGGATCTCAGTTCTGTTCAGGAAGCATCAGAATATTTTTCTGTTTTATTTGTCTTCAGTCCCCTCCCCTGCCAGCTTCTGCCTAGCTAAGTGTCTTTTGTGAACTAGTACTTCCTCTGATTCACAGCTAGTAAATCTGCTGCCTGGGCTCGTAGCAGTTATCTGAATACGCTTACAGAACATGTCTTTTTAATTCTTCTTCCAAATGTGGAGAAGTGAAAACTGCACATATTAAACAATCTATTAGCAAGAATTAGGAAAATTACAGGGTTGCTTGAGAAGCTACTTATATGAGAGGCCTCCATTAATCTCTACAGCACGGCAAATTCAAATGCTTGGAGATAGCAAACAACAGAAAGGTTGCTAGCCATGTTCTTAAACGTTCACATGTTCAAATTACATTCTGATGGCTTTACTGGCCAGATACCATTTTATAAACCAAAAGGAGAATTTTAAGGTACCTTTCTGTTAATTTATTTTGAAGGAGAGGTCTGTGTCCTAATGCATTCATTGGCCTTTTCATCCAGAAACACGGCCTATCTTCGTTCACAAAGAGAATGCATATGCAGTTGTATGTCCCAAAAATTATGTAGCTGAAGGAATTTGCAAAAATTTTTAATGATGACATCCAAAATCTATTAGTACTATACTAAATCAACACCTCCAAAAGGAAGGGTGGGCTGACTGACTAACCTCCATGAGGCAAAGGCTGGAGTGGAGTGAGGGGTTTTGAACAAAGTGATGGGAGAGAATTCAGTAACAGAGAGACACTCTGCAGTGTCTGCAGCACAGGCAGAGTGACTCCAGCCCTTGGGGTGGCTAGAGAAAGCAGGGCGTGAAGGGCACTTCCTTGGATTTCTCCAAGAATGAGAATGAGGAGTGAAGAGTGCTTACTCAGCATGGCCAGATGGCAAGATGATCTGCCCGACAGAGGATCCCTTAGAAATGTATGATAGACAGAGTGAATGATTGCATTCCTAGTTCAGATCCTCAGCAGGGGAAAAGCTGCTTTGGGATCTGCTGCAAGTCCCACGCAGACTGTAAATACCTGTGGCACTGGGGAACAGATTCTGCCTGTTTTTATCCAGTCAAGAAAATATCAGACCTTCCCTGCTCTCCTGTGCTTGGTATAATCAATTCTTTGCAGTTTCCTGGCCCTTTCCTGGCTACTTAATGATGTTCTGCTTTTTCAGTTAAGAGCTCAAGCCTCTTCAAGGCCCTGTACCAACACAGCAGGAAGCTTTTTGTCTTTCTTCTGATCCTGTACTCCTTAATTCCTAAAATCATAACAACATACTCACTGGTTCGTTCCCTGATTAACTCAGACCAGATACATAAATAATCATTCTTCCATTCCCCTATACTTGTCCTTCTCACCCTGATACACTTAATTTCCCTTGCTACGGCATTAATACTGTCACACTGCTAACTGTCCTGCTGAGCTCCACAGCTCAAGAAAAGCTATCTTGAAAATATAATGTCTTAAAAATCCCAGACATCTTGACATTAATAGCCATTGTGACTTTCTTGGTATGATCACGCCCCATTATTCTCATGTCCTGTTACTATAAACGATGCTCAGGCGTAACGAAACCCTATCAGGCTAAGTCCATTCAGCATACCCACTGCAGGACAGAAACGCAAAAGAATCCACAGGCAAAGTGTCTTTAAACTGGGTAGACAGGAGCAATGCTACCACCAAAATCCTCCCATTCCAGTAATCCATGCACTATGACTGTTTCCACTTTTGGAAGGAAGAACCAAATGCTGGAGGAGTTGAGATAATAAACTGAACAAAGGGCAAAGTGAGGCAATGGTCCTTGGGCCAACAGTGGGAGAAATGTCAATGGAGGGGCATGGAGGGAGAAATCTTTGAAAGCACGAGCAGAAGTCAAGTGTATAGGGGAACTCCACACAGTTAAAATCAATGAGCTGGCCTCTGTTCACCCAAGAGGCCTTGCTGAAGGCATTCTTCGGAGTAGGACAGAACCAGATGGGGAATGAGGGAGCTGAAACTCCTCCTAAAATTCACACAGCATTGCCAAGGCTGAGCCATATTTGTCTTTTCTTCCCTTGAATGGCCCTTAGTATTATTGTTCCACCCCAGTGACAAGCAGTATGCCACCCTGGGGACTATAGAAGCAGGTTGGTGAGGACCCTTGCATGTGTGAGTCATTGGTCTTCTGCTCTGAATGGACATTATTATTGATTTACTGCTTAAAATATTAAACTTATGCTACTTTATGCATCTTGAATACTTCTGGACAGTGATCAAGGTAACAAGCAGGTTTTATTGTCCTTTGTTGGGATTTTGGACTAGTCCCTGTCTAAGTACCATCAAAATTATGGCTCTATTTATCCTAAAAATAAGAAAGCATGAAGAGGGATGAAATAATTCAAGGACTGAAAACAAATTCCTCCATGGGGAGAATCGTGGAGTTCAGCCTACCTGCTGAAAAGGTTTATCCAAAGTTGAGCTGATTACAGTGTACTGATTACTCACCTTTGTGAGTGAGAAATACATGGCACAGAAGAACTTTTTCATCTAGGACAGAAAGGTGTAAATGAACAAGTGGCCAGAATACAAACACATATTTTCAAAGTCAAAGTATGTGGTTTTATTTAAAAGAGATGCTAGACAAAGGGAAAAGGCAGACAATGTCTTGCTTTCAGGCTTCACACCTGAGAAGACTGGAAGAAGCCTTAGCTGAGATGACACTGCGCCATGTAGGTCATGGACCAGTGCATTCCAGTGCTCTGCTGGGTCTTACAGGGCTACAGACCTCAGAACCTTTATACCAGTGAAAATTCAGGCCATTTAATTCCAGCTGAAATACTAAATTAATTATCCAGATTAATTTAATATAGGGAAAAGCCCAAGTTTCCCTTCTCAAGATGCTGTTCCAGCAGCCTTACACTAGCTTCCACTCACCACCTTAGAAGATTCAAGTCATCTTTTATGAGCTCAGAGAATTTTTTTTTTGGCATAAGAGAACGGCTTTTGAATGAGCTTGATACTCTTTTTTCTACTTTGATCTGTCTAATCACATGAATTAATTGACTGTTGAAAATTGTAAAATTCAAATATCTTTCAGGAATTTCATAGAAATACTGAACTATGTCACAAATCATGCTTAAGATCATAGCTTCATATACTCCTCCCAGTGCCATGTGACTACCAACCCAGTATTGATTTCCTTTCATCTCAAAAACTGAGACAATATTCACTGCCAAAATAAAAAGCTGTCTGAGTTATGAGAATGCACTGCCAGCAAGTTCCAGGATGAAGCAGAGATATAAAAAAGTGGGGGAGGGGGTAGGGAAAGCATATGTGAAAAAGCTGAATATATTCTTGCAGGAAGATGTACATTGAAATAAGGCTTTTGTAGCAAAACAATACAGGACCGAACATAATAGGTGGATGCCACAATACCAGTGATCTTGTCCAGAGCTGAATGGGCCTTGCCTCTGGTTTATCTTAGGGAAGCCTTGAGTGGTGGCCAGCCATGTCCCACTGGATTTGTTCCTGCAAATTCTTCCACAGCTGAAACCTTTTCTTTTTTCTCAGTGACTAACACTCTACTGCAGATGGGGGAGAAGGATGAGACAGGTCAGGGTGTAAACAAGCAGACTTCACATTACCTCAAAATAATGCTTTCTCCCTTGCTGCTCTCTAGCTGCAAACAATGGTCATGCTCCAGCTCTTGAGTTTAATGTGTACCTCCTACTGTGTCTGGTACTTCACATAATGTTTTAAAGTCAAAGATCAAGATGTAATTCACAGTGCTCACTCTCCAGGAAACTGGTCTCCTTTCAGTATAAATTGTAAAGGTAGGCAATGTGCCTAATACAAAACAGTCCACAAAAGACAGGGTCTGCTACTCTCTATGGTCTGCCTGGGGAACAAAAGGCCAGAAGCCTTTGGCAGAAGATACTCTAAACCCACCTACCCATCTCCAAAGTTACACACCATGATTCAGTCCTTGATTTCATGTGGCTTGAACATGACCTGAAGCACAAAGACTCCTGCCGTTGCTTAACTTAGTACTGTGTAACAAAAACCCAGCTTTGAGTCCAAACAGATCTGAATCGCTCAAAGAAAACAATTCTCTTCCCTTAGTCAGAGAAAGCCTTTTCTCCTAATTCCAGCCCATCCTAGGTGAAATAGGCATTTTCCTTTCAAAATTCTTTTATCACCTGCCATGGCATTTTTTGGGTCTGTCTCCCCTTTCCTGAAAGAGAGACAGTGCAATCTCTGCCCAGGTACTGTCTGCAGCAGATTGTCATCACATGTGCTCTCCCTGAACCAGCTGCCTCATTGCATTGCTATTGATTCTGAGTTGGATTTCTGCAGCAAATCTATTGCATTTCCATTAGCAAGACTGCAAATGATGAAAACGCTCATTTATATCATTCCAGCTCTGCACCACAATTAACCTGCTACTTACCCTCCAGCAAGCCAAATTGTGCTTTCTCATCTGATGCAGAGAAAGTTCCCCAAGGTTTCTCTGTAACCAGAAGTTAGGCACAGCAAATCTGAGGTAGGCTGCTGCGTGTTTTATTTGCAGTGCATTAACAGGAAATAAAACAGTATAATTAGTGTAAAAAGTACAACAGATATGGAATGAGGATAATTTCAGTCCTGTGCAGTGGAAATCCAAACCCTGACTTTTGTAATTACATCAATTATTAATCAGTTTTGCTTAGAAAGTTTTGATGCAGAACAGTCGCAGATTTCATTTTTTATAAAGAAATAATAGCCATATACTTTGTATATCTATTGTATTCTCTATACTCACATATGCATCTGTATATAAATGAGGAGAGAGAACATGCAAAAGGCTCCATGTAGCACAAATACATGACTTATTCTCAGGGAAGTTTACAAAGTAAAATGAAGCTTTAAAAAATAAATACAAGTGCAGACTACTGTTTTGTACTGAGAAATTCAGATTGTTATGAAGAAAAAGACACTCCAGGAAATACTGCTTTTTCGCTACCATGTTCTGTGCACGATAAATGGTGCATGAAAGAAAAACCACACCCATGAGGAAAATTTGAAAGCCATGAATTTGGGGTGCTTGTCCAACAGAAAGAAACACAGGACCAGTCCGTACTGTTTGCTTCATGTTAAATAGAAGAACTGTTTCCACGCAACCAAGAAGTGCTAAAAAGGGGGGTGGTAGAGGTACAGAAAGAAACAAAACAATAAATTTGTCCGAACAAATTGTGCTTGCTGAGGACATTTTGAAGACCGTGTGAATTAACCAGACTGGGGAGGGGAAGACTCAGTTATCACTTTAGAAGGCTTAATGGACCTAAACTCCCCAAAAATTGCTGCATCTTGTGCATCTCACCCCATCAGTCCCCATGAGTGTTCCTGTCACAAGTATATACATCTAGGAGCTGCCATGACCTTTGGAACAGCAAAGAAATACAGACTGGCTGGCTCAGTACAGTGGCACTTGCTTTATTGCTGCTTGTTAATGGAGGCCCAGTTGTGTCTCCTGGGCCTACTGAGATCAGCATCTCTTTACTACACTCCTGAGTTAGGCTCAAAACTTGTCTGGTATCTTAACCGTGATTAATTGTAACTTCCCTCTGACAAGATGTTATTAATTCACAGGACACATAAAAGGAAAGTCACGGCTTTCAAAATGAGTCCTCATATTGTGTAGTAGATATTTAACGTAGAAACTGAATTACAAGGGTAGTCGCCCTGTAGACTCATGGGGAAAGAGAGTGACTCTTTCCCCATGAGTCGCTCTGGGAATTGCCTCGGGGAAGTCTCTTCCTTTATGCTGGATATGTAGCTGAAGGCTAACTAGCTTCCTAATGCAGGCACTTAAGTCAGGTATCTGAAGCTAATCAAGTCCAGTACTGCGTCAGAAATGGACCAGCATCTGCTTTAAGGTGCTCTCTTCCTGCATCTTCAAGCTTTGGGGAGAAAACAGTCTCTCGTGGAACTGCCCTGCAGAGCAACAGTGAGCAAGAAAAGGCTGAGGTAGAGCCTGTACTGGATCATCTGCTCTCCCCTCCCGTGAGCACAGTCCCCTGTGGCTCTCTGAGACCTTGACACATTCAGAGGCTGCCAGGCATGGTCTCAACCCTATGGTGTTGTGATGGGGATTTGAAATACAGAGCATGTGTCAGAATTAGACTCTTTCAAGAGTAAGAACAAACACTGCACGAAGCTGCTATGAACAAACCCTCTGTCCTTAAAATGAAGTTAGAGGGTTGCAGCGCCTATAAGTGGAAGGAGAGGCTCCCTCTAGTCTGCTATCAAGCTAAAGTAGAGACTTTCCCAAATCACTGTGAATAGGAGAAACAACATCAAATGCAGAACAGAGAAAGAAGAGTGGAAGTGAAAGAGGCAGGGAAAAAATTGTAAGGAATATTTATGGTACGATACTAAAACAAGGTACAGTACAATTTTCATTCAATATTTCCCATCTCTAGCTCTAAAAAGACACAAGAAATTTAGCCACTGTGCCTCAGTTCAAGACTAGTCTTGCTCCTTTTATTATACTATGCCTTTATCAATAAAGAAATACTCCTTTCCCTTTGGCTTACCTTTTGTATTTTAATATTATGTTTCCTTTGCTGAAAGAGAAGGGAAAGGTGAATGTTTTAAAGCATTCCCGTATTTAGGGAGCTTGTCAATCTCGGAGGGGAGCTTGTCAAATTTAGACAGGAGCTGAGACTATTTCCCAGGTAAACAACTACTACCAGGCCTCAAGAGCAATCTTTTAACATTTTTCCACCGAGGATGAGAAAGCAGCATCCTTTGCTAATACTGACCCAGCACACCTGAAGTGGAAGCAGAAATCAGAAACGCTAGAGGGGAGTTGTCCCAGTCAGAGGTGGTTGACAGTAATGCAGGGCCCTTCTTCCACTTCCTCATTCTCTAGGCGAGGGCCAGCATAAGTGAGACAGGAAGGAGTCCTGCTTGCCTCCCAAGGGACATGCACAGGTCTGGTGCTGTAGGGAGATGAAGACATGCCTGTTGATCATCTGCTGGCCACCAGCATGGCATAACATGTGCAGCTGGCCCGTCAGCGCATGGTACCTGAGCTGGCCAGGGAAGCCAAAAGTGAAATGGATGCAGGGGCTGTGTGGATGTGCCACCGGGCACGTGCACCCTCTGGATCCTGCTCTCCAATGGGCCTTTGCTCTGCTCCCAAGGAAAGCCACTCCAGAAAAATCATGCTGTGGTCTGCCTCCTGCCCTGCTTCTAGTGTGCCCTGTGGCACTTCACCAAGCCATGAGTGTTGTGGTCCCAAAGCCAAGGCCTGCTTGGGTACCTCCGCTCTGGGGCAGAACCAAAACACAGGAACCCTGCACTATTTTGGCAGAGCTGTCACCCCAGAATGGCAAGCTCCACGTGGGCCTTTCTGGGTGTTTTGTGGGGAAATCTGCTTAAATTGAAAGAGGAGGCTGTAGGAAGACCTTTAACGAGGGGAACGGTTGGTTTGCAGATGTATAAAAGCTATTATTACAGAAACACAGTTTTTGCAGTACTACAGAGCTGAATTTCTAACCAGCCTTGATAAAGGGTGGAATTGCATTTAAAGATGATAGTGTTAGAAGAAGTGAAATTTAGCTTCTGAACTGAGTTAGCATTATTACAATCTGCATGTCTTCTCAGAGGGAGGGAGATTGTAGGTTGGGGTGTACTATTATATCCTGCTTGTAATAATATCTTCTCTGGTGTAATTATGCTAAGATGACAAGCTCCCTAAATATGGGAATGCTTTAAAACATCCACCTTTCCTTTCTCTTTCAGCAAAGGAAAAATGATATTAAAATACAAAAGGTAAGCTAAACATTAAGAAATATTTCTGTATTGATAAAAGGGCAAAGTATAACAAAAAAAGCAAGACCAGTCTTGAATCTAATACACCAGACACAATTACCAGGATTGTCTCTCTTCTGCTTTCTCTTCCAGGCTCCAGGAGAAAGAAGAATCAATTAGCTCTCTGCAGACTATGACCTTGAAGGATACAGCTTTAAGGGGAATATGCTGAGTAAGACAGAAAAGAGAGGAGAAGGGAAAAGGATTTGGAAACTCATGGAAGGGATAGGTTCAGAAACAGTACATCAAGCACAGAATATGAAATGTGCATTTCATTTTATTTCTGCACTGGAAAAAAAAATTTCAGCACATAAAGGACTTTTTGGGAACATGTTACCTCACTCTGCCTGAAAAGAAAAAAGGACACTGAAAGGCAAAAGAAGGGACAATCCAATTTGCAGATGCTACTTTTCAAGCCATGTCACTGAGAATTTTATAGCTGTCAAAGGCATTAAAAAAAGTTAGCACTGATGCAATCTGTCAACCTCTCCAACAAATCTTGCTCTACATAAAACACAATGATGTGTTTGAAATGCAGCTGTTTCAAAAACCCCAAGACAGTGCTTTAAGAGCTGTCCAGAAAGTTCTTTTCATGCCTCTTGGAATTCTTAGGCAGACCTTCTGCAGTGTATTTTTCCAGCTAAGTCTTCATATTTTTCTTTGCAGAGAATCACAGACTCTTGCCATAGTCTGAATCATGTGCCACAGTTAGAATAAATTCTGTCTATACAACATTCTCCCTCAGCAACCCAAACTTAATCTGCTACCAGATCTCCCTCTCCTTTCAGTCTGTAGCTATGGAAGTCTACAATGCCTTAAAACACATTTATGTCTAAAAAAGGCAAAATTAAACAAAAATCCCAAACCTCAAAAACTCTCACACATACAAAACCCCCAAATCAAAAGCAAAAAACCCCCTCTCAACCCAATCACCTAACTTCTGGACCACCATTTATTCATTTATTTCCCAGATGTGAGCAGATCTGAACGCAGATAATGGCTTTTTGTCAGTGACAGCTCCAAAGAATCTCTTCTGTGCCCCCCCCCGCCCACCCCCACACCCCTCCCTTCTTTACTTCAGAGATGAAGTTAGCATGTTATTGATAAAGGTTTGCCTCATATGTGGAAAGACAAGAGGGATTCTTGAGGCAATTATGACTGAACAGTGGTCTCTGGTTACTTTATAAAGCAAAATGTGTTAAAAGGTCATATTTAATGTCAGAATATTTGCAGTACAAAGAAGATATTATGCATCGGCAATATTTTAAAAGAAGCTCACTTAGTATAGTTCTATTTAATTGCAAAGGTGGTTAATTCAAGTAATACCACAGACAAAGCCCCTGTCATTTAATGGTACAGCAGTATTTCTCTATTAGACTGTTTCCATCTGACAAATTTCTTTTAATCTGAAGGATGGTAGTCACCCATTATCTAAGCAAAAGGCAGCAGGGTTTCTGCAGGAATACTCAGAACTTTCTTTCACTGATTCTGGAACTGCTGTTCAAGATTGACTGTCAGCTGAAAGGACCTCCTCTGAAATCACTGTAGTTATGCTCATTTTCAGTGGCAAGGTGGCTGGCCTAAAATGTTAAAGCTAATCCAAATGCCACATATCTATGTCCAGTCCCAGTGGGGCTAAACTTAGAAGTGAACTTCTGGTGACTTCAGAGCTCAGGGTGAGGTCTAGTATGTGCCATCTTCAATGTGGCCAACCTGCAGCATTACAGGGAAGGCATGAGGGAGAATAAATGGGATGGGGACCTGCAAGGAAATTTGTGAGGAATGCAATTTTTCACTCTGATCACTGCAGCTTTCCACAGGAAACCTCAGCCCTGTGCTCTCAGCAGAACAGTGCACTGCCTTCTCTTTTACTAGAGTTGCACAGCTTTACACAACTCAGGAACTTCTGGCTTGGTTTGCTTTGAATTTGATGGGTTGAAAATTATGAATGACAAAGAAATGACACTTCAGCAATGCAGTATTTTGATGCTTTATGATCACAACTGAGAAAATAATACAGATACCTTTTTTTGTTTTTGTTTTTATGATGAGCAAAGACTAATTTGGAAATTGACTCTTCCTACATTGGAAAAAATTCTTTCCTGAAATGCCCCACAAAAGGCAGTAAGGCAATATACGGGAAACAGTTTAAACAAGAATCAGCTCCTAGAGATGGGGAAAGACAAAGAGAAATGTATGCTTTGCTCCTAAGAGAAAGCTCATAAGCTAGATGCTAAATTAATAGTTCCTAGTTTCTAACTGCTTCAAATCTGCTGTTGCTTTTCCTCACTGTTCTGAGAGTTTCATGAGAATGATAGGGATATTTGCCAGACACAGACTTCAGGAAGGATGTACCAGAAGTGCTCTGCAGGCAAGGCAAAGAACGCACACGGAAGATCCAGCAAAGGACACAAAGCCAATTTATAAGGAAAATATACCATGTGGAATAGCTATCAGATAAACCCTAGAAGTAAATCACATACTTTCCTACAAGTGGATGCAGAGAAAAAGGCAGTACTAGCCTTTTACAGACATCCCACAGGAAGTCCTGCATATCTCAGAACTAAGTTCAAAGGACTCTAGATGCTCTTCTCAGAAGGTAACCCATGCTATACCTGTCCTAGCACACTTGATCTTTGCAAACCAATCACATGCCCTCCTTGTAGACAGTGCCAGAACAGTTAAGTGGTTTGTTTTTTTTTTCCTTTTTTTTTTTCTGTGAAAGGGAAAAAAACCAAAGGAACATACAGCTTTTACTTACAAAGTTTTGGAGCAGTTTGGAGATTGGTTTCTGTTGCTTGTGCCTGAGATGCTGTGGTAGGCTCCAGGGCGGGTGGTGACAGCGAAGGTGCAGCAGAGGACAACAAGCCAACATCTAGGATGCGGTTATATAGAGAAGGCTGGAGGAATGGTTTGGAGGGTACGAGTGAGCTGTCACTTCGCACTGTCACTTCAGCCTTGCTCTTGGGGCTAGGTATGAGGAAGGGTGAGGCATACACCTCTGAAGGCACCCAGGCAGATAGAGCTGTAGGATCCACAGCGCTCTTTGGGTCTTGTCCTATCCTCCCAGGGTCAAGGTGGGTAGGAGAGTCATACTCAAAAATCTTGTCCACAAAGACCCACTTGAGGCCAGCAATGCAGAGGCAAAGGCTAAGCAGGCAAGCCAAGATAGGGGCGATGCAGATCTTTTCAGAGTTGAGGCAGCCCTTCAGTCGCTCTGCCTCCAGGCACGCACAGCAGGCTGCGGCAAGGCCTGCTATCCCCTGGACACTTCTGTCCTCTCTTTGGGTCCCCGGCATGTTCTCCTCATCCGGGAGCCCGTTGAGGGACGCATCGGGGCTCAGTTGAGCTGAAGGGCTGGGGAAAGTGTCGGCAGCTACTTCAGACATGTTTAAGCATCAGCTCTCAAACAGCTCACCTCCAAAAGGCCTTAACTCTATCACAGTCCATTACTGTGAGACACAGACAAAAAGAGACGGTAGTAATAGTCACAGTGCTCTGCAAAAATCACAGAGTGGGAGTCAATAAAAGGTTGAAGCTCAGCAACATCATCCAAACTGCGAGAGGAGTAATGCACAGGAAAAATTAGATCCCCTGGTCCCTCTGCCCCCAAGCCCTCCGTCACTGTCTCTGCTTCTCTGAAGTGAGAATAGCTTTGCAATTATTGAGCTCCTGTTTGCTAGCCACTTTTAGAATTCCTTAAATGCCTCTCAAGCAATTCCAGCTCTTCTGCAGGAGGGAAGAAACATTCCCCCAAAAGCAAGCACAACAAAACAAAACAAGGGGAAAGAGGGTGATGAGATAAAGAAAACCACAAACACTGAACAAACTGACCGGATTAAGTAAACCAGTAGCCCAGAGCAAAAGGCAACACTCTCACCTTGAGCATCTGAGGCTGGTATCTGCTTAGACGAGGAAAACAATTGTCATGCGGCAGAAGGAGCAAAAGCAAAATCTCTAACAACAGCGGCAGCGGCAGAAGTGACAGTAGCAGCAGCATCCTGTCGTGTTACAGCAGCGGCTGAAAGAGGCTGAATCATTACAGAGCAGCAGGTGCTCGCTGTCTGAGCATCACTGCAAACAATATCATTACAGAGAGGTTTGAAAGGAAGAGCGATGCCAAGACGATGGTAACTCCCTTTATCTCCCCTCCCTCTTTGTCCTCCTTGAGCGCTCATTCACTTTCCTCCGTCCCCCCCCCGCCCCGCTCCCCCAGCCCCCTCGCAGCCTGTTTCCCTGATGTACAGACTCGCTCCTTCCTCCCCTACCCCACCCCCCGCACTCTGCAGGGCTGCTCTGAGTGAAATCAGTACACCCAGCAACGCAGGACTGTCAGTGACTTCCTATTTTATCCAATTAGGAGGAATAAGGCCATCAAATCAAAGGGAGGGAGCGGACAGGAGTTGTGCACCCACCCGCTCCCTCTCTCCAGGCAAACCGTGGCCAGAGGCGGCGGCGGCCATCGATGGCAAAGTCCTCCGGCAAGGACCGGGTGTCGGTGGGAGCTCTTTGGGTTGGACTGGGCTCGCTCAGTCTGATATTCGATCTCTCCCAAGGGGAAGACCTCTTTCCAGAAGCAGTTTTTCCCTGCCTGACACCTAGAGATAGATTTTCTTTCCAAGCTCCTGAGTAAGTTTTATTTCCTAGGAATAGGGCTGGAATGCATCTTAGATCAAGCAGAGGGAATAAAACACCCTAAGCCATTCCCACCTCTGGCAAATTTTCATTCAAGTTATTGCAAAGAGGTTTGCTTTTTTTTTAGTTCCATTTTCCAACCTCCTTTCCAAACCCTTTTCCAAACCCAAAAACCTCAGACTTCACACTAAAGTCAATTCCTGAATATAGTTTTCAAGAGCTCACAGGTTGCTAGAATATATCCTCACTCACCTTAGACTAAAAAAAACAAAAAGAAAAGAATTAAAGTATTTTATTATTATTTATTAAAGGCTTACACTTTGTTTTTAAATTTGGCTGTCATTTCTCACCTTTACTAATACCCAGCACTACCGTTTCCACCAGCGCAGTATAATACAAGGGTAAATCAACAGTCTGGTTAACATAATGAAAGTAAGATCAGAATCAGATCTATTGCCAGTCTCTTTTGTCTCTCACAGAAAAATGCAACTGTGTAACAATAAAGATGTGTATGAAAAGCAAGGCAATTTCCAGTTCCTTGAACTTAATGAAAACATTTACATTGAAGATTTGCTGGTGAGAATCCCTGTTTCTCCATAGTATAAATGGCTGCAGGATTCATAAGGAAACAAAGAATCAAGTGCTACAAATTGCTCTGAACTAATTTTTGTTGGTATCTTAGTCAGGCACATGGAAGGCAAATTCCTTTGTAACAACGTATTTTTGGTAGTGTCAAAAGAGGCATCTGGCTCATACATATTCTCTCTCTGCCTCCAACTCCACTCCCACTTCACCCCCCCGCCTTCCATGGGAACATTAGTAACATTCGCATGAAAAAGATTTATCAAAATCTCAATGAATCCCATAGTGTTTTTACAGACAGTCATGTCAAGGACTAATTGATGGATGTCTGATCACAAAGCTTCCTGTGAGGCTGTGGTAGCCAACTGAAGTAATCACAATGCTACTACAATCAAGTGCTTGGAGCATTTACCTTAAAGCACAGCCAGTGATAACACTCTCTGAAAGAATGCAAAAAGATAAATCATCTTACAATCTAGCCTACATTACCATTGAAGTGTCTGGTCCTTTGGTTAATGATGTGATCAGTAACCTCAGACAGAATGAACAGCTTGCACTGCGTATTTACATACATGGCTTCTCTTTATTACAAAGCACATGTTCTCTTTAGCTGGTAATATCCTGCATCAGTGCAGCCTCTCTCGAGTATCTCAAAACCTATTTCAAACAGCAGTAACAACACAACGTCTGTAGAAATTGTAACAGCACAGTAGCATTGCCGTGACAGGTGTGGTGGTCTGTGGCTACAAGTAAGCATGGTTTCTAGAAAAAGGATGTACCTTTTATCTGACTAATTGATAAATCTGGGAAAAGCAGACATACTTTTGCACACACAAGTTGTTCCTCAGGTGTGAAGCTGACTCTTCAAAGTGGAGTGCAAGCTGAGACCCAGACAGATGAGATACTATAGCATCTGAGTGCTTGGCAGAATTTTTTAAAAATCTCTTTCCTTCTTTATCCATGTCTAATTTTTCAACCTTCCTATTTCCAGTAAAGAGACTTTCTCCGGCTGGCACTTCTCTGAGCTCGTGTTTAATCCACTGTCCTGTACACATCTTTCCTGCACTGGTCTTCCTGGCAAACTGCCTGTGTTCAACCTCCAGTAATCTTTGCGCCCCTCCATCCTATCTACACTTATCTGCTTTCCTTTACGCCACGTTCCTGCTATGCTCACATCTCCCTGGTGCTGTGCTGAACAGAAACGCACGTGGAGATCTTGCACCTTCCTTACAAGGGCTGCCACGAAGTTAAACCAAACACGCAAAAGGCTGCACAGCTAGGCAGAGGGATGGCGTGCTACCGCACGGGGACACATTGAGGGGCTCCTCTGCATGTGCGGCATCGCCCCCTTTCTCACCTTGCTGCCGCAGGGGCCACCAGCTCGCATGGACCGGGAAAGGGCTCTTCCAAAGAGCTCCTGCCCCAGCCCGGCTGGCTAAACTGAGGCTGGACAGCATCTCTCCCTGCCTTTTTCCCCTGCACCGGCAGGCCCAGCCTGCCCGCAGCAGCTCCTCCCGGCAGGCAGGCAGGCGGGCGGGCACACCCGCACACCCCCCGCCGGCTCCGCGGCCGCAGCGTGCCCGTGGTCCCTGGCTCCCGGCCAGGCTGCAGTGCCCTCCTCCGCTGCGGGTCCCTTCCCCCGCCGCACCTCCAGCCCTGGCGCGCAGGCTGCCTGCCTCAGCACCACGCAGACGGCTCTGCCCAGACCTCCTCCCCCTCCTCCCCCTCCGCAGGGAAGCCTGCAGCGCTGCTTCAGCCCCCCAGCTCCGCAGGGGCCACGGGGTCTTGCGGCGAGGAGAGCGCGGCGGCACCCGGCACGCTGCCCCCGCCTCCGGGGTGCCTGCGGCTCCCGCTATTCCCCGCCAAGAAGGGAGAAAGGAGGCGCTGAATCATCGGCCAGGCAGCTTCCCTGGCCCTGCTCCACAGGTGGCCAGGGCCAGAACACAGCCTGCCTGCCATGCTGCAATTCTATACCTCACGGGACGGTTCCTCCCGGAACCTTTTGGACCAAAATGAAACCCTGTGCTCTTTACCGCGTCGGGGTGGGTACGGGAGCACATGAGTCAGCTCTAGACGCTGCCGTAAAAGCTGATTGATGATTGTCTCTCACTTTGGTCTGAAGATACAAGCATAAACTGAAGGTACAGTTCGCTGACTTTGTGGGTCCTTTCTGTTCCCCTTGCCCCCAAAGCAATGCAGAAGTCCTTTATCCTGCAGCTGCAGGCTTGAGCTTTTTACATTTCTGCTGTGACATGCTAGCAGTGGCATGCTCTGCTCAAACATGGATTCTGCCCCGGCTGAAGGAGAGGAGTGGCCGCGAGGAGTCAGCAATTGGCTCATTGGAAGGGAGACCGCGGAAGAAATCAAGTGGGAGCATGACCTTGAGGTAACAAAGTTTTACTGGGGTAGCCCAGTGGTGGTAAACACGGAAGGACAAAAAAGAAAATTACTTGCCTGTTTGCAATAAGGTTAGCTTCTTGTGCAAAGATTTATTTCTGATTCCCACATAGCTTGGGTCTCTTTGGCTTAGAGGAAAATGCAGATTGAGTCTACACTAATGAAGCTAATCTATGACTGAGATTTGGACTCCTGCCAAATGACATGTTGAAACTAAGAGCCTTAGAAAACTGTAATTTTATTTCATGGAGTGTTTTTGCAAAGAATCAAGTGGGGTTTTTTTGAAAAGTTTCACTCCCAGAAGGCTCAAGGAAATAATGCAAAACCCAAACCAGCATTAACCTCCAGCCTGTGATGAGGAGGAACATGTTCTATCTGTCCACCAGTTTTATGGGTGCTAAAAGGAGGTAGACTTCATATTACCAAACTGCAGAGGACCATTCTCTCTGGCCAGCCACAAAGATGTGAATAGATATGTGGTTATGACTGACATCATCCTGCAAACTAGAGCACAAGTACCATTTAACTCAGCTGACCCTTCAGTCATACCATAGTGAGACCCAAACCTGCTGAAAGTTTTGGAAAGTAGGCGTGGTGAGTCATTCTCATGGAAGGCATTGGCTTTCCAATATCTATCTCCTTTAAATAAAGTCTTAATAGTCCACAAAAATATTTCATAAGAATTATCTACTTTCTTGCCACTGCTGGGACATTAGGAAATGAAAATATCTCTTCATAAGTGGTTATTCATGGCTCTGCTGGATGACAGCTTAAAAAAGAATACTCAGAGGACCATACATCAGTGCAGGACAAGTGATCTGCACCCCCTCCCCCAGACCACTGCTTTCCTTTAAGAACATGTTCATTCTTCAGTAAGAAGCAACCAGCAACATGCAGCACCAACTGCTCCATCATGTGTTTGCACCCCTTTTTCTACCATACACTTGAGAAATTAAAAGCATTGTAACCAAGGATTTAAGAAGAAGAAAAAAGTGCATGTTCATTAAGATGAGATTGATGAGGAAGATAAAAGGATCGCTTTTTATTGATTGCACTTTCTTCAAATTAAATAAGTGCACTGTATAAAAATGGAGAAGTGACCTAAAGCAAGCGATCAGGCCCAATGAGCAACATCATTGCCAGCAGTCATGGTGTGGGGAGAGAGGGCCATCACACGTGGTACAAAATGATTCATTTATTCATCCTTTCAGTGTTTCACCAATCTCCCTTCCAAAATCCATCTCCCTTGGACTGATGCCAGCACTCTTTGAGTCCTTCCAAAAGGCCTTACTAGGAACTCATCTCTCATCTCAAATGGCACAAGGAGAAAACTTTATTTTGCTTCTATACTGGTCCTGTCACTGGAACTCCAAATGTTAAAATGGGACAGGCTGTCACTTGCAAACAGACATCTTATTTTTCACCAGATGTAAAGCAAACACAATATATATGATAGCGCTGTTTTTATGCTTCTGTCCATTTCCACCACCTTCTTCCCTTTATTTGTTTTATACCCTCTGCCCATTTGCAGCCATATGTGAGCGAGGAGATGAAACATCAAGCCTCTAAGAAAAGGCAAGACAAGATGAGCAATAAAAATACATATTTATTTTTAAAGCCATAGACATGAGGGTAAATATGTCAGTGTCACCAGAATCATTAGTGTGCTTTATTTGGTTGGTATAAAGGGTTGCTGTGGGAAGACCCCATGCCCTCAGACAACACAGAAGATGGGGACATGAAGAAACTATTCTAACCCTCTCTGTACCCTCAAGCCAAACCAACTACACTGGATGCTGGTGTGTCAGAAGCAGGTCCTCACACCAGTACATTTCTTGGAAATGTCTGAAGCACAGTATACAAACAACAATGCTTCTGAAAACATTTGGGAGAGCTCACGTTGCCTCTGTGGCAGCGTTTTCTGTATTGGCATCACATATACACATTTACACCAAGCATTTACACTAGGAATATGTTTTCTGTAAGTCCAATAGCTGCGTCTTGCAGAAACAGTGATTTGAAAAAATCCGACACAACTACAATGGCTGTTTTGAGAAATGTATATATTTTAAATAGCTACAGCCAGTAATTGAAACTGAAAACTGCCATAAAATGGGCTGTTATTTCAGGGCAACCAAAAAGGTGCTCTGAATCTTTTCATCTTCAAGTGAAATGAAAGACACTGAGTTTCTTTCATCCTATTCTAAAGCAGAGCTAGTGGCACTACACGAGACATAGAAATAGGACATCAAACCATGAATGTCAGGGTTTTTCATCAATGGAACTGACTCATTTCCCCAGCCTCTGCTAAGTCACAAAACTGGGATGGGCCCCACCACTGTTCAGGTTAATAATTATTAGCTCTACCACGTGGTAAAGGAACATTTAAGAGATGCAAAGACATGTAATGCACTCAGCTAGGCTCTTCTGCCTGACAGCTGAAGCAGATGGACAAAGTCCATGTGAAATTCAGATTTTTTTTTATTTGTTTGTTTGGGGGTTGTTTTTTTTTCCCAGGTCTGATACCCCCTTCACTCTGTCACTGGAGTCTCCAGCAAATCTGCTGGGGCGGTTGTGATTATTTATTTTCACAGTGTGGCAATAAGCCGCAGCAGCAGTGCAGTCACAGGGCTCAGGCTTGGTTATTCACTCCCACCTACCTTAGTGCTCAAATGCATCTGCACTCCTGCATTTGAACCACTTTATTCAGACAGAAGAAATTCCTCATGGGGCAATACTGCTACTTTGCACAAGCTCAGCTATGCAGGATTTTGTGCTGTCAACTTTTGTATTCACAGTGCTCTGCTGGCAGTGTCACTGGACAACGATAATTTGAGTCAAGGTCCTGAAAACCCTGAATCAAGGGATTATCCCTCCCTCACTGACACCCAGTTAATAAAATACTTAAACAAGTGGTGAAATGCCTTCCTGATTAGAGATGGGCCACATCATATATCTAAGTGCCTTTTTGAATCAGAGCCTAATTCAGGAACTGAGAAGGCATTTTGGAGCATAGCACAGTGGTTTCATGATAAACAGTTTGGGCAGCAATATCATCCCTTTCCCTGTCTCTCCTTTCTTTCTGTTCCTTCTGTCACTTGAACTAGTGCAGTAACATTGTTCAGCCCTAATTCCCATACTGGTCCTGTAAAAAAACATATATCTAGGTTGGAAGAAAGAGAATAGGCCTGAAGTCCCTTGACCTTGTCTTCTCACAAAAGACTTTGCATAGTGAAACCATGACCCAAAGCCCTTCCTGAATCTGGGCTTAATTTAGGCAGAGGCTTGTAGAAAATCCCAAAAGGATCCCCATTACTCTGAAAAATCTTGACTCTACTTACTGCACTTTTTGGGGTTTTTTGGGTGTAAATAGAATTATTTTTGTACCTGCATGTATTCTCAACAGCTGCTGTTTAAACCTTAAGGCATAATACTTTACTTCACTTTTTAATATTCTAACCACATGTGGAGTTTTTCGTAGAGTAACTCTTTACTGTGTGTGTTCAATAGTTTTGCTGTTAGACAAGCAAAAAGAAAGAAGTCAAAGGCATGGAGCAGCCTACTGCATGGAGGAATTTCTGTATCATTAAATAAACTTTATTAATGACAGGACATTGGCATATTTGTGGCTTGGACTTCTAAAGTACATCTTACAGTACAGTTATACTTTCAGAATCTGCAAATTTCAGAACTTTGCTTGCAGAAAATACTATGATTTCACCTCAAGAGCTGGTTTGCTTAGCAGCTTTCTACAAATACCTCTAAATAATGAAGTTAATCCACCTTATCCTAAACTGAGATATTAATTCAATTACATTTCTTAGTTCAGCTCTGGTCATGTCCATATGTTGCCTGATTATGCTCAAGTTAGCAGAAGTGAGATGTTCACTGTTTGAAACAGATAAGCAACACAATATTTTTAAGTACCAAAACTGAACAATAACAAAAGCAACAGCTCTCATCATGCCTCAGAATCCTAGTACCTAGTACCATTTAATATTTAATGTTTAATATTCTTTCTTAGTGCATTCAGAAGGCCATAGAAGGCATGAATCACTCCTTTGGCATTGGCTGGAAAACTGTCAGTTTCCAGCAAATTAAGAAGAATTCAAGTAAGTATGACAAAGGAGATTTTATGTCTAGTAATGAGTTTTGAGTAGTCTAATCGAATATGCTTGTATTACGTAGCTATGTTTTAAATGCAAAGCCTAGCCTGTCACATCTTTCTCACTCCTGCGCCCAGGCTCTTTTTTGTGCTCTGTATAGTCTAGGAGACAAGCAAAACTCTCCTTTTCCAGAAATCAATTGATGAAGGTAGTTAACTTTTCTCACATACAGGACATCAATGTTTGTGCATCAGGCTGAGTCTTGTCAAGAGCAAGAGAGGAAAATGGCAAAGAGGAAACTCTGAAACCTTAAAGAAATGTATCTGCTGTACTTTCATTTCCCTGATGCAGTTTAAAGCTACAGAGCCAACTCTGTGCTGCTCCAGACACTGAGCAGACCCTTACACCAGGGTAAAACAGATTTATTATAACTTGTTGGTATTTAACATATGGGCATACAACAGGCTACTGGATAATACAACATATGGGCAATACAGGCTTACTGGATAATACAAGTCCTGTAATGCAGCTTTGGAAACATCCCCTTCTGCAAGACATTGAATAACCTAGAATGAAGCATCAGAGGCAGTGACAGAGCTGATACATATGCATCAGAATGAGTTTATTATTACCATTTCATTTTAAGGATTCATTATTCCTGCAGCATTTCCTGCATTCACACTGTGGGTCATGTCCACTGGGGTGCATTATGTGTGCCTGTGTTTCACCACAGAGGCTGCAGAATGGCAGCGAGACTACAAAAAAAGAATGGAGAGCCCAGCCTGTCTTTTCCCTTCTTCTTGAGGGTGTCTAAGGAATAAATACATTTACTCTGAAAGATTATTTGAAAAGGTGGTCCAGAGAGGCAGGGTTAAGGTCACCCTGTATTCTGTGTTCTCAGCCAAGCTCTTTCAAATTAGCATCCAGAGAGAAAGTCAAATAAAACAGAGCTGTCATCACGTACACCACTGTAGGTATGCTATGCCTGTGGTGGAAATGGTGGCTGCGAAGTGGAGAAGGAAAGCCTACAGGGCTGCAAGAAAAAGAAAAAGGCACTTTGTGTCTTTGGTTTGTTTGCACATAATGAGATGAATAGTGTCCCTAAATCCCTTTCTGATCAGGGCCACAGTTTGAACCCAGAACTTAATAAAACTCTATCATTCGTTCAGAAATTTGCTTCTGCAAAGACAGGGTAAAATATCTTGCCAATTTGAGCAAGATTGCAGCCTACTTAGCCACAGCAATGAGGATCTGATACATGCTTTCACTTGAGAGATGCTTCGCTCTTGCTAAAACTCTGCGTACTGCTTAACTGTTGCTTAACCCCAATTAAATTAAAAGCTGCCAAAGGGCAAAAAAACCTCCCAGTGTTTCTAATTTCACACTAAATCCTTTGTCCTTCCTTCAGGGTTTCCAACAAAGGAATGACATTTTAACAACTTTGCACACGCTAGAGGAGAAAACAAGGATGTGACTAAAATAGATTCCATTCTAAAGGCACCAGCTCCACAGGGCAAAGACCAAGCTCCCAAGGATGGACCAGGCTGACACCCATTCATGGGCATAACATTTCTACTTATTCCAGTAGCCTTCAGCTCAGCTAAGAAAGGAAAAGGCGGGGTGTCTTGAATTTTGAACTTCTTTTGCTGTGAAGAGCAGAGATCATGCTCCTGCTTCACTGATCAATTTGAAATGATTCTCTGGAGGCCTGGTTAATAACACTTGAAAATTATGTGAAATTTGGTATATTGCATTCCTTCCCTTCGTCAGGCATCAGTTCACAGTGTCATCAGGAAAGCAGCCCTGTGCAGCTGCATGGAGTTTGCTCCTTGAGACTGCCTTGAAGAATACAATATGACTAAAATTTAACCAAGTGAACTGAAAAAAATTGGAACATTTTGGCCTGCATTGCTGAGTATGTGCTAGTAACACTACGCAGTGCAGGTGTGAGCCGACAATACACTTCCCTTTCTAAACTAGCCTGCTTAAGAAGTGCTAATATTATCCCAACAGTGACTATTAGGGTTAGACATGGACTAATTAAAAACCTATGCAGCTGGGGTCTTGTCAGCAGTAATAATTACTTGTATCTGTTTCCACCACCTTCCACGCCCCAACTCCATCTTCTTTCCTCCTCTAACAAAACAAAAAAAAGTAATCTCTGTGCATGTATGTAATTACAGGAAGCATTATGCATTATTAATGTGACTGCAGCAGACAGAAAGTTCAGGTTTACTGCTTACCAGTGTAGAGGTAAGTTGTAGCTACTGGCAATAGTCAGCTTGCCCGTGCATTAGATAATGAGAGAGTTTCCAAGAGTACCAACTTAAGTGGCTAAATAATACCAGCTATTTGGAAAAGCACAGAAACTGGAAGAAATGATGCGTCTGAATCTACCATTGAGATGGACAACAATGGCCAACCTGTAAGAATTATTCCAGGAACAATTAACTTGCAACAATAAGGTTGTGCATTTTCTTTGATCCATGAATGTGATTATGTTCAAAAGCAATTACACAAGCTGGAAGTCTCCAGAGGCCAGGCAGAAAGGAAACAGGTACAGATAGTACCATGAGACGAAGCACTCCAAATAAAGAGGTTTACCAAGCCTTTTTCCTACCAAAACAACAGGGTTCACAGTGAGCTGGAAAAAGTATGCATATATATCCTGTGATTTCAAGGAATATTAAGACAGGTCAGGCCAGAATTGCTCATTTCCTGGTACACCAAACAATGACCTATGATTACAGACATGTATCTGTCAAACTGATACCTGTACATTAATGCTGAAGAAGTGCCTTTCAGACTTCATTTTCTTTTATTCTGTACAACGTATTATGCTGCACAGAATATGGATACAGAGCCAGAACTCCTGAAATGAAGGCTGAGAACAGCAGAAACATACTGCGTGACTTGAACAAGTAATAAAGTTATGGATTAGATACATGGATTAAAGTCACAGACACTAATTCAGACCTGCTTCCCCAGCAGGATGCCTTTGTGCAGTTTCAACCTGAGTAACAATTTCTTTTTTCCCCTCCTCAAGGGGTTCCTTTTTTCATACAAAATTTGTTACTGCTCTAGATAAAGTACCTAAAAATGTAAAGATTGTAAAAAGCAGCAAGGAGCTGTCCTAAAGCTGAAGCTTCTCCCACAGAATGCTGACGTATCTCACAGATTTCAGGGATCTGCCAAAAAACCACAACTAGACTCCCTTCCCAATAGGTCAGAGGGGAGGACCCCGGTTTGCATCCAGAACCAAAGGGCTAGCTAGCATGAAATTTGACACACACACAATGTTAAAGCTTTGTTATTCCAGATCACTCGCATGTTACTGAACAAGTGTTGCAAAGGATTGTCGCAACACCTACCATTTGCATTGTGGTCCTTCACTTCACCCTGCTGTCTGCCAGAGCCTCCCTAGTGACTTTGTGGCAAATATTTATTCTTCCCACAATGGGAAAAGTTGGGCACAATGGAGATTAGGGTACAAAATACTGCAGTCCTGCCTTTGTAGATGACTTTCTCTGGTTTGAGTGGCAACAGTTAACTATAACCTTTTCAGCTACTCACGGCCATTGACTATTTCTGTACTGAAGACAGGCTTTTTAATACCACTGTGGGGAACTGTGCTCAGATGACGGAGAAATCCTTTGGTAATTATTTGGGTTAATCCTATTAGGAAAGAAAGGCTTTCAATTGCTAAAGCAACAAAAAAACCTTTCTGAGAAGGAGCCCACCACTTCAAATAAAATCAACATGCCCGTCCAGTCCAGGATAGCCTGATGATTATTGTATGTAAGAAAAGTTGTGTTAACTGAAATGAAAAAATATTTAGCATTTTAAGAATTTTATTTAAAATTATAAAAATGCATTTGAAATGCCTACAAATTCAAAAGACACCACTCTGCTTCCCTGCATGTATTTTACTTGCACTTTACTAGTCCACAACTCTGCTTGATTATTTTTCAAGTAAGAGTAAGACTTCTACAGAATGGCATAATTTTATAAGGATTTTGCTTAGGCTCCAGATTTATGCTACAAGAGAGGATACATTTTATGTTCCCAAAATTTTCTGTTATTTTAATGCTGTGGTAGCATGACAGTGGTAGAGTTAACTCTTTCATGTGCTCATCAGAAATTCAGCTAGAGTGTTTAAAATGACAGTAACTTGATTTATTGAGCAATAAGAGGAATTATTCTTCTGTGGCCACCAGCCAAACAAGCAATCTTTTAATAAGACATGTGCAGTCACTGCATTTCCTTTATGAGGGAGGAAAAGAAAAAAGAAGCCAGTTAAAAAAAAAAAAAAATTGTACTCAGGCACTTAAAACAGACCTAACTTGGTATACAGGCACATCCAACCATGCGGCCTTGGGCATTTTCATATGCCTTCTCACACTTGCATCTGTACGTGTCTCTCGTCTATTCCTTACCCTAGAGGGTTCTGGATGAACCAGGATGCTGCTCAGATCCTTTTACCATGACAGACTTCACCCCAAGGTGTTAATAGAAGCTTTTGGTTTTATTTGAAAATAGCCTGACATGGCTACCCTTTTCTCTCCCTTGGGAGCTTTCTTTCTCTCCTGAGAGCACAGTTTCAACACCGGCTGTTTTAGGAAGAACTTCCAAGTTCCTCTTGCTGAAGGAAGTCTCCAACTTTGCAGGAAATAATGATACATTCTTTACATCAGAGAGGTGAATGTCACTGAAGGACTTTTTAAAGACTTCATGAACAGAGAAGAGATGTGGTGAACACTGTCACAGAAAAACAGTAGGTACATTTAGATGACTGTAGTTTAATGCTTCCTTTTTTTTTCCCTTCTCCTTAAAACTTTGAGGAAGTGCCTCAAAGGCAGGATCTAGGAGATGGACAGACATGGAGACAACTTCCCATGCTTCATCTTAGACATCTACAGCATGCTGGCTGTCTGCCTGCCTGACTTCCCACTCAGCACATGATCAGGGAACAACCTTTGGTAATTGTTTGGACTAATCCTCGTAAGAAATAATTTCAGTTTTGAGGCATCTAAAGTCTTTCTGGGCATTCACTGGGGTTTCTGCACATGCATTTCAGAATTCATGGGTTGGTCCCTCAGGAGCCAACAGTTAGTCTGGGATTCTCAGCCTGTAACCACATTCATACTAGTCCTAAGGCATGTGCTTAAGGCTGGTCAGGAAATTTTTCCTCTAACCATTGTTTTTTAACATCCAGTTGCTAGACAGTCTTTTTTGAGCAGAAGAATGTGTCCTTGTGACTGTTGTCCCTGTGATACATTTTTGCATTTGCAGATGTACAACCTCCCTCAAGTTAGAAAAAATCTAAGCAGGATTGTGTATCTGTTAAAGACTCTGGGAAAGAAAAACTGATGCCTGACCAGCAACACCAGTTGTGTTTACCCTGAGCATGAATGTGAAAATGTAGGAGAAAGAGGCAGATGCTTTGTGGGACCTCTCTCCATTTATTTAGCAAATATACAAGTAACTGCAAGACTTCTTTACAGCCTTTCACATTATGAAAACACAGCAAAATATTTTTGTAAGTGAAGGGAAATATTTTCAAAAGCGGTGAGAGAATGTGAGAATATCTGTTAAAAGCTACGGTCATCTCAGAAGTACATTGCTGCTGTCAGTAATTAATGCATGAGTTATAAAACTGAAGTGACTAATTTTGAGCCTGTCTTCTTTTGTAGAGCTGTGTTTCTAGCTGAGATCAAACATTATTTAGTGAATTGATCCCTTTCCCCTTCCCCACAAACATTCCTATTTAAACATCTACATTTTCTCATAGTTACATTATATATTGTGTCTGAAATTGACATGATCATGGAAATTCCCAAAGGAATCTGGAGCACGGCTTATGTTGCTCTTGCTGCACAGGAAATGCAACCATTCTTACTCATCCTTCCTCTATAATGAAGAGTCAGATTCATTGTCTTGCTGTGCTGAGGAGGAAATTGCTGCATAATCTCCTTTCACAGCTAGACAATCCCCTCTTTCCAAAGCAGGCTAAGCATGCAAATTCTCCAGACATATTTGATGAATTTCTAATCACAGTGGGTGAAACGACAGGGCAAAGGCGAGTGTCAGTGACAGAAGCCTTGTGCTACTTCCCTGCTGAAGACATTGTTTTCCTTGTATATTCACCCACATATTAATTGTGGGTGATACATATTAATTGTATCTTCTCTGTGACAAATAAACCATGATCAGGTCAAGCTGTGGCCAGTCTTAAGATCAGTTAGAAGTCTTGAAAAGACTGACACATTAATATTTCTCAGCACTTTACATGGACGGCAAAATGAGACCCCCAAGGTCTCCCAGTTTATGATCTTACATCAACAGGGTGGTGAAGGGAGTGCTTTCAGACAGTCAGGATGTTCCCCTCCATCTCTTGAGCTAAGAGGAGAACCTTTGTGGACTGTGAGGAGCAGGCCAAATTATCCTCTACCAGTCAGGTGTTTTTGCAGTCCTCTGCAATTAGATTTTCCTGTATGGGGAACAGACACATTTCTTGTTTCCACGTGGGAATAGAAAAGAAAAAAGTATCTGTCATGGAGAAGCACCTGTTTGCTTAGGCCCCATTCAGGTGAGTTCTTAGGGAAATTTTGAGAAAAGATTTGATAGTTGCATGGAAAATAGGAACATTCCTGCACTAACAAAACCAGATGCTTCTTATGCATTAGTAAACCTCATGCTGTAGCATGTATGTCAATAGTTAAGCACAGGAGGGCAAGGATGACATTTTCTAGGCAATGAAACAAGTCCATGGTTTTCCATGAGGACTGTTTTTGTACCTTTCTCTCCCTTTTTGGCATTGCCCACACATAGTGGACTATAACCAGTAAAGTACAGACATATAAACTGGAGAGACCAAACAAGGTTACAGAAAATAATACAAACAAGATTACAGAAGAGACAAGACTCTCCATAAATAAAACCAGAGAAAAATAGAAAGGTTGAGTTCTGTCTCATGGTCACAGAGTAGGAGAAAACTAATTTAGCAGAGGCATCATCTTTTTGTTGTGTCTTTCCCCCACAAGTCCCTGAGGCAGCAATTGCTGTCTGTGCCTGAGACAAGAACACAGGGCTTGGTGGGCACAGGGGCTGGCCAGCCTGAGTGCTGATGCATGTCTCTGGCTGTTCTGCTTCCCCACTGTCTGTGAGCATGGGTTGACAGCAGAAATTCTGCCCAGCGTCAAATGCTGCTTTCCAGAACAGGTCAGCTACCCTTTCTTTCTGTGGCCAGGTAGAGGAGGTAGAGCGCCATGACTGCTTCACATGCGATCAGTCCGACTGGCTGACAGCTGGGACTTTTGTTGAAGATATTTCAGTTTTGGCAGGTGGCATTGTGTGCAAAGATTTTGCTCAAAATTATTTGTAACAACTATTTTCTGCAGAGCTACTGGGGGTCGAGACATGATCATGACTAGGACTGAGTAAGAAACAGTCCTCAAAGATCAGAAAAGCATGAAGAGCTCTTTAAAAACTCACAGGACCGTTATTAGTCAGTGTTTCTCACAAATGCTGAAATGTACTTTGTCACACTGACAATTTCTTGAGATAATAAAAGGGGAGATGCCAAGAATATGGCAGAGTCTAAGAAGTGAGTGATGAGATCTAGTTGAGACAGAGGCTAAGCAGAAATGCCAGCTCATACTACCAGGCTTTCCTCTCCTTTCTGCTTGGATTATCTTTTCCTGTGCTCCACTCCCCCTTCAGTACTAGGATACAGCAGATGAACTCTAGAGCAGCAGGTCTAAACAAGTGATAACCAGTTCTCTGCTTGCCTCCCATTTCAGAGTTAGCTCATACCCATTTTGTCTTAAAGGGCTTTTTAAAGAATTCTTTTCTTCCTTAAGGAATTCTCACAATTTTCAGCAATCCTGTGTGAATCATCAGCATTTGTTAATGTGTTTCTACTAGAGCTACTCGTGCCACATTGTGTTCTGAAAATTAGATAACAGTAAAAATATTTGACTCTCTTTATTTTTTTCTCCATCCAGAGAAAATTCTTCATCCACTACTTCATACCTGATGTTCTTGGGTAATTGTGAATGCCAATCTCATATTTTACAAGATATTTACAGATAATAAAAGCTATTCCTCAAGATGAAACAACATCCACATGAACAGATTCTTATCAAATTAAAAGGAAAGAACCCCTCCCCTGTACACAGCCTTCCTAACTGACCATCTGCTAATAGTGCCCATGTGTGTATGAAATTCATTTGCACATTTAAATTGAAAAGCTCCATTTGCTCAGACTGCCTATAACTGTGCTCTCTTGCTGGGTTGAATATTAGGTCTCTGCATATTAGGTATGCATATTATCCAGTGAACATAAATTGCAAATGCAGTCCACATCCAATTATCTAGAGTTTTACTGCATATTTTCTACGTATAACTCAAACATTAAGTACAACAGTACATCAGCTCTCCAGGTGTCCATTTGGCTGGAAGAATTAGTAGGGTGCTGGCATTTAACTCTTGACCTTGAAAGTATCATTCAGTCATGATGTTGCTGCCAACATGAGAGGTCACTTACACACTCGATGCAGGATACAGACATTGGGAGTAAGACACCGAGAATCCTCTCCATCTGATAGAAACATGCAATTGGACAGGTTAAGGTAAACAGTCCCTAACACATCTCTAATTTCCTCCTGCCTGCCTCCAGGAAGGAATTTCACCAGTGCAAGGATCAAATGCACTGGCTGATCACACATGGAGAGGATTTCAGACTTCTGTTACCTCCCATGATGCTTGGGATTGATCTGCCACTCTTAGTGATCACAGCTACACTGGCATGACTACCAGTCCACCAAAAAAGATACAGAATCTGTGTTCGCAGCATTCCTTCCCTGGATCTGTCTTAACCTGCTCCCTCCAAAGTGAGAAATATTTAAACGAGTTACAAGGATGTACTCTGCAGATGCAGCTTGCCTGGTAGCCAAGAACAGCATCTGATTCAGAGCTCATTACACCAGGGATCTGAAGCACCAGTTCTTCATCAAGACAGATCGACATGCATTTGAATGAGCTGCATCACTGCTCAAGGCAACTCTTCATCTTTCCTGCAAGATTAGTGTTCAAGATTCTTGTGGCCTCTCACAGTCTCTGAGACAACTGTTATCCTACTGTCTGTCAAGTATTAGTTGCCACTGTGTCAGCTAATGGGTTTTGTGTAGATCATTAAAATATTCAAGAAGTATGCATAGCCTGCAGCTTGTTTTAAGCCAAATATTTCCCCAGTGGGAAATGGAAAGAAAAAGCCATTCCAGGGAAATAATAAAAGTCATACTAACAGTATAAAAAGTACAGTGCAAGATTAGACTCCAATCCTATTTCACTGTGTGCCCTGTGGAATCACTCCATGTTTGTATTGTTTTAAATAACATAAAATATTAAGGAATGCAAAACAATCAATGCAAGTTTTGGACTTTCTTAGAATGGAAAAAGGCTGGGGGGGTGGCATTTAATCAGGCGAAAGCACCAGACATTTAAACCTACTGTTCGTTCAGAACAATAACTAAACTGTTGAACCCAATGCCCCATGGCACTGGAAGTTAGTGTTTGAAAGCTTACAACGGAATTTTAGCCACAACTGAAAGAACATTCTCAGTTACTCAGTTACTATATATAAAAACACAGACATTTCAAACAAATAAAAGCATCACATGTGGTTAGCTCACTTCTAATTTGAGAAGACTAGAAAAAGCTTTCTGCCACAAAGTTTGTGCCACAACTGGCACCAGTAGATCAAATGAGTAGCTTTCTCAATGCAGGTAGCTGTGGCTTTCACACCTGGCTATCTGCCTACTGAAAAACACCCTAATATTTCTTCCCTCGAGTATGGCTTATCCTTTTCTTTTAGAAACCAACCATCGCAGTAATATTCCTTACCAAAACTGCTGACATTTTGGAAAGCTCATCTAAATACCTGTCAAGACACCTGACTGTGTTATTAAGAATCATATTTTGCATCATTGTGAATATTACCAGAAAGATATCAGTAACATAGCTCAGATTCCACTTTATAAACCTCAGAAAAATAATGACTATATTAAATTCTGAACAGCTATTACCACCCCATGAATAAATGGTAAACTTTTAGACAACCTCAGTGGCAGATGGTATTTGTAAAAGCTTTAGGCTGCAAAGCTGTGTCCAGTCAAATCCTTCCTTATTCATCATAAATTCTGAATATTTACAGCTCTGGAGCAAGGAGCTTTTCTGTGTTGAATGAACGAAACAGAAACAAATGGACAAACAAAAGAGCCAAATGCTCAGGGTTGGGAAAATAGTTGTCTCCTCTGTTGGCTTGGTCTGTAGTCCAGCAGGTGTTATCTCACATATGTGTTCAAGAGCAGCGACCATGGTTGCTGAAGTTGAGAAGGCTGGGATGTAATGCCAGTTGCTTTTTGCCCCACAAGTACACAGTTATGAGGAAGGGTGGGGTGGGATAGGCAGCCTGATTGCTCAAATGTTCCAACACTGTTCAGTTGTAAAGGGGACAGACCATGTTCCCAGTCCAAGGGTGAGCATGGCTAGGCTACATCTACATCACATACCACCTCACTGTGGCTCTGTCCTTCATTAAAAATAATTTACATGTGTCTTCTTCCAGTTCTCAGTGCCTAAATTGTGGAAAGGGTGAGTCTCAGCCCATCCAAGTGGTGTTTTCATGGCATTACTATAGCTTTATGATTAATTCCCTCTGGCACTGTTAAAGGTACCTGGGAGTCTTTGGGGGGTTGCAGTTTCTGTTGGCACGATATGGGAGAACTGCTCAGAGTGAAGGGAGCTGGGCTGGGAGGATGGTAACCATACTGCCTCCTGGTAAAGGTCTCAGTGCACTTAATCCTTGTATTGTACTAAATCCTTATATTGTACTTAGATGTCTTGAAAATCAGTACCCAGCATGGCCCGAAATGACACAAGAAAGCATGTTAATGCTGAAATGGGCAAACGCTGCTCTAGCACGCCATCTCGCTCCTCAGCCTCACTGCAGACAGCACCCTAGGTTTAGCCTTTTTGATCATCATAATTTAGAAATGCCCCATGCTATTTTAGCTTGCAACAGAATTGATAAAATTTGGAAACTGGAAGGCTAAGAAGAAGTTTCCTCTCTTGTAAAAAGCAGATTCCTGTAGAAGGGAAAATTTGGAATTACTTTACCAAAGGATCTCAGACAGCTGGATACTGTGATTAATATAAACTACCAGTCAGGCCTATGAACTCTGTATATCCATAATGAAGTTGAAATGACTAGAATGAAGAGTGGGCAGTCAGGAAAAGAAAATCTTATGAGGAAATGCAAGAGCCTTTATATACATATATAGTCACTGAAAGAAACAGTTGCTCCAGGGCATAGCTTTCTTTTCAAAAAACAGAGTGGGTGTTTTGTGATATTTGCCAGCTGCAGCAGATGCAACTCAATGTTACTGACTAGCTGGCTAGTGGTAAATATTTAGGAAGATGCAAACCTAGAAGGAAGATCACACTGTAAAACGTTGCTCTTTAATTGCTGCAATGACTACAGTGATTCCTTCTCCTTGCTGTACAGAGGGAGAATGTCAAGAACAGCAGAAACCATTAAGAACCTCCGGGAACATTTTGATAATGAAAGTCACAGGAGATACAACTTTCCCATTTTGCATCCAATTAGAAGAGGTTACCAAAAGGCAATTTAGAAGAGATGTGGACATGAAGGATAGGATAATAATTTCTTCCCGAGGGTTTAGCTTGGCTCCCACTGCACTATTACAATACTGCTAGGATAGGACTGTGAAAGAAGACTATTGTTTTAATTTACCTGATAGAAACTGCTATAGTCTACATTGAGTCTCAGCCATAGAGTGCCACTGTGTTTGTGAAGAAGCTAATGAGGGGACACAGTGATGGTTTTCAAAGCCATGCATCTACGGAAAAGTTCACATTTATGTGGTCAGTACTCTGCCTATAGCTTTTGAAATACCATTTCTGTGATGCAACTTACATTTTTTAAAAGTAAATAGTGATTTATCAAGGGGTTATTCTCAAGTAAATGGAAACACTCAAAGCCATACACTTTGCAAGTTATTCTGAAAAGTAACAGCTTACTTTTCTGTTCATCTTTTATCTACTGCGGTGTTATTCTTTGTTCCCTCTCCCTAGACAACATCATCTGTCTCTGTGGTTGACCAGAACTGTCCAAATTTTAAGCTCATCATGAAAACAAAGCAATGGATCCAGGCTCTTGACTCCTTTATATTTCATTAAATTTGTGTTTCTGTTTCATCACAGACCTCCACTGCCAGACCACCCTTCACGGACCAGGGCCCTGCTATGCCACAGGGTGTCTGTTCACAGCGGATGCAGCCTAAGATCCCCCCTGGAAGAACGTGGACTAGAAAGCCCAGAACATACCATCCAAGAAAGCCTGCTCTGTGTGCCTCCCTGTCAAGGAACCCAGCAAACCTTTGGGCATGATAGAGTAACTCAGATTTGGTAACTTAAATTCCCTTTGGGATTCTTCTCTCTGTTGGACCTTTTCCCTCCAAAGCTGAAGCAAGAGAAACTCTACCTCTAAAAACAAGAAAGTGAGCTGTCATCCTGTCTTTCTAAGGACAGAAGGGTCTCCTGAAGAGTGCAAAGGAACGTGCATTGCTAGTCTCTCCTGGGGTTAACACATGAGAGTGCCTCAGGGTAAACTCTCTTTGGGGGCAGCACATGGAAGATAAGGACATGGACAGAATATCTGGGCTATAGGGGTAAGCTGGGAACTGCCTACTGTATTAAAACACAAAAATTATTGTGTACCTATGCACATGCTCATAATTTTCGTTGGTTGAGAGTATCCTTTTTTCATACTTGTTCTGAGCTCTTTGTCTCCTTCATGCCTTCCTACAAAGCACTGAAAGTCTTGATTTTAACATGGATAATGACATGAAAGAGATGCATGTTTCTGTCAAGGTTACGTACTCCATTTTGTTCATAGATCTCTGCCCTGCTGGCATGACTGCCTGTCATGTACCTTTACTCACTAACAACTACCCTGATGCCTCAGAAGAGGGAAGATTTTGAGAAGGCTGATCCAGTACCACAAAGTATGCTCACAGTTGCTACCCAGAAAGAGTAAAACCAGGAGGAACAGGAGTCCTTGAGAACCTGTTTTTGTCACAGTGACAATTCCAGGGACTTCCTTGGAAGACACAGTGACCAAACAACCACAGTCAAAGCACCAACACATCCCTGTGCTACAAGCTCATGTCCTCCAGTATAGCATAGGCTATGCTGGTACATGAGAAAGATGCTTATTTTGGTCTCAGGTGGGCAGATAGTGTGATGCGTCATTTCAGCAAAGTATGAAGAAGAAATCAGAAAGACACAAAATAATGCTCTCTTAGGAAAGAATTTGCCATGATTTGACCTTGTGGGAAGAACTTCAGAGAAACCAGGCCATATGAGCAGACTGTTGAAGACAAATTCCCATATGACTTGCAGGGTCTCAGAAGCAGAAGTCCAGACATACCCAGGGTTCCTGAGGAAAGCTAGGGGAGCCCACACTTTCCAGCTGAGGCATCAACTGACAATGTGACTTTTGGACAGCTACCTTGGTGTGAGAGGCTCCCCCACTCCATCCCTAAGGACACACACAGTCTTTAAAAATCCTTTTGCTGAAAGATGGCAGGAGTTTCTGGAGTTAGAACCTTGGAGAAGACATGATCCTGAACATGTTGAAGGCAATGGAAGGTGATCTTGGGAAATTCCTTCAGAAATACTATGATTAACAGAAATCTGTGAAGTAGATTTTGTGACTTGCATTCCACCAGAGTAGACTGCCACACATTTGATAACCCTTTCTGTGGTGTAATTCATGACCTCAGGAAAGCACATCTTGAAATAAACAGACACAAACCATTGCCTTCACACTTGCATGTATATACTTTATAAACCAATGTACGTATGTATATTTATACATTAACCACAATTGCCTCATTATATACAAACACTGAGGCAAGTGCCAGTCTTACAGATTTATTCTCACATGCACAAATATACAGCTAGCTAAAAGCAATGTCCCTAAAACCCTTCCACTCTGGCAGCTGTATTTAAGCCATACAAACTGTTGCACTTACTCCTTTGTGACTGTCATGTCAGCTGCTTCCACTTATAGCACTGCTTACACCCATCATTGCCTTTTATCTCCCTGACCTCCTTGAAGGAAAAAAAAGAGGACAAACCCCAGCATGGAAGAGAATTGATTTGACACTAGTGGTGTTGTCTCTGAAGTTTGACAGGTATGAATTTCCCAGTGGAGCGGCCTAGCCCAGCTGAGGTTCCCAGTGACAGCCCAAGCTCTCCTTCAGAGCGAGACTGGGGAACCAAGAATGCAACTACAGAAAACCCTGCAAGATTAAGTGGTTTGGAAGAAGGCATTTAATGTCACACCATCTTTAGACTGGGAGTCATACAAGAGATTGAAAGCTGTGTATCTGGGAGATGTTACCTATTTCCATGAGTTTGCCTTATCTGTGAAATATAACCACAGGAAACACAGTTTGTCATGCCAGATGAAATCATAAAGGTACTGAAATTACCACTGCATTTCCCACTGTCATTGGTGCCCACCATGGAGAATGAAACTAGAACATACTGCACACTGTGGTAGGTTTTAACAAAGGATTGACACGTGTTCACCACTGCTCTTTCATTTGGCTTTCACGAACTAGGATGTTTAAACTCATTTTACATTAAACAAGAACTAGTTATCTGACCCTGCCTTTACTCTCTCACTGTGCCCTTAGAACAAAGCAAAGTATTCTCTCCAGAGGCCATTATTCAGAGAAATAAACCCACTGAAATGGTAAAGCAAAATACATGAGGTGGTATAGTGTTTTCCTTTGACCCACAGTCCCACCAGGGCATCAAGTGTATGGCTTTCCTGGAGAAGTAGCCTTTCAATCCATGGCAGAGATGAATTAAATGCTGATAGCTGAAGATGTTGGACTAATTTTTTGTAAGAGCAAGAGTCGGGAGTGCTGCTGTGCTAGCATAACTGCAACCTGAGTAATTGCCTTCAACATCTGAATTCCTTCAGCTTTATGAATTGGTTACAATATTCTGTTCCCATCCTTCCCCAAGTGACTTTACACAGTTATTAACTATCTCATTAAAAAATTCTGCTTTTTCACCCTAAAATAGCTGCATTTCAGAAGTTTCTGAGGTGCAACCAGTGTATTTAAATTTTATGACAAAACCACAGAAGTTTTTTAGAGATAAAAGAAGTTGAACATGTGTTCAATGGTGAGGCATTATCCCCTAATTTTTTCTGATCCTTACACTGTGTGGCAGCACTGTCAATCATACTATCATTTTTGTCTCTTGGTTGCAGAGGGAATATAAGAAATTAACATCTGTCAAACTCAGAATAAAATGAAACCAAACAAAACAGAGTAAATTGAATGAATGCAGAAAAAAAATATATACTGTATTTCACTATACTGCAAGATACCTACTCATCAAGTCATGCTGGATCTTAAACAAACTGCAATTCACACAGACCTCAGGAAGCAGGAAAGACTCTCCATCTGTCTTTCCTTGATTCCACAAGTTTTTGCCACACATCAAAGACAAGTGCACTCCTATTGGTAGGTAGGTGCCTGTGCATGAGCACCATCAAAAAAATAAAATAAAGAAATCTAAACAAGCCTCCAAAAATCAGATAGCAGAACAACTTAAATGGTCTAAGGACTTGATACAAACCAAGATTACCCTTTAAAAAATTGCTTGAAATACTAACAAAATCAGAAGGTTGGGGTAAGTATTCTGAAGGCAGAAGAAAAAGCCACATAAAAACAATATCATTTGGGGCCCAAGCTCTCTGTCTACCAGAAGTGCTGATTCTTTTTTGTATGAGTTTTAGAAAATTCATGTTTTTTGAAAGTGGACTTCTGTCAGGCATAATATAAATAAATACAGGGAGAAGGATTGGGTTCACTTTAGGAGAAAAAGGAAAGCAGAATTCAGCAGAAACTTAACTTGCTTTTTAAGATTTTAGAGCACAGATGATCTATTGGCCAGGCTGCTTGCTTTGTATATGCAAAAATGTTCCTGTTAAAAATACTCTGTAAACCAATGATCCTAATGTCATGCCATAGAAGGTTTTATTGCTCAGCATGGACCATTTTTATCAAAGCTGTTCAGTATTGTACTTAAGAAAATGTGACAGGCAAGAAGTCTTTGCATGCTTCCTTTCTGTGTGCTGTATCTGGTCATAATTTAATATACATGTTGGAATCTCTTATTGCATGATGAGAAGATGAAGTGTTAGGAAAGTGTTTTGCTGTGCCAGGCTTGGAGCTTGTAAGTTAATAACTCCAGAAAGGAAAGATGAGCAATCCAAACTGGCACATTTCTTACCCAATTAATCTTTCTTTTTAAAATTTCTGTGCAGGTTTTAGAGGCCAACATGAAAGTCGGTAGGAAAATATGTTTAAAGTCAGCTGTGGGGCAGACAACCAGCACTGAGTTTTTCTCTCCAGGAAAAAGCTAAACAAACTCATTCTGTATTCCTCTGAAAAAAAAGCCACAGGCAAGGCGGGATCAGCCTCCCACCTGTTCTTTATTCATATTCTTGCCTCCAGCTGGCCATCACATCAACCTGCTAGGTAGTGGGCAGGAGGAAGCATGCTGCAGAGAATATGCTCTGGGCACATCCAGTGCCATGGTTGCCAGCTCACCATCTCGCACGAGCAGACAAATCTGAACTGAGAATCCCCGTGTAAGACAACCACATCTGAAACATGCAGACTACATGCCCTGGCTCTTTGCTGGGGGAAGTGCCTCCACAGACATTTTAGGGAAAAGCCCTTAGTAGGCAGCACAAACAAGTATGAGGGTAATGCTGCAAGGTGCAGCTAAGCAAAATGCTTCCATTTGACACATACTCCCACAGGCTTTGTTGCTGTGCAACTTCCTCATTTCCTACTGCTATAAATTCTCAGTTTTTGATCCAGTTTAGCTCTCAGAGCATGGGTTTCCAGACTGATGTTGTCCATAGAAACTGTAAGCTTAGGTGTAGAACCATTCCTGGTCTGTACACCCATACTGTGTTGTTCATGGTTCCCACACAACAGGAACCAGGGTAATTATAAACAGCCTGCATCCCATCAATTCCCTTCTCCCTTTTTGCACCATACAAATGCTCCTACACAATTCCTCCACCAGAAGCCTGTGTGCAGTGCTGATGATTTTAGCCTAGGAAACCTGATTGCTTTGAATTTATTTCCGTGGATGTTGTAACTTACAAACAGGAATGTAAGTTTTGGGACCAATTTTCTAAGGAAAAGGAAAACTGCCATATGTATGCTATTGGGGTGAGAAGCCAAGATTCCTTTAACAAGTCCCAGGAGAGCAAAAAGACCACCACATTTTCATTCTCTAGTCTTGAATACAGAGTTGACTGAAGCCTTAATAACAAGGCTTTATGGTGAAGTCTCAGATTTAGTTCTTCCACTCCAGCTTCTGAGAAAAAGAAAGTCATAGGGTCATAAGACACTTGTCTCAGAGTATGGCAGTCCTGGGAAACAAGGGGTAGAAAAATGTCTTCCATTCCCAAATTTTCCAGTGTGATTAAGAATGGCCTCTGTAGTCCTTGGTAGTGAGAGCACACAGTGCTCTAAGTGCTGTTGGTTTGTTCACTTCTTTCAGCAGGAAAAGGCCCATCACAGAGAGAGCTTCATTGTGAAGGAAAATCAAAGTTGTAACCTAGGGCATATAGTGATAAGACAAGGGAAACAGCTTTAAACTGGAAGAGAGTAGATTTAGATTAGATATTAGGGAGGAGTTCTTTACTGTGAGAGTGGTGAGGCACTGGCACAGGTTGCCCAAAGAGGTTGTGGATGCTCCATCCCTGGCAGGGTTCAAGGCCAGGCTACATGGGGCTTGGAGCAACCTGGTCTGGTGGAACATGTCCCTCTCCATGGCAAAGGGGTTGGAACCAGATGATCTTTAAGACCCTTTCCAACCCCAAATTCTATGATTCTGTGATTGCACAGTACAAAATAAATATATGTGAATCAATCCTTTGGCTTGGGTGGAAGACAAGGTGGGAAGTATTTCTACCTGTTAGGAGCAGCATTAGAATCACTGTCAAAAAGCCTCACACTATGAAACAGGACAAAAAAGCATGAATTTCATTACTTCTCCCTTGGATTACTGACCCCTCAATCAGATCACCAGTCCTTTATGTGAAACTCGGAATGCCTAATGGCTGCTCTTTCTCCTTTATTTAAGCACGGAGGTCCACACTCTCCAAGTGGACTTGATTTTGGGGAGTGTAGGGATATGTGCACATAAAAGGGCAGGGTTTGGGATGTCAGTTGTGGAGTGTCTTATAGAGATGGGATTTTTTTTTAAGCTTCTCCCTCTCTGAATATCTGTCACTGAAACTCCAAAAGAAGCAAAGCATGACACGTCTATTCTCTTATGGAAGCCCTAGGGGAGAGAACCTACTGAATCACTCTGCTGTTTTCAGGTCTTTCCCAGTGTCTGGCCAACAGTGACAGTGCTGGCATGTTCTCTAAACATCTGCTATTGTCTGAGAAGTGGAAGGAAACAGTTTATTTTATCTCCTGTGGCTGTTACAAGATTGACAGTGACAAGTGTGAAATGGACATGTCGCACTGAAATTCAGAAAAGAAAAGCCCTAAGGAACTTTAGAATAAGTACGTGGACTCAATTCCCTAATCACTCTGTAGTGTGAGTAGACATCCACATCTGTTAGCAATTAACATTGGCTCCCTCCTGCTTTTTCTACCCAGCACAGGCAGCAATATCCAATACTGCCCTCTCGCCTCCACTACTTATTTTAGTGACTTGAACAGTACCAATTCCAGTATACATTATTGTTTCTGAAAACAGAACAGAGAGGATTTACCGTTTTAAATTGCTCCAGAAATTATTCCTGCCTACCCTGCTGCTAGGCATCAAGGGGAAAAGGAGGCCAAAACCCAACTCTTCTCACCTTGCTGGCAGAAAGCTTCTTGAATAACCTATCAAATTTCTCTAATTCTTTCAACACACACTTAAAAATTATCAGACTAGTAGCTAAGAAGAAAATCTAGAAAAATCCAGAGATATGGCTTTGACCTTTCCTCCTAGTGCTGCTACAGTAGCTATTAGATGTGAGTTAAGGGCATTCATGTATAGTTTTTTATAAAGCACATACCTCATTTTATAGCAACACTGGAACTGTCAGGGTGGATTGTACCTACCTCACCTCACATCCTATTCCTAGCAGCTGGCAACACTTACTGCTTTAGGGCAAGATTAATACCCTACTTCCCACAACCCCAATGACTTTGACTGTGTGAAGTGGGCTTCCAGACTGCTCCGAAACAGGCTGATAGATGGTGGATTTGGTTCTAGAAAAGAGCTGGAAGGCTCTTCCTAGTGAGTCTCAAGGGTAAAATTGTATAGCATTATGGCTGTAATGCATGCTTCCCTGGGAAGCATCACTACTGAGGAAGAAAAGAGTCACTTTCCCTACTGGTACCCCTGCAGCTCCCAGTGTGCTCTTGAGATAAGCAGAGAAACAATCTCTCTGTCCTAGGAAAGAACCATTCCTTGCTCTCTTCTCTCTCCAGCTGAGGGAAGACACCCAAAAAGATGTCCTCACCTTCCTTGTCTTCTTCCCAAAGGTACTGGGGCACAGAAGAAAGAGCCCAAGGAATTCTAACAAGCACCAGCTGGCATGTGGATGAAGGGAAACGCACCCAGGTAGGGATGGCTGGACCTGAAGGTGCTCCAGCTACCCCAGGGCCAGGGGCTGTGGAGGCAGAGCAGACAGTGTTTGAAGCCAAGGGCAGGGAAGGGAATTCCAAGTAGGAAACACTGGTGTAGTTTCCTCCTCCTTTGCCCTGCCCAAACCTACATTTGACCTTTCAGAAAGAAGGTGTTTAGACCTCAATACACAAAGAGCATGTCTCTGAAAGTTCTAATAATATATAACAAATAACAATTGCACCTTTAGTTTAGGAATCACACCCAGTCACTCCTGATCTCTTAATGCACGTTTTCTTCTGAGTTAGGAAGGGAGAAATATACTTGAGGGTCTTGTCAGCAATAATTTAAACAACTTGTATATACTTACAGGAGGAAGTGTTTGTTCCTTCTGTTGAAGCTTGTATCCTAAGCATGGGTTCTGCAACACACAGAAGTAACAACAAAGTTGTAAGAATACAGCCACAGCTACAGCACTATACTGGAAGAGCCTGAACATCTTCCCGCAGTAGAGATTTCTTCTATTTTTTTTTTTTTTTCTCAGTAGTCAGAAACCCAGCGGAGCAGAGAAAAAAATGAGATAGCTTGAGAAAGCAAAGAACTTCAAAGTTGGTTCAGCATGTCCTAGGCACACTGTGATAATCAATTACAGCAAAAATGCTCCATAGTCCTGGGAGTAAAGGCCAGGAGAAAAACTGGCAAAGACAGAGTAAAATTTTCAGCTGTTTCTGACAGCATCAGAGGAAAGTGGAAAGGAGCAGGTCTTGAAGCTCCACATGCTGACCCAGGAAGCACTAGCTTCTTATCTTCTTCTCACATAACTCCAAATGAACAGTAAGGCATTCAGGTCTATCATAACTACAGTTAAGGACTTCTGTGGCTTGAAAGAGAGGAGGGTCCATGAGTGTCACCACCTCTGCAGAGAGCTGCAGATGGAAGGGAAAGCAGAACACATTCCAGATCAGAATGGGCCATAGCACCAGCCCCAAAGTGGTTACAAAGAAAGGGAAAAGAATGGTGAATAATCTTGTAGGGCAGTGGAAGGAAATAGACCTCAACACAAATTACACAAAGGAAGCACTCAGAAAATTTTATAGAAGAAGCAGGTAGCCTGAAGCTGGGTCTGAACCTCCTGAGCTGTAGGAACCTGAACCACACAGCAATTAAGAGCCATGTGTTTGGAGGGCTTCATGGGCTTTCACTATCTAGCAAATCATATATGGTATCATGCATGAATAAAGAATTCAAGAGAAGGCTTGAGAAGTACTATCAGCTGGAAGGAAGAGTTTGAAGAGAGAATACTTTGCATAAGGTGGCAATGTGATGTGCCGGTGTGAAGTACAGGTGGCTGACAGCTGGTCTGGGAATTCTAGGAAGCAGGTGAGGCATACTGCATGCTCTGTAGTGAAACATTTAACATGTCACGTCACACAGAAAAGATGAATCTGTTGCCTAACAAAGCCTGGTTTTAGGCAGAAAAAAGCCACTCTTAGAAACTAAGACCTCTCTGTAAGTTCTGCTATCATCAAAAAGTAAGTGTAGCAATAATTCAAGAGACCTAGAACCCAGTGATTCGAACACCAGCATTTCACAATAGTCTATCTTCAATTAAAGAAAACACACTAATTACTTATTATTTTCATTTGAAAATCCTGGAAAAAAATCAGCAGTGCCCAAAACCCCAGGCACTACTGGTCACCAGGAAACTCATGAAGTGTTAGAGAAAAGACATGGTCTGGACCCAGAGCTGGGATAGAACAGTAGGAAAAACAGCACCTGACTAGGTTCAGGACTAAGCTGGTCTCTGCTCCAGCCACATATCAAAGACCTCCTCAGAGTTCCATGAGAAGATCTCAACAAGCAGCCACTGAATGTACTGCTTTTTGTGATGTGTTGCTTGGCATGAAATCTACCAGCGCAGAGATTCATCAGGAATGCAGCCAACTTTTTGAACATCCCAGCTTCCTCCTCTCCAGCAGCACAATAGCAGTAAAGAGGAGGACAGTACTGTAACAGCAGGCACTTGAAGGGACATAAGCAGGGAAAGAGACCACTCAAGAACAAGAACTTTAATTCATGGGAAAGAAGGCAGCAAAGTGCAGGGACTACATTCTTGCTGCACAAGGGAGAAGGCAAGGCAAGCCCAGTGGAGTCAGTGACCAGTGTGTCACCTTCTTCGAACAAAAATGGTTCCAATGGTTACAGGACACTTCCTATTAGCTATGTGGTCTCACATACACCCAGTGAAGCACCAGTGACAGGCCCCACTGAGAACATGAAAGAATATGGGCACATCCAACATCTCTTCTGTCAGGCAGCAATGCCAAGATTTCAGAAGTAGGTCGCCACACACACAGATGCATCAAAGGAAAGACTGCAGGCATGCTAAATGCAAAATCTGGCAATCACACTGTTTTCCTTGATCTAGCCTACAAACACTGTCATTTCACACTAAAACCTGTCTCTGCCAGACATAGCTTTCCCAAAAAAGCTAGCAGGACCCCAGCCTCTTTGCCAAGCAGGGTATGTGCATCTTGTAAATCCTTGGGTTGCTTGGCTTATACACGTTTATCTACAATTGCCTCAGCCAAAGTCAGCAGTAGAGACAACTGCTTGTATTTTAGCCATATATAAAGTAACTCTTAACAGTTAAATAAAGAAAGTGGCTCCTCACTGGGGTCAGTCCCAGGAGTAACACTGGAAGTATGCAATCTGTAACTGCAGGCAGGATGCTGAAAGCAAATTCCATCAGCCTGAAAGAAAACTACCTGGAGAAGGCTCCTAGTATGCCAAGGCAGCTTCAAAAGAGGTTAAGTTACTGACAGTGAGTTACCTGTCTACACTCACAGACCCTGCAGAGCTGTCAGGAATTGTATGTAGAGCCCTGAAGAACAGAGGCAACAGACTTTCCTGAGGACACATCAGTATGCCTACACACTCAGCAAACTCGTAAGTAGCTGCTTGGATTTATAGGAGAAGGAGGTAAGAGCTTTTTTAAAACATAGCTCCTAACAACACAAATACTCCTTCGCTTGGGCTGCTGCAGCCTGACAACTGTAGGCCAAATTAGCTTCCTTGATACAGCCACAGGACAGTAAAAAGTATGCTTAACCCTTCTTCATTCTTTTCTTGGTCCCTGAAGTAGCTCAAGTAGGCAAGGTGATACGCAGAAATGGAGCTGCTGAATGTAGATGAATTGTTCTCTCCTAAGAAGGAGCTGTTTCAGAGCTGTAGAAGCAGTTTCAAGAAGAAATGAAGAGAAACAGATAGAAAGACTGTTAATTCAACTTACGTGAAGTAGTTTTTGTCACTTCTGTTGATGCTGGTATCTTGCTGGTCCTCTCTGGAAAACACAAGAGGCAACAAGAAGTTATAATATGGTGTCATGTGATCCTCTAACAGTATTCAGCTCCAGAATGGACAAGGTAAAGGAGAAAAAGGTGTTCAAAGAAGCAAGCTTAAATTTTGCTTCAGTGGGCAGAGGCTTCAATCAGACATCAACTTGCAGAAGTTTCCTTTTGGGAAAAAACAAAAAATGATGGTGCCTACTCGCAAAACTGAAGAAAAAAGCGCGTTTCTTCTGAAAGAACCCAGTTGTTCAATCTCTCGTTTTCCTCTGGGAATAACTGATCAGTGGCAACAGGAGAAATCATGCAGATGGCTCTGTTTCTGGAAGATGTCAGTGTGAGTATTCACTCCTTATGCTTCTAGGCAGTTAAATTTTGCAAAGATGTGTCCCTGTTCATATCACTTGAATTGCTGTTAAGTATATCCAATAGTGTCACTTGCCACTTCAGGGAAATCTTCTGAGTCACACATGCAAACCCCATCCCTCACGGACTGCTGGGGGCTCTGTGACAGAAATCAGACAGTTGCTTTGCTGAAGAGATGAGGAAAGTTACGCTTCCATACTGGTCCTATGTACATCTCCACACACTATTGCTAGTTACATTCTGGCAAGGACTGCTTGCACTCACTTGTTGAACCAGCTGATGGCTAAGGGAGATGATGCTGCCATGCTTAGATCCTTGCTAATGCAAAATGCACAGATGGGAGAAAGCAGGATGCAGAAAGCCTTTGTTTAGGCTTCACAGACTTGCACAGAGACCTTGTTCCAAAGACAGCAATGATTTGTGAGTGCTCTGCTGTCCCTGCAAGCCACAACTGTGTGCAATTTCTTAGGTGTGAACAAATCGCTCTTCAGTTGTATTCATCAACAACCTTGGACTTCCCCAAGTTCTCAAAATATGTTTCAGGCTTTAAGTGGCGCAGTTCAATGCAGCTGCACAAGTTTCAACTCTACAGCTGGAGAAAGGCTCTGAATGCCAAAAAAAAAGTCTTGCCCTGAAACCTCAAGGCACACCAAGAATCCCCTAGTAGGTCAAACAAACAGAATTCAGAAAAATTCTCATAAGAGATTTAGGAAAAGGAAACTCAGGAATGTTTTTGTTCTGTTTTGTGAATCTGGATTCCAGTGGCTCTCTGCTCATTGTCTCCAGAGTTTATAGAAACTTGACCAGAGACAAAACTAGCCATCTTCCCTTCAACATCCCTCTTGTTAAACTTTAATATCAACCCTGTATTTTAACTTCTTACTTGCTTGCTTTTCTTTTGTATCTTTTTTCCATTTTGGTCCATCTTTCTTTGGCAAATATACTATTTGCCTAGTTAGTACATCCCAGTTTCACCTCACCAATGGCAGAGAACGTGTTATGCAGCATTTCCTTGGCAGCCAGCGATGCGTGGCATGAAAGGGAGTATCCATAAGTAAAATTCTTAAGGTCAAAACCTTTGCATTAGGTCTTGGAACACAGTGGCCTGTAGCCAGGCAGTTTTCAGGACCATTTTTTGGGCATAACGGCAGTTGGCTGTTGTGCAGCTGGGTTGTCTGACAATTAACCTTTCTTAATCACATCAGGAGATGGAACAGGTCTGACAGCTGCATAGCTCAGCATCTGGCACAACTGGAGCAAATTTTTCTTTCACCATTAAAGAAACCATGTTCCATTTAGTGCCTGTGCTGAGCTTGATGGAGCATTTCTTACTGGCACCTCCCCAGCCCAGCTGTGTTAGTACAAACGCCGATGGGAAGCTTCCCTGCCAGTGGAAAATACAGCCAGAGCCTCCTACACCTGAAACGTGCTGAGAAATACATTTGGAAAACATGTGGCAAAGTCACACTTTATCAAGCTCCACTAGTAACATTCATCTTCGCAACACTAAAAGTGGATGCTAACATTTGGAAGACACAACATTTGTGTGTTGCTTACTGCACACAGTACACCACAATGATAACAAAGGCATTTTACACTACCTGAGAAGGCTAGCACAGATCCACATGACAAGCTACCTGAACACAAGAAGCAAGCAAAAAAGGGTTTTCTCATAGCAGGCTGTCAGTACTTGCCTGAGGTGAAAGAGCTGGAACCAATTTTTCAATCATGATACTTTTGCTGCTGCAGTCTGCTAGGGTATGGTGATGGCAGCCTGCAGCCCTGTCTTCATCATCATCATGTTTAAGTCCCCATGAGGAGCAGCTACCTCAGAGGCTACAACCAGTTCTGTCCCCTGGCACTTCTAAGAATACTGCCTTGGTGAAGTGCTGTTCCCTGAAATTGGGTATATTTGTGCTGGGGCTTACTCATGTAAAAATATTGAAGGATCCATGAGGGATCCTTGTCTGGGGATGTTTTAAAGAGCAGGCCCCTGCAGCTTCTCAGTCCTTTTTCCTTAGTACTGTGGCCAGCAGTATCTTCTGCTGTTTCGTCTGACCTAGCAAGGAAGAGCTCCTTTAACTCACACGGGACTCCCAACAACCCCACCACCTTGCTGGTATGTTGATCCATCCTTCCAGATAAGGAGCTTTTTTTGGGCTGCTGAGAGGAGACAGCTACAAGCTCTGCTGTATGGCTCTGAGAGAAGCAGGAGGTCCCTCTCCTACTCGGCCAAAACCTTTTCTCCACAATAACCACATATTTAAGAGCCTGACAGCTGCTGTTGTGAACAGCCCTGTGTGTGCCCTCACAGCCTTTTTCCCCCAGTTAGTTTGTCAAAGGCCTAACGCAAAAAATCCTGCTTGAGCAAGTTGAAGGGGTTTGGTTGATCTCATAGGTTTTAGTTCAGGCCTTGCAGGTGGTGGCTCTGAGAACCCTGACAGGGACAACAGCCTGGGCTCTGAGGAGGGTTCACATACCATGACACCATAGATAGAGATGCAAACAAGCTTTTTGTCATCCTGAGGTGTACCTTCTAGCAGTGATACAAGTTTTAAGCCTTTTGCATTGTTTGTGCTATTAGGGTGATATCATCTGAATTATACAAACAATGACACAAGCTAACATACACTTTCAGGAAAGAAGAGCACTTTCTTCACCTCTGTCACTTGTCTACAGATGGCAGAGCAGAGAGAGTAGTTGTGTAGAAGGTTGGTAAGACCACAGTCTGAGGCCTTAGAGACATGCAAGCACATGTGGTGAAAGATACAGGGTGATCCAGTGGCTAAACTAACTTTTAGTTTCTTAAAGCTACCATACTTTTCCCCGTTTTCCTCCAAGGAACTACTGACTTGATTTAGATTAAAGAGCATTGCCCTCAATCCAAGTATGTCAAATTGCAAGGAAAGGTTCAAGAGTACTTTTAGGGGAGTTGCAATACCAGACTGAGTGATGGCCACATTTTTTTCTGAGACAAAATTAGTGACATCGGTCCAGGCATACTGATTTGCTCCAGCTGAGAATCTGACTCATTATGCCAGCCAGTTCAAAACAAACTATGTCCCAGGTCACCTGTAATTATGCTAGAGAGAAGAAATACCCTGATCTCCTACTTTAACCAAGTCTTGGACAGAAGAAGGGACTTCTTTTGCACTTGAAGTATTTCATAGTTGGTCATATGCTCTATGGGAACTAGATATAAGATGTTTTTATTTAGTTATTTCTCAGTCGTCTCCTTGAAGCTAAGCTACTGTCTGTCTTCAGAAGAGGAAGAGCAAATTAAAATTTAATGAATGATGAATATCAGATCCCTATTGATTACTGTACAACTTGGAGCTGTTACTACTACTGAGAGTCCTATGTATGCAAAACCAGAAGCCTGCACAGGCCATTGGGTAGCTAATGAATTTGCCAAGGCTCACCACTGCCTACAATTGAGATACATTAACAGATCACCTGAGTACTTCTTGTATCCATCAATTCAGGCAAATTTGTCCCAGCCACCCACACAGATGAGTCAAATTACATCAACTCACTTTCCGCAGACATTGAGGAATAGAGCTCACACAACACCCTGCACACAACCCAGCAGAACCCAGCATCGTAGACTTCTGGCTTTTGAAATTCCGCAGCATGAATCCACCCTTTTGCACCCTGAAACATGCTGGGCACAGCAAACATCCTCAGAGAGGCAAAAGAATCAGGCCAACAGGTTTTTATGGAAAAGACTGACACCACATGCAGATAGAGCATGGTTGACTCTTTATTAAAAAAATATCACTTAGCGAGTTGTCTACATAAGGGGTTTTGTGAGCAAGTTGAAAGCTTTGGCTGTGGTGTGAAGTATTCTGTCAGTGCTATTTATTAACCATAGTAAGGTCCTATGCTGATGAGAAAATCCATGAAAAATTCACTGCAAGAATTTTGCCTAGGTAAAGTAACAAATCAGGATGCACAAAAAAAGCAGTTACTATTGCATTAGCAATCCTGTGCACTATTTATACAACACCAGGAGAACCTCATGCCTCTATTCTGACCTCAATTACAATCTTTCTTAGGGGAGCATACGTGAGTATGAGTGAATGACAATAAGAAGGCAGCTCATATCCTGTGGGCAAGTTATACTCATTATAAATTTAAAAGAGAACAGAATAGCTCCTATCACTTGCTATTAAGATTGGTAAAAATTGTGTTTGTCTAGCTATTTTTATATTTGTTACATTTTTAATCCACACGTGTGACTCAATAGGCAAGGCTTTATATTTCTTTCAGTAAAACTGGGAAAATTTAAAAGTCTGTGTAGGTCAATACAGTTTGTGTGTGGTGTGTGTTCATGTTTATGTTTAGCAAAAACTTGCACAAGAGCAAACTTGGCAGTTTTAAGTAACAACAATGTTTATAATAACAATAACAGTAAGAAGGACAGGATTTACTATTGCATTGAATATTACTGTTTTAGACAGAAAAGTTTACCACTTCGGGGAATGAGATCAGGAAAGATTAAGGTTTCTGCTCACTGAAAACAACAAAAAATGTTTTACAACCGTTTTATTGAGAAATACTAATTTTTCTATGCTTGGAGCAGAGAATTGAAATCAGCAACTTTCCAACATGGGACCTTGATGGTAAATGTGTGGCTTTTTGTATTCTTGGGGAAAAACCTCAACATATTTGCCTTGTTCTTTGTATGTATTTTCCTAATGTCCACTGCTAGTTTACGTTAGAGACAAGGCACTATGATAAACAGACTTCTGGTCTGGCCCTGGAGTTCTGTTTTGTGCCATACACTAGTAAAGAAAATTTCAACTAAAATAGTTCTAGTTTGACAAAATTCTAGGGAATTTAAACCAGGATTTTTTTTAGATACTGAAAAGCACTAATCTTACAGTGGAAATAAATAACCCCATTCCCAGAAAAGCCATTACTTCATCTACCCTCACTCTTAAAGTACCCAGCACAAAGGGAAAGGAAGACCTAGTGTGCAGATAGCAGGGCACACATAATAAACATGACAAGGTGAGGTCACTTAACTGAAGGTCATAATTTAAGTTATGGTTCACGTGGCAGAGCAGACCAGTATGACCATAAGAAAGTCAGGCCCTCTGGTGCATTTTTCTTTACCTCACTGTTACCCTATCTGCTGGAGGTGGAAGAAAGCAACTTCTCTTCCCACTTTGAGAGATTCAGCCTTCTCAGATACCCATGCTTTAGTTTTCTACAGGGACTCCTGGGCTACTCTGGACCCCAAGGGCTTCCCCAAAAGCCCATTAACAGGTAATAACAAGTAAGAGTTAAATATGCTGGATTTTTGTTTGTTGTTTTGGTTTTTTCTTTTAATTTTAAACTTCTTTCTTATGAATATTGCAGGACCTCCCAGATACACAGGACTCGAGTAATGACTGCCCTTCAGGGCTCATTACCGAGTTTGGATCCCAAATCTGTCATTAAGCTAGCAAGGGGAAGAGGTCAGGGAATGTGGGGGAAGGAGGGGTGAGGAGGTCACTCCTGCAGGGGGTCTATCCCTGTTTGCAAGGCAGATGTTGCCCTTTGAGGCTGTATGGATCTATTGGTCTTAAGTCACCAGATGTTGCCCCTGCTATTTCTCAAATCCAGGTGGAAAATTCCACCATTAGCAGGAAAATTACGAACAATTTTATTGGTAATTTACAAGCAACAGTAAGCAGAGGAGGCTCAGATGTATGTATAGCAACCAAATATGCATGATTGATTTATTCGACCAATGAATGCTGCCATGCCTCAGTCTAGATGATCAAATATCACTGAGATGTTCCAGTGCAGACATCACTTAGTTTCCAGTTCAGATCTTTACAGACAAGAGCCAGCTGCCAAGTTTAGACTGGATTCACGTTGCCCTGCATTCAAGGGAGTTTCCATGCATGGCTGTATTTTAAACAAATTACATTTCATAATACAATTAGACAGATTTTAACATTTATGTTATAGATGCATGTAACAGGGCTTGCCCACAAATAGTTTCAGCTGAGACCAAGCTCCTGTCCCCCTGCAGCAGGAGCATTTTGTAATCATTCAGCATAGCCCAAAAGGAAGTTGAAAAATCCATGTCACGAAGCACAGGAATGAGGTCCCACATGCACTCCCATGACACCATTCCTTGTCTGAGAAAGTAATAATAAATGGTCAAGCATTTTTTTTGCATTTATCTCTATCACTGCCTAGGCACAGTGCCTACAGTTGAGTTATGGAAACATTATAGGACCTTTCCATGTAAGCGGCTAATGAGCAACCAAAATTTGTATTCATGGAAACCAAGAGAGTCTACAAAACTACACAGAAACACCTACCCATTTTTCCTCTTAGTAACATTCCAATAAATAACACTTGATCTTTTATATCAGTCTCCTGACATCTGCTCATGATTATAATACCATACAGCTAGAATGAAATCCTAGCACTTGAGATTCTTTAGTTGATGAAATAGAATAGCAAATACACAAAGTGAATACAGTCAAGCAATTGCTGTGTGATTACAAAACAGCAGATAGACAAAGACAAATCCCCCTGGAAAAGGTCTACATTTGTTTTCTGTTTATGTAAATGCCTAACTCCCATCTAAGAGCACAATGTGGAACAGAAAAGCATGCCTGGTAAATTCACACTGCTGTAACATCTTTAACCCATCTAAGATATGCAGAGAACTCCAGTTTTGTTTGCTAATGAGGGCATGTTTGTTTCGTACTTCACAACTGGCTGGACACTGGAGTTTGAATGATGGGAACTGAATTAGTCAAAGCCACACTTGAAAAACAAGATTTCAGCTGAACTGCTGCCTCCACTGCCTTTCCAAAGGAGAAATAGTACTGCAATACATTTGTGTGTAGTGGAAACACAAAATTTCATCATTACATCCCTGTAAATTAAATGAGTCCTGCAAAACCAGCAATCTATAACAACTGTAAATCTTTTGAGTAAGTCTGAATGCTATCTGTTTCATGAGAAGCTCTACTCCTCAGGAAATAACCTTAAATAACAATACCTGAATCAAAGTGTTTGAATCACACCTAAGCCTCTGAATAATTTGTCTTCAGATACATTCATGCCTTTGTGCTTATTGTTTTAGAAATCAAAATAAAAACCTATCAATATATGTGAGAGTAAAAACAGTGGCAACCAGAGCAGCACAAATATTACTTGAAGTGAGAAGTTCTCATTCAGCAGTTCAGACTATGACATGCTTTAGGTTAAATGCAACTTCCCCCACTGTGTATAACAGGAATTAGAATAATACTCCCTTCCCTTCATCTTCTTCTGATCTTGACTGTTTAGACTGTGCCCTAAACTTGGTGTTACACAGAAAATGCTGATCTGTCCTGAGATCTGTAGGAGACATCCCATTTGTCTGTAAGGAAAATCGAGCATCTCAACTACATAATAGACAAGTCAGGCCCGACTACTTTTCTTAGTACACGTAATAGATTTCAGTGCTTCCACTTCCACTTCACTTGCCAAGCTCTGTCCTGCTCCTAAGCAATTTGTCCTGCTGGCAGCTTTAACACATGGTCTTTCTGAATGTGACATTAAAATAATGAGTCAAGCCTTACCATTGGTGTCTGTGATGATAACACTGGCTTTAGTACTGTCATTTCCTAGTTTGCTGCTCACTCTGCATACATATTCCCCAGCATCGGCCAACGTGGCTCTGTAAATGTGAAGCTCAGAGTATTTCCTGTGAAATCAGAAAAAACATATAAACATCCTGTACTGGAATAACAGTCACTGCATCAACTAAAGCACTTTGTTCCCCACCCCTTTCAACAGAGAGTCTTGTCTTCCATTCTTACTGATAGATCAACACTATCCAGTTTGAAAGAAGAAAGGAGATTAAAAAATATCTCTTACAGGCTGCTGGAAAACAGGCATATATCCACAAACTCAAATGAAGGTACTTGTGTATGCTTTTCTGTATGAGAGAAGTCTTTGCTCCTAAAGGAAACCTGAAAAACAACAGTCCAACAACCATCGTCTCTCAGCCAAATTGTTGGCTGTCCAGATGCCACAGGGATGGGTGTAATATTAAAATAGATTACTCTTCCCTACAGGTTCACATTACTAGCAGTAAAGTTCTGGATAAGTACTGTAGTTCCTAACATCTGACTAAACAATCATGAGGTTAGAACACACCACACTCTTTAACAGCCTCTGAAACTCCAACAGTAAATCATTCTCCAGTGCTAACAAAAATTCATGGGCAGGAGCACAATTTGCATGAAGCTACATTTTGTTCTTGGCTCAGAGATGTAATTTAATCAGTCTCCAAGGTTTTAAGATTAGATTTTCAAATGCAGAACTCCTGCCTACCCATTAATTTTGTAGGAACATGTTCTGGTGTCATTCATGGGGTCCCCAACACACAGGATGACAATAATCCCATTATCTAGACTGCAGAGAATGACTAGCTTGGGGAAAATGCACACATTACTGCTCTTCCCAGTTACTGCTTAAAAGAAGTGCTCTGGGGAAGTTTCTGCCTGTCATAAAACCTGATCTACAGAATAGTTGCTCAGAGTGCAGGAACACTGGCTTCCTTAAGTTGGCCTAGCCCGACTTGAAGGGCTGATCCCCAGGAGGCAGTGGCTGCTCACTCTAAAAGCTCATAGTCATTGTCATGACTGCTGAGCTAAACAATGCTTGGGGAGTTGCTTTGCTCTGTCACTGTCATGTCTCCTAACCCTCCGTGCAGAAATCACAACTGGTTACCCCTTCTGCAAATCAGTGAGCATGGCTTGGTTCAGACCACAAACTGGTCTGTTGTAACAGTGTGGGCTTCTGAAGCAACCAAAATGTTCAGTGTCATTTTTCAACACATCCTTGTGAGCCAGCCCTACCTCCATCACAGGACACTATCCCATCTGGTACCAAACATGTGCTTATTGGCAGCTCAGCCTTCCCTGCCTCTATGTGAAGGTCCTGCTGCTGAGGAGTCAGCCCTGTGGCCCTCATGGAATGAAAGCAGCGTGCTAGGTGGACCCCTCTCTCCCAGAAACATGCATGACAAGAGTTTCCCCTCATGTCCTGAAAGAGGACTGCTTTTCTGAGGCCACTGGGCTTGCAAGAGGGAGGAGCAGCCAAGCCAGGATTAGCAATTTACTCAGGTTTACTCAAATGGTAAAGAAATGAATAGCTGAGTATTTGGGCTCCCTTCTCAGGAAACATTAGGAGCCCAGTTCCCAGTGCTGAATTAATTTACTGGGCTGCACTTCAGACAGCATACAAGAACAGACTCTAGCTGGTGGCAACCATTAATATATATGAGAAAAAAGTGGTAGAGGCACTGACAGAGGTGTCCAAAAGTTGAATGCTACTGGACCTTTGTGTGAAAATTTTACACCTGACTAACAGCTATGCTTATACAACAGTAAAAGTGGTTTGCTTTTTAATTTGCCTGCCCGCCTTCGCAACAGCCTGTTGAGGGCCTGGCCAGGAATGTCGTGCATTGTTCTACACCACCTAACAGCTTGTGTGGACATGTGGTATTTCCTATATTGCAACAGGTTATCTCTCAGCCATACTTGCAGACACTTGTCTAGATGGAGAGGGAGCTGTAGCCTTAGGAAGCTTCAAAAGCCAAAGTTTTTAAGAGGCTTACTGTTTTTAAGAATTCACTGTAACCCAGTGAAAAGGAAGGAAGCACAGCTGCAGCTACATCACTTTAATGCGGACACCCAATGGATATTTGCTGCAATCTTTTCCATATATTAAGTAATATTGATGCAAACTACTTTTGTGGCATGCTTGGCTTTGTGAAGAAACTCTCTGCCCTGCATATTTATTTTTATTGTTTTTGTTTTACTTGATACATATGGGAAAAGGCAAGGAATTGTGTCTTCCTTTTACGATTTTATTATTACATTACAATAGGTGAAGCAACAATATTTCTTACAAATCCATTTCTAAGAAGACAAATTTACTCTTGGTTTTAGAAAAAAACCCTGTAAGAAGTTTTGTCTCTGAGAGCAGGAGAAATAGTATGAATATTTATAGCCTTAAAAATATCATTGAGAGGTATTGGGGCAGAATTCAAAAGAGTCAGAGCAGAAGATGACTCATTAATGGCTGTAAATGAAGCAGTTTCCTAGCAATACAGTACTCCAACAGTACTCACTTAGAGCCCCTGATAAGGGATTTTGTTTTTAAAGGCTTGTCCTTTTCTCAAACTATACCATGCTACTCCAAAAAAAATGCCACTCCCTGTAAGATTTGTTTCTGCTGAATCTTTAGCTCATTGCCACTATGACACTGCTGAGCTTGTATTCATACATGAAGGGTAAAGAAACACATCTGCAGAATGCAGTCCCAGCCCACCTTATCTGATTGCTTGAATTCATTTTGCTTCCAGTCTCCATCTGTCATCCAGAATTGCCTGTCTGCAGGCAAATATCCAGGCTAAGCTTGGGTGAAGCTCAAGGAACAGGGCACTTACACACACAGTTTCCTCATGCACTACTGCACCCAAAGCCAACAGCTGTAAGTGGCAAACACCTTGTCTCTGCCACAAAAAACCCCCAACTCTGATAAGGGAGTCTCTCTTCATGTAATGAAGAGCACCTGACTTGTACAGCACACTGTCCAAACCAATAATGTACAGGTCTCACCTGCATTTGAAATCAGAGAAGGAAAATGATATGCTATCATTTTCCATGGGAAATGTTAGCTGGTAGGTGAAAAACCCTTGTCTGGGGTCTGTTTTCTCTGTATCTCTACTGTCACAAAGAAATAGCTTAGACCCTGGACATACAAATCAACCAATCATGGCCTCACCAATCATCAGCAATCAGCAGCAGAAACTCACTGACTGCACGCTCTTACTCAGACAAATTTGAATGAGTGCTTTAAATGTCTTTTATTAAAATGTAAAGTCATTCAGTATCTCTTGACTCTCCAGTGTAATGAGAAGGAATATAGCCATTTAGTGGATTCACCTGCTGTACTGTCATAGAAGTATAAAATCAGAGTAGTTTGCGTTGGCAGGGTCCTTAAAGATCAATAGTTCCAACCCACTTTCCATGGACAGGGGCATCTTTCACTGGACCTGGTTACTCAGAAAGCCTCACCCTTCCTGGCCTTGGAACACTTCCAAGGATAGGGAATCCACAAGCTTTCTGGGCTACAGGTGTCAGTGCCTCCCCACACTCACAGTAAAAAATGTCTTCCTAATACCTAACCTAAAACTACCCTTCTTCAGTTCAAGGAGATTCCCCTTGCCATGTCACTCCACACCCCTGTAAAAAGTCCTTCTCCAACCTTCTTGTAGCCCTCCCTTCAGGCACTGAAAGGTGCTGTAAGGTCTTCCCAAAGCCTTCTCCTCTCCAGGGTGAACAGTCCCCACTCTCTCAGCCTGTCTTCATAGAAGGGGTGCTCCAGCCCAATGATCAACCTAATGGCTCTTCTCTGGACTCATTCCAACATGTCCATATCTTTCTTGTGTTGGGGGCCCCAGAGATGGACAAAGTAGTCCAGGTGGGGCCATCACATGCTGGGGCTCGGCACCCTCTGAATCAACCACCCTGAAACCATCCTAGGGAGCTTAGAAGAGTGAAACTGTTTGACAGGCAAAGCAGTCTTTGGAAGGCTAAGCTTTGAGGAAGCCTGCATTGCCACAGGGGCTTCTGAACTCTTAAAACACTAAGAAAACAGCATCTGCTCCACTTTGGCAAATTTTTTGATCCAGTACTATTCACACTGGCCAATGTGCCCAGAACCACCAAGCTGATGTATTATCTTTTCCTTGCCTACTTCAGGTATAAAGCTAAGGTCTTCATTTTTACTTTCTGAGGTAGACGCTTCATCATACTGCCAGATATTTTGCAGTTTGTTAAAAACCTAAGACTATTTAGCTTTAGCTCTGGCTATGTAGCCGAACGAAAGAAACATTTATTTTTATTCCAACAATAAACAGGTTTTATTCTGCCATCCCACAATGAAGGGTGATTTCTTGCAAAATACTATGTGGTAGAAGTCAGTGGCCATTGGGCACTAGATATAAACTTTGTGAGGTTTTGGTAAATGTTAGAAAATGTTATTTTCAAGTGTTTGGATTGAAGATGTCAATAAGGCTGTGGTACTCTGCATGCTAATGGTTCTTCAGAAACACAGCCTACTTTTTATGTAGCCATTTGAACTTTAAAACAAACATTAATCCCAGACAGCTTATCAGCTACTCTAACCTTCATACTTGATGTTTCTCACACTTGGTAACAGTAAAAAATTCACACTAAAATGCTTGTTGTAACGATACAGCAGCATGTGAACATGACAAACATTTATCAGTGGGCTATAATGAAAAAACGCACAGAATGTAAGTGGGGAAAAAACTCCTTGATCTGATACTCCTCTAATTTGCAATGGGATCTTTTTAATGTGGCTTTGCTTACTGAAAAGTATATGTCTTTTTATGCATTCATTTACACTGCATTTTTCCCCACTCTTCTTTAGCTTTACAACTCGTGTCTGTCCCACTTTTCATCAAAATAAAATCCATTTTCTCTTAAGCTGTTCATTTCTACTCACTCCTGGATGTACACATGAATAGCAAAAGAAGAAATGGCAAAGCACTGACACATCCCCAAATTAAAATGTCAAAGTAGGAAGGCAGAGAAAATCCTTCAGATGTCAGCAGACATCCCTTGTCTTTCCCCCTTTTGTACTCTACATCTAGTGACTTTCATGTCTCTAACTGGAAGTGCTTCTCCATTCCACACTGACATTTCCAAAACACAGGAGAGAAATTCCAGCAATGAGTGGTATCATTGTGACTGGGGAAGCACAAATGTGTGAAATACAGGTCAAACCTGCGCCCTGTCCACTTACGGTGAGTGAAGATGACTTGGTTATTTCTATCTTCCACAAAAAGGCACAATTTTAGTCTTTTTCATTATGTATCTTTTGGAGAATTTTAAACACTTTTTGGCACATCAAGCTCAAAAATAATCTCACACACTCCACATGCATCAATATCAAATCAATAGCAATCAGTTTCCCTTCTGACAGCTCCTCAAACCTTTTTTGGGGCAAAAAAACCACAGAGAAGTGAACTGGCAAAAGGCAGTTCCTGATTCAATGCTGAACTGATAAAGTCCAGCCCCAGAAAGTGAAATCCTAGCCCCAGTGAGTTTGATCGATCAGCATCAGCCAAAATGTAAGTGGAGAAAATACTGATTGCTGCTCACAGGCAGCACTGGGTTGCTGGGAAAGCTGAAGGCTAGGCTCTGATCTGAACATTTTCTTTACAGAATAGACTGAAAATACAACTCTGACGGAGACATATGGCTCTGCAAATGAGTCCAGCCAATTTGCCAGGCTATCTGCCACCTGGAACAGCTCCATTTTGCAAATGCTGGAAGGAGACATCACAGGTTCCTTCTTGACATCTGTGTGACTGTGGCATGGGGGCTGTGGTGACGCTGCTCTGCCCCTCTCCATGTTTCACCTTGTGCCCCAGGCTGGGGTACAAGAAACTTCAAAGGAGGGCAGGATTTCTGAATTTTAACCTGAATAACTCTAAAAGGTCAAATGTCTATTTGACTATGGCTTGTTTTGTCTAGCAAGGTGAGCCCTGACACAAAGTATGGGGGCACTGAACACCTTGGAAAGAAAAATCTCTTGCAGAGTCCATTCCAAACCTTCTGTGTCTTGAATGAAGGGAAGGCATGCCATAGTGCAGCAGAGAGCAGCCCTACCTACAGAGAGCAGAAGTGAGAGTTGAAGGACTGTGTTCAAATAGATTTTTGTAGCTGGTGACAATTAAAACTTTTTAACCTAGCCAACAAACTAGAGATCAAACAGTAAAAGCCTTCTTCTGTCTCAATGCAGCAAAAGCACTCTCCCCTGCAGAAACAAGGCACCAGTCCATCTTTTGGCACTGGTCATCAGTCACATGTAGGGGGCACTTTCCACCAGACAGGAGGATAGGATTTGCATGCTTTGCTATTCATCTGACATCTGCTACACCAGTGCCTTGTTCTGCAAGTGCAGGAATGCCTCTGGTAAAGGACTACTGCATGCTTGCATAAGACATTCAGAGCTAATGAGGACAGCATCCAGCCCTTCTTAAGGACTAAACTGCTTGAAAAGCAAATCTCTAAAATATTTCAAAATCTGCACTCCTTTGACGATTTTAAGTGTTCTTTGATTTTAGACAATAAACATAAGGTACCTCTGTTCTTGTTAGCAGTTTAAAAATGGCCTGTCTCCAAGGTTTACTGGTAAAAATCATAGCCTTTGGCTATCAGAAAACAGATATAAATTGAAAAGGGAAAATTAATTATGAAATCTTTATACCACACTCACACTTCATTCATACTTTAAGGAAAAAAAACACTGGTGTCTGTTTCCTTAAATTTTCTTCCTCTGTGACTCACAGCTTTCAGCTTTGTGTTACTCCAGTTAACAACTTCAATGCTTGTGTTCTGGTGAACATCACTTCCCAGCCCTCCAAGCCCCACTTGAGAGATATTACTTCGTACTTACTTTTGTTTTTTTGGGATCTTGATATTTTCCGGTCTGTTTTTTTTGGTTATTTCCTTCCCATTCTTTAACCATTTGAATCTGAGCGCAGGATACTCTGAAGTGGTTTCGCACCTTAGCACTAGCTTCTGACCCACAGCAGCCTCTTGGTTTTTCATTTCCTTCAATTTGAGGGGCACCGCTAAAGAAATAAAAGAGTGTGCTGGTGATTAGGCCATCCTCAAAAGGGAAAACATCGCTTACTCAAGTTGAGCTAGGCAAGTCATGGAGAGCGAAACCCCAACCAGACTAACAATGCTTCTGCAAAACCCCATGAAAAACAAGGATGTGTACTGTCCTTAAAGCATAAGGGCACATTTAATGACAGCCTACTTTGACCCTTTGGAGCTCTCCTACGACAGTCTTACAACTTGCAAGCCGCAGCGAGAATCAAAGTGCTGCTTCTGAATACAGCATGGAGCACTAACAACATTATTTGATTGTGTGCACCTAGGGACAAGACAGCACACCGTGGCAGGCACCTCTGGTTGGTAACACAGAAAGGCAGAGGGAGGGTATCTTGCTGCTTTACTAATTTCAATTGCTATGAGTCACGGGCTACCCAAAGGCTCCAGGTGCAACTGATCTGACACAGAGTTAAAAGCATAAATATAAGCTCTACAGCCTCCCTCGTCTCAGGGAAAGGCTTTTGCTACAGCCAAACATTATAACCCACATTATACACCTACCTCAAACCTCAGCTTGGCCATATCCTTTCCCTGAGGCAAAAGACAACAGGCTTGGAAGCCCATCAACAGAATCAATATCAATTAAGGGTATTTTGGACCCAGAAGGGGACACTGCATTGAAAAGGCTCAGCCAACACACTTAGGGTTCCAGCTGATGCATCTCAATTTCTACTGTGTTGTAGCAATAACATTTCTTGTATGTGTAAACCTCAAACCATTTCAGGCTTTCTAAGTTATAGACCTCTAATATTACACATGAGTCCTGGTCTTTGAGCACAGGCTTCACAGGAAGATGCAGTCCCTTTGTGAGATGCTACCCTTCATTTGACCCCATGTGCTAGCTGTAAACCAGCCACTTCTGTGCTCCAGTGTATAGGCAAAACACCTATACTTGACCTTGCTTCCCCTGAGGCTTAAGATAACACCTTTACCACACAAACAGGGAGGGCTAATATGGGGTACTGCAGCTGGTCTGCTGATGGGTGATAGCCTGTAAGTCCATCCTCGCTCAGCTGCGCCCTGCCTGAATCTCCAGGGAGTCATTATTGCTGTGCAGTACCTCCAGCTGCAGGGCATTTTGTTTCTTGAACAGTTGTAATATTGTCCAAGGACACAAATGGCCATCCTGGTCAAATGATTCTCCATAAGATGCAGACCAGGAGCACCCAAAGAGACACCAAAAGGTCTCCAACAGAGTCCTGTGCAAGAAAATGTCCTAACAAACTGGACACTCTTGATTATGTTTTGGTATATGTTCCTCGTGCGTTTGTGGGGACTTGCTGATCAGTTGCCCTTAATTATGATTCCAATAAGACAAAAAACAAGCAGCGCCATCACAGCCATAATTATGAGAAGCCTGAATAAAGAACAAATATGCACATGCCCAGTAAGTGTGTGACTGTTGAAGGCAGCAGCATGGCCTGTCCCACACGTAAGGCAGCCTTCCTCACCCCAGGAAAGCCCAGGGAAACACTTAATTCCCTGGAAATTGAGCCCTGAGCGGCATAAACAGTGGTAGTTGGGAAAACGTGGTCTGCAGTGAGTGACCAAATGAAGTGATGCTGCGACACCAGCAGAAGACAGAAGAGGGACAGAGTAGTCTTCCATAATTAAAAAGTGTCTGATTAAGAAGAAAGTGACAACCTTTTCTGTGTTCCTTGGCTGGCGTGGACAACAAGTTTGTGAAAGGAAGCGTTCTAGACATCAGCAAAATGTCTGAGAGGGAGACTTCTCTGGGAATGGCATCCATGGATGTTGTACATGTGGGGTACATGCACAGCTGTCAGGGTGGCATTGTGATGGATCAGGTAAAGGCCCAGCATTTCATGACCAGAAAATCTTTTCATATGTTGGTTTCCATTTTCTCCCACTCCCCCGGATAATTTTGGAAATTTCAGTGTGTTCTCAAAATGCTATGAAAACAATTTTTGATTTTGGAAAAACAAGTGCCCACACACCATCCTGAAACCAATATGTTTAAATACATACACTTTTATAAGTGTGTGTTTGTATATATATATATTCATTTGTATAAGAACACACATAAGTATTGTCTGAATATAAATATTATATTTTTAAAAATAATAATATTTAAAAATTCCAACAAAAATAATTAGCATTAAGTAAGAGCCTTACTACTGAGGCTTGTGCTGACCATTTCATTCTGTCATTAAAGAGTTAAGGTTATAGTCTTTTGTCACTATGTAAGAAAATGAGCTGCAGAGGTTTGAAATACAAAGGCAGTATTTCTCATTTTACCATATTTCACTTGTTATAGTCCTAGTCCATATCTGCATAAATTAAAAGCATAACCACAATTGCAAGGATGAAAATTTTTGTGCTAAAGACTTCAACTAGTTATTGGTTGTTCTTTCAACATAGCAATGTGAAACTGGGAATAAAAGAGAGATGCCATTTTGTTCCTGATTTTTATTTTAATTCAGTATTATCTGCTCAAAATGACTTGCAGATTTTTTCCTCCATCAGAGCTGTCAGTGAAAAAAAGAAAAGTGTTAAATTAATATGCTCAACTCTTGCCATAATTCAGGAGTTACCGGGAAACATAAAAGAGGATTTAATCAATGGCAGTGACCCTCACTAATTCACAGTAACTTGCTGTCCAAGCATGCAGGCTCTCCAGGGAACACAGTAAAAGCTGTTCACAGACATGACAGAAAGGAGATTGTTTCTTTGGGTTTTTTTTATTCTTTTCATTTACACTATGTTTCTTTCCTTTCAGTCGCAGTTTCGCAAAAGTTAATCAGACCTGCCAGGCATATGAGAAAGCTTGTGCTGATAAAACTACAGCATTGTGCACTTGGATCAAGATCAGCTACAGCTTCCACTGTTGCAAGAGGTAACTGACTTTCATCACAGTCTGTGCCAATTCTACAGTGCTGGTAAGACAGGACCTTGTCTGCAGGGTAAAAATGCTTTTAGAAGAGACAAAAATGGTTATAATGATAACTAGACACGGCTCCCCCTGACGCTGCCCTCCCCTTGCCTCTTTACCCCTTCCCCCTTTGTCCTGACAGCATCTCCTGCCAGCTTGGCTACTTTCCACTTCTCCTTGCGGTGCCTGTCACGCAGGACCACTCCTGCCGCTGGCGAGGCTTCTGCCCACTGTCTGAGGCAGGCAGGAACGAGGCAGGAAGGGCAAGGAAAACATTTTCTGCATTTCCTACATGTAGATGGAGGTTGAAATGCCATCAGGGACACAAGGATTTGGTCAAAATGAAAATGGAAGGGAGCCTCACAGCATTTCCTACAGGTCACTTTTTGGGCAGTGCTGTTATGAGCAGCTCTGGTATGGCAGCAGCAGGGCCCTTACACATGCCATCCATCACAGAATGACAAGGGCCAGGGAGCAAAGAAAACAGACAAATCCTGAAGAGAAAAAGCATAAACTGAGTGTGGAACTACCCTGAAAGAGGAGCTGCTTGAATGAAAGATGTGGTGGGGCATCTACTTTATCTGTATTCCTTGTGCCAAAATGCGGTAGGGCCTCATATTTAAGAGTCAATTAGACACACAGAAAGGCACCCAGGCTTTTTACACTACCCAGTCAGGATGTCTCTCTGTGACCCATGGTCCTCCCCTGCTTTGACAGACTTTCTAAGAAAGCAACAAGGGTGGTAACAGTGAGAGAACACAAAGCAGTGGACCCGTAGTGTCAGCAAAAGCCCCACATGGTTGGAAGGGTTTAACAGGCAAAAGCAAGCAAGGTGTTAGATCTTTCCTTATTAAGATGGCTTGAATAGCTGTCATTTTGTTAGCAATTTTTTTCAGAAACTTATGTCTGCTGGCCGGCATAATATCATTGCAGATAAGGAACACGCATTTCCATATTCTCTCTGCAAAAGACTCACTGATAATGTATGACTGCAGATAACTTCTTCTCCCTGGACTTGTGAGTTTGGCAAAGAACATCAATCTCCTCACTTTCAGTATTTGATTGTATAGTTAATCTGCATGGAAGCTCAACACATTGAATAAATTAAACAGGAAACCTGCAAAATATTATCACACAACCACACTCAGCTGAAATTCCATGAGTGGTTGTTTTTATTTCCTTGTCTCTTCTTTCCCTAGGAAGGTGCAAAGCCTTTTGAGAGCCTGAGCACAGGAATGTATTAGGCATGCTTACCAGTAGGCACATGTGCAGAGTTTGCTGCACAAAATTGTGACCAACAGCTTGGTGAGGGGTAATAGAAGCCACCAGAATAACGCTCATTGCCTTGGCCTCAGACTTACTGCCTTTTTTTTTTTTTTTTGCATAATGCTCAAGGCAGGGAAGTAATGCAGGACAAATTATATTATTTCCAAAAGCCTTCTCCCCTTGCATATGAGATTATAATCAAGGTCAGGCTTATCATCAGCAGACCAGGTCTTCTGAATATATAAGCTACACTTTAAAATGTATACTGCTCCGACTTAGACAAAAAGCCTCCCCTCGAAGCCCCCAAAGCCCTAACCAAACAAATAAAACAAAACCCCAAGCCAAACAACAACAAAAATCCACAAACAAACAAATAAAACCCACAAAAATTTGCATTGCATCTCTTGGTTTTAATCTTCCTATTATTCTCTCAGGCAACATTTGAATTTTGAACACTTTTCAAAATCTGCCTACTTCCTGCAAGCATGCTGAGTCTCTGTGCAGATTACCTACATGATAAAACACTGTGGGTAATGATAGGAGATAATCCCAAACAACCAGCTCTCCAAAATACCACAATAACTGAACACAAGCTGAAGGACTGAAAAACCAAACAAATCATTTAGTTACTTAATGGGAATTTATTAATTCTTTTGGAAATACTGCCAGACACATTTCAGCTCTGGGTCTTGATACTTGAATACTTGTGTCTGTTGCTGAAGAGCAAAAGGAAAATGCAAACCTGACATTTGTCTTGAAGTACACATAAAACCAAGATCCACAGAATATCACCCATTCTAGTGATGTTAAAATGAAAATTTTACAAAAATTTTAGGTATTGCAAAGGCCAAAAGAAAGGGGAGCGACAAAGCAATGGCTAGCAACATGGTCAGGAGCCAAGAAATAGAGCAATAGAGAGATACAGCACTACAGCCATGCTCTTTAAACACTGGAACAGCATGGAACCAGCAAATGCCTCTATAAATCAGAGTAACTACTCCCAAAAGCCAGTACAAATCCAACCGCTACTCTGATAACCTGACGGGTTTAGGTATGATGGTACTGAAGTCTCACTTGGTCCTTTCAAAGTAATGCAGCACCAACAAACCCATAGATCTGTACCTAAAATATTTGTTTATTTGGTGTGAGATGCTTTCAAGTGCATGCTATGTCATGCCAGTGTTCCTGGATATTTACTCCTAGCCAAGAAACTGCTCTGTGAGCTTGCATTAATCTTCTCTTTGTTCTCTCTGTCAGAAGCCCAGTAAACCTCTCCAATGAGAGTACCATGGGCCAATTCATAATTTGATCTTGGGAAGGCAGGATTTTCAACAGGACACTGAAAATGGGCATATGGAAGAAGTACTATGCACGCGGAGAAGGTCTCATTCCTGTTCCTCCCTGCCCCACCTCCACTCGACAAGCAAAAAGCATCTCCAGTGGAGTGAAAAAGGATGGTAGTGACAAAACAGCATGTCTAGAAGTATCGTGTCCAGGAGCAAAAGCCTGAGAGCACCCATTTATTCAGTGTAACATGATAGTGACAGGCTGTTCATTCTGCAGACACTCAAGATATCAGTTTCTGAACTTAGGCCTCCTCAGAGACAGGGAACTGTGTTCAAAGCAAAATGTAGGTTTTGCAAGAGAAGCTGGGTGTGAGTGAGTGTCTAACCTAAAGATTATGATTTAAAGGTCAACACTTAATTTATTTACTGATGATCGTGTCTGCAGGAACACACTGCCTGATTACATTAAATACTCTCTCCTCTGATTCTCAGTGCTTCAGCTGACTCCAACTGGCTGCATCCCTGTTAAGCTTTGATCATCCTGTTAGACACTGTCAATATAAAAACCTGATCACACAGACTGAAAATGTGGGACAGTGTAATATCCACAATATGACATCCAACAAGTGATTCAGGGCAAACAGCTCGTAAAGTTGATGGAAGAATCTGCAGGTCCATATTTTACATACGCGAGTGTATCAAAGTGGACTCCAGAATCTTTACTTGAACACTACACTAATATTACAGTAACTCAAAGCACAGAAATGCTGTGCAGGATAAATCCCATGGACTTCAAGGGGACTTGCAAGTACTCAGTAATTAAAATTTTTTTTTCACAAAAAATTTTGATTTAGGAGCTGAATTTCAGGATTGCAGCTTAAAGGAAGTTTGACTCAAGTTGTATGACTTGAAGTCAGATGATAGAAGGAACTGCATTTTGCCACATCATACATACATCTCTTTCTTTGCTCTCCAGTGTAAGAATGTCAACCACTAATTTCTAATTTTGCTTGAAAAAAAGCCATTCAGTAAGTCACGAAACAGAGGGCAGTGCAGCTGATAGAACCACGTAAAAGCAAAGGCTGGAACTACACTGCTAACTTGTCTGGGTCTCAGTCTTCACTTTATGGCCAGAGTTGTAAGGTTCAGCAGATCACTGGACTGAGAAGCATGGAAAACTTAAACTTTAGGTTTCAGCTGTGATACTTGTGTAGCCACATTGGTGTGCCCTAAGATCATGTTGTGAAGAAAAAACCCAAATGAATGGTAAAAATCCAGAGGTTATTTCTCTGCATTAGTGACAAAAATCCAGTTCTTTGGAAACTCCCTTTTTTCCTCCCTCTTTTTGGTAGAATTTGCTTTTTTAAACAGCTTCCTTAGAGCTTAAGACTTTCAATCCCGGGGCCTGAAAGTGCTGCAGCCATCTCCTCCTCTCCCTCTCAAATTTCGTATTCTCTGGCCCCCTCTTCTTCTGCCATCATCTGAAAACACAGAGATTCCTGTGTGTCAAATCCTGTAAGCTTTTCAGACCCTGTGAACTATATTATATTTTGAAACTCTTGTTTTCATCTCCTCTGGCCTCCAGTTGCTTCTCCACCCTTTCAGCGTTTCTCCACCATGCTCTTTCTCTTCACACTGTTCCAGCAAAGCTGGGATTCTCACATGCAAAGGACATGAGTCATTGCTTTGTTCTGATCCCCGTCATAGAGGCCCATTTTTGCTCCTGGTTTACACAGTTTTCTTGGCTTTGTAGCATTTTCTGATTCTGCAGTAGTTCCACTTCACAGACAAAGTGTACCATGCTGCAGCCAATAAATTGCCCAATGCAGATCTATCCATAGCAGGCTTTCACATGTCTAAAAATCTTCCTCCTCCTCCTGAGGCTATGAAAGTCTTAAGGGAAAGAATAACAATACACATCCAGCAACACTGCCAGCACGCTTTTACGTCCCTGGTTAGAGGTATTCCTAATTAAGTATAGCATATTGTCCCTACTCCTCCAGTGAGATCTCAGTCATATATGTATAGGAGAAAAAACCTGCATCAAGCAGAATTTAAAAAACATCAGACAATTTTATAGGCACAGGATTAACATAAACTTTCCCAGTATTATTTTCCATTTTGAACAAGAAAACCAGAAGGACCTCCTGTCCACAAGGATATCTTATTACAAAATGATAAAACACAGAGAGTAGGGAGTGTCATGACAGGTGAAATACAGTGGAAATGGTGGTCAGAAGGCAATTCCCCAAATGTGGAATGAAGGTTACCTTAATAGGTCACCACTAATCACCTCCCCCTGCATGGGTTCACAGAGCTAGAGTCACTGCCACCACCAATAAGGACACATGAGTAATCTGATCTTGGGGATATAACCACTGGAAAGAATAATTAGCATACAGGAAGAACCAAAATGGAATTCCCCAAAACGATTGCCTCCTCAAAGACTCAAACAATCTCCCTCTCACAAAGTTCACACAGAGGCCAGCACTCTTCACAAATTAGATGAGAAAATGTCTGGATATCCCAAGGCACAACTGGAAGTTTAGGAGGTTCATTTGTCTTCTACTGTTCCTCCCTGCAAAGAACCACTCACCCATGTTGAAATTTTGGGGTGGGAATGTGGAAAACCAAAGCTGAAACCTGTCTGCTGGCTTGCTTGACATGAACAGAAAGAAAATCAAATCGCAGAAATGAATTTGGGAAAAACAAGATTAATTGGAGCCTTAAAATGAAGAAGTTGCTGTTTCATTATTGGGTGCATAAAATATTTACAGCAGTGTGAAGAATTTTGAAACTTTCAAGACACTGATTTGCTAATGCACAAATCAAACTTAACACTGTGGGTATGGTTCCTCATTCGCCACTTTCCTTCCCCTCCTCTCATTTAAATTCCTTGTGGTCAGCTCTCCTAGCAATACTCCCTTTCTAGGATTTGTGTGGGCGTTCAGCATAGGCGGTGGAAAGATGTAGGCCTACAAAAACATCTGTGTACTAAAAGACTGCACAGAAAAAACCTCTGGAAAGCAAGGGTAGTTCTTCCACTGCAGCCTCAAATGTTTTCTTAAAAATTTTCTTCTGGTGTTGATCACAGAGCAGAGCATGTGCCAGGCCCATCCCAGCTATATAACACCTGAAAATCCAATGTCCCCTGCCTCTGCCTGCCTGCCTTAAACTCCACCAGATAGAAAAGGAATGGAGGTATTGCTGGTGCCTCCATTCCTACGTCGTTTTGAAATATGACTGCTTTTGTACCTGCACGCTAAAGGAAAAATCACAAGGTCTGATAATTCCTGAAGTGACACACCCACAGCAAAAGGATGTGCTCTTCCCCAGGGGCACAGCACAACTAGTCCAGGTCACTTCAGGTGACAAAAGAAGTGGTCATAACTCGGAAGAGTCTGCTGGAAAAACAAAAAACCTTTTTTATTTATTTTTTTTTTTAACAGAAGGAGAGTGCAAACACTTTAGCCAATGAGACAGAAAACCATTTGCCTCATTTCAGGAACTAGGGAACTGGATACACCCAGGCACTGCACAAAAATCATGAGCTCAAACCCAGCTCAGCGAAAATTTAAACATTGCATCTAACATTATGGAGTTGCACAGTGTGCAGAGAGATCTCATAATGTACCCTTCAATATAATTTACTTCCAACATACTTGAACTCCATATTTATAGTCTGCAGCTATGGCAAAACAGAAATGGAAACTGCAGTGAAAAGGAAGCATTTATGTCACAACTGTTGAAAATGTACATCCTCTCTTCAAATGAAAACTTGAACAAAATTCTTACAAATACTGCTAAATACTTGCAATTGGGAACAGCTTGCAAAAATATATAATTGGAAGTATCTCCATTGGCTAAATTATTATGCAAGATTAGACATCCTTTTAAAGGTCAACCTCCAAAAAATCCATAACCACATGGTAAGTAAAGCATGCAGAAACATGCCATGGTGCAGCAATCACTGGAGGAGGGACAAGGCAAATTATGCACCTCTGAAATGGTTTTTGGACTTAAGACAAAAGTTTAAAAATTATGCAGGGAAAATGACATGGCTCTTAAAAGTATATTCCAGATCAACAGTAGGTGCTGTAATTGCATACCAGGAAATGGGTGTGAATGGTAAGAATGATCCATACAGGAGTGGAATCGTCACACAAATACAGAAAAACTGTGACACAGATCTCCAGGCCATCAAGTCCAGCCTGGAGCTTCTGGTCTATAACAAGGTAGCCCACACTGCCAGGTCAATCGTCTGTCAAGACCTCTCAATGGCCTTAAAATCCCTGAGTACATGAAAAAGACTAAAACATGCATCAAACAGTAATTATTTAACACTCTAACCCTTGTGATTGTGGCCACCGGTAGCTACTATAAAGGAGGAATTACAGCTTTTATTGTAGAAGAGAAACATTCCTTAGGTAGAAGCCACAGGTGAACCTTGTGGAGCAGCTCGAATATATGAAGGGCAGTAAGCAATGTGTACTGAGCCTTATTCCCCAGTCTAGAGTCTCCATTAGCAGAACAGCATTTATATGGTAAATTTTAGTTAAAAAGGAGTTGGAGAATAAATTCCTACTGCTGGCAAAAAGAATACAGACATGGTAAATCAAGTAAAACTCCCTTCCCCCACTACTTTTTTAAACTCACAACTGGTTTTTGTGTGTCACAGTTTTGGATAAAATCACAGCCTGAAAATTGATTATTTCAATTTTCCAGTATCCAGGACTTTATTTTCTATATGATAAGAACTGAAGGCCCAGCACAGAACTAAGGTAAAATTCAGGCCCTGTGAAAATAAAATGCTTTGTCATTGATTCGTTACAGCTAGACTTTCAGCCCAGAAGATGGAGAAATGTGCTACAGTTTTACTGAAGGGAAAAAACAGAGAATTTATCTATATCCAAATTTGCAGAGATCGAATTAAAACATAAGTAAATTACATTTAAACCAATGCAAAGTCTCACTGTGAACACCGATTTAAACTGATTTAAAGCCAATTTATGATTAAACTCACATTAAAATCAATTCCTTCATAAATTATGTTGAATCAATAAACTTCTGGATTAAATTAGTCCTAACAGGTCTTTCTAGAGGCAACACTCTCTCTGCTTCAACAGAATTAAGAAACTTGACTCTAATGACAATGACTTTGTGTGTTAACACTGATACATGCATTCATCATTCAGGGCAGAAAGACATCAATGTGATTATAAACTTCTGCACAAAAGGACTAATCAAACCAGTGTCCCATCCCTTTCTTAACCTCCATTTCATTTCATTCTCGGCGAAAAGACACTTGAGCACAATACAGTCATTTTTCTACTACTGAGCTGGAGATTTTTGTAGATCATCTTCAGTGATTTATCTGTTCCACATAATTTCTATTAGAAGTTTCAGTTTGTGGCCATTAGTGCAACAACAGGAAACTTTTTCTTTGCTTTTACTTCCTATCCAAGCCACCAACTTCAGCCATGGGTCACATGGACTGCATACACACAGCATGCAGCATAAAATGTGCTTTTTTGCTGCTGAAAAATTACTGAAGAGCACTAAGAGAACAACTGCAAGCCAATCTGCAGCAAAGCTGTTTTCACAGAGTTGCACCAGACCACAAACCAGCTCTGTACAGGTTTGGACAGCTGAGCTGCAAGGAAGGCAGCAGTATACATAATCCTTACTAAAACAACATAATAGAAAGTCTCACACTAGAATACCCTGAGACAACTCCCCAGGAAAAAGTCCAGGTTAGGAAAAGCAAGAAGGTTCCCACCCTATGGTGCTGGCGTCACGCTGCAGCTACCCAGCAGATTGCTGATCTATTTCTTGAAGAACCAGAAAAAAAAAAAATTCTCCAGCCTCATCACGTGTGGGTACTGTGCCTCTCTGAAGCTATCTGAAGTAACTTCAAAATATGTTAGACGAGGGGCTGCTCCTTATCAGGCACAGGAGGGATGCTTCCCCAGATGAGATCAAGAATGAAAACAGAGTCAAATCTCCTTTAGGGACGATCTGCATAGTGTTCAAACTAATCCTTACACAGTGCAGTCTTTTCCTTCTTTAATTGGTCTTAAAAAAAGAGGAAAAGAGGAAAAGAGGAAAAAGAAAGTGAAAAGAGGAAAAAGACAGAAGGAAAAAAGAAGGAAAGCAGAAGGAAAACAGAAGGAAAAAAGAAGGAAAAAAGAAGGAAAAAGCAAAAACACAACCCCCTCCAAGCAACAAAAAACCCCAACAACAAAAATCCCCCAAAGACCAGTCTTTCATAAACCAAACAAAACCACATTATCCTAAAAAGATGGTATCATGTCAAGTTCCAATCAAAATTTTCATTGAAAATAACATGTAACAGGCAGAATCCATAACTTTCTCCCCAACTGTGCTGAACTCTAGGGGGTTGCCAATCATTTCTTTTGTGCAGATTTTCTAGAAGACATGAGAATGAAACTCATATTACACAAATAAATCAGAGACAAAAGCTTAATCCTACAAGGGTTTTGAAAAACAGGGGTTTACATGGGAAATTTATGCAATCCCAGCGGCAGAACTGGCAGGTGTATTAAGTTTCCTGTAAGACTCAGTCCTGCAAGGTGACATGACTACAGACAGCAGGGCTGTCTCACACGAAACCCAGTGGCAGGTAGGATTCACTCCTTGGTACTTTGGCTATTTTCTCACAGATTGTTCCACAGCACATGAAACAATAAGCATACCTCTGCTTAGAAATGCTCATTTATTCTCTTTTGTCATGAGCTGTATGATGGTCTGAAGTCCATTGAGCAGACTGGGACTCTCTCTTGGGTCTCATTCACTCTTATGTTTGGGTATCACAACAGCCAGAATATTCCCTTATTAATTACAGTCTGAGATCCTGCCTACACACTGGAGGGAGGATATACCTCTGGGGAAATGCAGCAACACAGGGGCTGAAAACCCCTGTGCTAAACAGACAAAGAAGAGATACACCAAACCACTTCCTGATGGACTGGAACCTGGTTCCAGACATGTCCAAGTGTCCATTTCAGTATTTCCTTCTGCAAAATTTGTCCCACACTGTTAAGTACATAATAATGAAAGCTATGACAATGGAAGCCATAAAAGATTGATGGAAGAAGAACCACAGTAATATCAGAAAACAATGTTCATAAAAAAAGAACATAAAGGATGAGTTCACCACATCTGCTGAAATTTAATATCCTGAGTCCCCCTTCTGGCTGCAAAGGGAATTCTATGTAGGAAGTAACCAAGCTGGACACCATCATTGCAAGAGAAATTGAAACAATTAATAGAGCAAAATGCTCTGTAGATGATAAGCATTCTTCTTTCAGAGTATTAACGCATTCTGAATCTGTCTCCATCTACTGAGAGATGTCATAAAGCCCAACATGACTGAAAAACATATAATAAAAAACCCCAACAGTATAATTACACTGAAAGCCTACCGTATTTTTCCATTTTAATCACTGCTTCTAGAAAGAATTTAAGGCATGCTTTGAACTTTGCAAGACATTATTTCCAGGTCTGATCTTTTTTCCCACTGCTTAGTCCATGGGCTTCATGAATTTCCAGCAGTAAACAAACAGATCAAGGATGAAGGAAAAGCAGTATCAAATTAGTGTTTTCCTGAAGCCTACGAACAATCAAGCTCTTTGCGATGGAGGAAGAGGAAGTGACCACACACTGTGTGTTTAGGGATTCTCATCAACTCTGACATGAGTTGAGAGCGAAGAGAGGGGGGGTCTAAATCCAGCAAATCACCAACAAAGTGCATGGCACCTCCAACTGTAACCTCTGCAGACCTCTCCAGGGTTGACTGAATCCACACCTAACACAGAAAATAGTCATGGAAGCCAAGGTATCCATACCAAGAAAGGCAAATAGCTCCAGGGCCAGGTACCCTCTTTCTCACAATATTTTCATCCCAACCTCTCTCAGTAGATTTAAAAAAAAAAAAAAAAGAAAGAAAAGAGAAGTTTTTAATTTAATTCTTCAGTATTTATCAGTACTCATGAGACGGCATTGTTTTTGGTAATACTGAGATGTTTGACAGCTGTTTATCCCCATGGCTTGTTTCCCCAATCTATACATAATTTAAATAATCAGGAGAAGGCACTGAACTTAAACAACAGGTTTTAACCATCTTTTTCTTTTCTTATACCCCAGTCTTTCTCCAAAAACAAAAACAAATAAAAAGGAGAATGATTGTCACTGGCTTCTAACTCTTATGACACCCTTACTCATAATAAAGCACAGCCCTTATTTTCAATTTGATAACTCAGTTTTCCAAGCTCTGAGGATATTCTGTAAGAACACTATAAATTCTTACATTTTCAATGTTAGGCTGGAAAATAATGTGTTATCTGATGTATTGGTTATCTTATTGATTATTCTGCAGAGGGATAAATAAAGATCAAAATACAGAAAAAGAAAAGGACTTGGCATTAGCTGAATCTACCAGACCCCTAAGAGAGGAGAAAAGCAGAAGTTTTATTAAAACATGTTTTGAATTCACATTCAACACAATCACTAAACAAGTAAGTACTAGGAGTGACTTGATGAGTCACATTTGCAAAGAGGGTCATCACATCCTGAAAAAAGGAAATCACCTCAGTTTTAGGCACAGATTGAGAGAGAAAAATACTTTTTTTCCCCTGTTTTAACTCTTGTTCAGTAATTTCACTATCACTTGGTCATCACATTGAATTAGATGAAAAACACCAAAAAAACCTTTTTGCAATCAGCAAAACAGATGAGTCTAGCATTCAAAAAAGATCTCAGGCAGATGACATTTCTACACATTTAACTTTCCATGTGGGGAAGCTAGTTAGTAGGATGCAATGTGAATTTACAGAACTCTGGTCATTTTATACTCAGCCACCTCAGGCATTGAATTCATATTGACTGGTGTGGCTTAACTGCATTTTAAACTGGAGTATCATGCTAGAAACCACTGACATGAATGGTCCTTCATTCACAATACTGAGTCCAAGTGAATCAGAGAAAGGTATACAGAGTTCTTCACATCATGCAGGCACTCTGCCTAGCAGAACACTTGTACTGGACCCCTTCTTATGAGGTGTGATGTGAAATACTGTAAAACTGGATGGCTAGGCAGGGAGTTGTCCATCAGGGCTAAAATTCAAGAAAATCAGTCTAAGGCAGGCATGTGGGATGTGGGAGGACAGTAAAGCTCAGGAAGAAAAGACATCACCCTTAATAGAAGTCACAGTAGACTTGTGATGGAATAGCTGCACAGGGACTGTTTGGAGTAGGAACAGAAAATAAGGAAAAAACCTCAAAGTCAGCATAGTTTTCTCCCCAAGCCCCAAGATTCATTTCTGTGCAGATCCAAAACCCATATCAAGACATGACAAATGCTGTGTAATGTGACTACTCAACTCTCCCACAAAAGGGTTCTCAGCACAACACTGGTGCATCTGGGTGAGGACCCAATTTCTGGCCATTCTCCTTGCAAACTGTTACCTGATCTTCAGCAGTATTTTTGCACAACCTATCTTAAAGCACTCCTCTTCCACTCCTGACACAAAGGGCTAGTCTCAGTACACCCTGTGGTGAGGAGGGTCCAGACAAGTCCTTTTGTACCCCAAGTGTTCACACAATGCAGGACTGCGGCACAGTGCAGACTGGTGGACAGAGAAGCAAGGGCACGCAGGGGACATTAGTGAGGAATTAATACGAATTTACTGAAGTTGTGCATTTTTCTTGTGTTCATTAAATCCAGTAAAACACTGAAAATGCTTTCCAAATTTGCGTGGCTGTGGTGCAATTCACTCAGAATGGTTCATTTCTGAACAGGAGCCTCCACTCCAGGCCTTCCTACAGTTGAACTTATTCACTTTAAATGTTAATATTTTGAATGCCTTGCCTGGACCATGTGTAGGACTGATCACCTGGAGGGTCTGTGCAAAGCAACCACTTGGCCACAAATTCACGGTTTAGCTGACTAATTTACTCTTTTAGACAAGCCATTGTTTTGGCATAAAAGCCTGATCAACTAAATCCTATCCCTCTCTTAAATGCTTATTCAAAGTTCTGCTATGGCCCATGACATACTGCAAGAGTTCTGGCTCCCAGCTCTAAAATAATTAGTCTGGGGAAATTAAACAGTGCTCTCTGTGCACCTGTGGCTGGCTGTGCTCCCCTGCCTGACAGCGGTGCCCCTCCCACACCAACGCATGCTGGCTGTGAGCACAGCTCCCAGGGCTGCCGTGCCCAGGCTGCAGCCTCCCAGAAACCCATCACGGGGAACGGAGCTATTTCTCATGAAGCTGAATGGAACCACTGGTTTGGCAAAGAAGCTGCTCACGAGGGTCTCTGCTTAGAAGATTTATATTTTAAACAGGCAACAGCTAATATCAGGGGGGAACAGATACATTACCAGCAAGTTATTTCCAAGCAGCTAATAACTGTTTCCCTACCCACCAGATCCTAGGATGCATTTTCAGGTTTAAACATAACATATACATTGTAAATAGCGGAAACATCTGGGGTTTATTGTAACACCACTTTGTTAGCCTTGGGCATTGTACAACTCCCGCAGGCCACGGTTCACCCTTGACCTGCCAAAGACGATTACTGTACTCAGGCAACTTCCCCTGCTCCACAGCTGCTTGCCTTCCCCTCCCCTCCGTCAATACTCACTACTGCTATCATTACAGCTACCATCCTAGAACAGCCAGTCAAAAACTGGGGTTGCCATGGTCACTGCATGGCAACAGCGTGGCTAAGCAGGCGAGGAAAAGACGATGAGGGTGGTCAGTGAAGTCACTTTGCTTGCTAACCCCAGGGGAAGTAGGGCTGCCCAACACCATCTGTATCGACAGCCTTTTTCCTCCCCCCGCAAAGCCACCTTCCTTCTCTGTTCCACTCATCCCACCCTTGTTGTGGGTCAGTCACATCTCAGTGTCCCCCCTTTCCCAACTTTCAGTCTCCCACTGAGCCAAAAATGACCCTGTTCCTCTCCTACTCTTCCTGCAGCCTAATCTCCCAGACATGTCTTGCTCCCCAAGTTCTCTGCTCTCACTCTCTTTTTTTAGCTTTCCACTGAGGACGTCTCTATTCACCCATTTCCCACTGCTTGATGTCCAGCCCCACAAATCCCAGTCCTGTCCCTGCTTCTCCAACACTTCTCCTGTCCCCTTGAACATGGTCCCAAGCTGACTTCTCCCCGCGTTTGGGTAACATCTCATGTGTAATACCACAGAAGCACTGCAGGCTGGGCCTCTGGTATCCCCTGGCTGGGGCTAGAAACTTATGCAGGGCTAATCAGCAAAGGAAAGGCATTTTAAAGCTGTTGGTGCAAGACAGACTGCAAAACTTTTGCTGAACTAATGCAAAGTGTGAATCTAAAGTACTTCAGTTACACTCTGGTGGTGACACACCTTCAGAAATCAGGTGATCTTAATTCTCTCTGGTTTAGAGCTAAAAATAACAAAAAACCCCAAGTGGTGATCCAACATGACTTAATGCCTGCACTTTAGAAGCTCATTTGGATGAGCTTTCCAGGTGTCCCTGCATAAGCAGATCACTGACCACAGACGTTTGCCTTCCAAGCATGCGTAAGCAGTGCTGGTTTTGCCTCCATTTGATTCTCCCTGCTGAATGCCTGAACAAGTGGGTAGGGGAGCAGCGCTCAATAGTTCTGTTCAAAAACACAGCAGAAATAAAATATAACCTGTGTTCCAGCAGCTCTGCCTGCTGAGGAGCAGACCCAGCAGCCTCCCAGCCAAGTCATGACCAGTCGCACCTCCTGCTTACACCTTACAGGGGTGTAACGCCCTCTCATAGGAACCTGCTGTTACAAGAAGCCTTCCTGAGAGGTAACAACCATTTCAGCCACAGAACACACATTTGCAGAGTGCTACAAAGCTTCTCTGGCACCCCTCCTTGATTAAAGCCTACTGACTGATGCTATATCCATCCTGGCCCTGAGAGCTCACATGCTGATTACTGGAGTAGAACCCCTTCTCTCTCCCTTCTCTGCAAAGTAGAGGTAAATTTATGTAAACAAATATCTGAAATGTATTGCCTTTTAAAAGTTTTATTACTCAGTAGTCTGGTAGAATCCTATTTCTTAGGAAAAGTGATATGTAGCATTGTCTTATTATTTTTTTATTTCTGAATTTGTTAAGTTCAATCTACTGATCAATTTAAACATCGTCCTAGAATTATGCTATGGTAAAACAAATGCACATGTAGAGAATAAATGGAATTGATTATCTTCTGGAATAAAAGGCCTTACTAAATGACGTATTTAAATATAACCCCCCCCCAATCCCTCTCTGAAGGAGCACCTGGTAATTCACTTTTTGGATCAAATTGCAACTCCACAAAAACTTTATGACCTCATGTGGTCTTTCCACCCCCACATTCCTACCTAGAAACATTATATACAGCATGCTCCAGGCAAGAACTGAGTTAGAAATGCGGATGGTGATTCTGGGGAAAGAGATATAGCAGACACAGGACAGAAGCAGAGCACTGAGAACATGAGAAATAGACAACTCCTTAAGGAAGGTGCCCTGAAAAGCTTATAGAGGAATTCCTGGTCAAGTGCATATCTTCCCCCCTTTTTTGAAAAACCCTCCACACCCAATAATTTCCCGTGTCAAGCAGGCCCACATGCCCACTCTTCATTTCATCCTCAAGCATATTTTGGCATACATAAAAATGACCATTCGGATCAGACAAAAAGCTAGACTAGCCTAGTATCCCATATTCAGCTACAGCTGATTATGGGTGACAGGAGGAAAAAAAAAGTAACCATTGAAGAACCAAGAAATCATTGGCTGTGATGCCCTTGGACATAGCAAAGCCCTACAGTTCAGCAAGCTGCAGTGGAAGCAGGTACCACTGGGCCAGGTGAGATGCTTGGGAGCCCTTGTGGTGTGATGCAGATTCAAAAGCTGCCTCTCGCTCCTCTGGTGGGGCTTGGAGGTGGACGGAAACCTTTCCAGGCTTCTGGGCAGGACCTGGGTCTGGTGAGGTGGGGCTTTCCACTGGAACAGACTCGAGCACTGCACTCGAGCAGTCTTCCTGGACAGACATGTACTCTGTTGATGGTCAGGAGATGTGCAAACACCGTGGGGGTAATCCTGTCTTATGCTTTTTATCTTATCTACTCCCTGGTTTATAGCCAGCAGTCACCACGGTTTTCCACATGGAAATAGCCTTACAAACTAAGTTCAGTTCTAAGTAGCTCAAGTTGTTCCTTATCCCTCAACTTCAAAGTGATTTACGCTCTTATTTGTGCCTGGAGTCTTTGGCACTGATCTGAAATGAACTGTGTTTTGCCATGAAACCGATAGTGAGAAACATCATGAAATGTGCCATGAAACAAGGCAATTCTGAGGCTGCTTGATATTCCTTTAATCTGTTAAGGGAGTTGTTAACCAACTGCAGCTTTAAAAAAAAAAAAAAAATCAAAGTGAACTCACTCTTTCAGACATTTCTACACTTCCCTGCTGAGCCATGGTAAGATTTCTGCTTTTCCATGAAGAGCCTGTTTCCCCACATTATCAAAAGAAAATGCATTTGTTCCCCTCTATAACATTAATACAGAATTAAAAGGGTTATTGGGAAAATACACTGCTTTCTCACAGTGGCTTTCAGTTCTATTCTTTAAAGACAGCAGTTTTCCAAATTTGTGCCATCCAGCTGTTGGCATATTTCACAGGACCACTCCCCAAGGAGGTTTCTCCAGAAGCTCCGCAATTTTTACAGAACTGTGAGTTAAAAATGGCTTGGAAGGGAAGCCTTTTCTTTACTTGACACTTCCCCAGGGGATAAATACTGTGATGTAGTATAACTACAGGAGGTCTTGAACACTCAAAATTTACTCCCCTCTTGTTGCAGTTGTGATGGGCTGGAGTGCATATGTGTGCACAAGTCCACATATGTGTTTACACTGATATTGCTGTAGCATGACTCTGGGGAAAAAAAAAAGAAGAGTTTGCCTTCTCTTTGTGAAAACTAAGTAGTTTAGAATAGAATGAGTAAAAACTATCACTTTGCTGTTATAATGAGGGTAAGATGAAAAAGATGCCAAAACAATTCCAAACATACAGGTACCCAATTTCCCACATCAGATGAGTCAACTACTAACCTCGACAGCAAATATTAGACATTCAATTATCTTTCTCTGCCTTTTAACTCTAGGCCAGCAGACATGATACAATGCATTATATCAATTTCTTCCAAAAACAGTTTTTGCAGGACAGAAGTCCTTTTGTTATTCTCAGTTTAAATAATTTGCAGTGTGTTTAACTGTATTTTTACCTGGCCCCTTTTGGACTTGCCAAAGGACACCTAGGATGGCCTGCTTAGAGTTTCAAGTATATGGTTAACCATCTGTGTAGGGTGAGAGAAGGAGAAACCTAAACCTAGACCTAGACACACCAGCTAGTTCCACCTACCGGAGTGCTTAGGAAAGTGCTTAAGCTTAAGTCTGCAAATACTCCCAGTGATGTTCAAGGAATTTCAATGCATTCCTTAAAGGTCAACGTGTGTGTAAGTAAGCTGGAAGATCATTTTCCTTTCAGTGCTTAGCTGTGGACACAACAGAGTGAAACACAGACACGGTGCTCCCAGAACTGCCTGTAAGGGGTAAGAGGGATTGGATAAAACTTGCTGCTGGTGATTTTGACCCAAATGCCCAGAGGAAGAAAACCTTTCATCGCTGATTTAAGGGGAAAAAAAGCCACGATGAGCAAGTCAACGACAGGATACCACCTGTAGCAAAATCACCTGTGCATTTGAGAGGAAACATCAGGCAGAGCAGTGGACACCATCTCACCTACCCACTACATGTCCTCCTGCCATTTCATCTCATTTCCATGCTATTTCCCTCCTGTCAGTACCATGGAGGGACCTTCAGGCAAGCTCACCATGGTGGCAATCACTTGGCACAACTTGTCACTGGAGACAAGTCTGACCTTTTGGGAATCAAAAGGGAAACAGACGCTAAGAACTCAAACTAGAGACCCTGGACAGAACAGGAGCTATACAGACCTAGCAGCTTACTTCAGCTTTAATGGCACTTGCATTCAAAGTCAACTTGAAGAAACATCCTGGAAGCCTATAGTGAACCATGAGAAGCATTTAAAAATCCACACCAGGACTAAGTAATCCTCAGCCATCTTTGGTGTCCTGGGAATCTGTCTTTGCAGCTCCTCTCAAGAGGAAGCAATGCCACTGGCAGCAATTAATTCCATACCTTTAAAACAAAATGCCTAAATGAAGCTACTTCTCTCTCAACAGCTCTTAGAAATTATACCCCCTCCCTTGCTCTTTTTTTGTGGACAGCAGCGAAGATGACATCCCCTTAACAACAAGGTCTGCCTTCATCCTGCTGTTAGGTACAACTCATACTGCAGCCAAAGAATCGGTTTCCCTCATGCAATCTGCCTGGAAATTCAATTGTTCCCGGCCTGGAAACTGGCCTGATTATTGTTATCAGCTTCTAAGGGTCAGGTGGGAGCTAGAGGAGGGATGAGAGAAGACAGCAAATTTGGGGATGGAAGCAAGAACAATGTCTGCTGAGACCAACGCATTCTGGCATTTATGGAACTAACATGAGCCTCCAAGGGGACCTTGCAGCTAGGATGAGGGATGATGGTAGCATGGTCCCTGCAAAGAGGCTCCTCACCAAGGTGAGGTGGTCTTCACTGTAAGTGTGAGGACAGAGTGGGATGAGAGACATCCTCACTCACACATGGGAAAAATAACCAAGGCATATCAATGCCAAATAATCCAGGAATGGACCTGAGTTAATGAGACAGTTATCTATTTTACAGCCCTCTCTCTGACCTTATTTCAAAATCCTCCCTGCTCTGGCATCAGATTGCTGTTATTGCTCTGAAATAGTTTTCCAATTTCTCACCTTGCAGAAATTGCACTTCACAAAGCCAGGAAAACCTGTGCTTATCATCAATTTCAGTCTGGTTGATAATCAGTTTATTCTTTTCCACAGTTAATCTTACCATCCAGCATTTACACTTAGCCTTTTGTATGCTTGCAGTACCTTCTTACATGCCACGAGCAACATGCTTAAGTAAAAGTTGCATTTAAATCAATATGTACCAAGATAAAAAAGATTAGGCTAGGACTGCTGGAATCGACAACACTAAGTCTGGCAATAACTTGCTCAGAATGTCTGCCAGACTAGAAGCTTGTAACGGAAAAAAAAACCCTCACCCAGTAATTTCTGCATTCATCTCATAGCTTTTGGCTGAACGATAGCCCATCTTTCAAAAATTATGCCAGTCCTCATCTCAGATGCTATGAGGGACAGAAATCCTCCACATGCCCAGGCAAGTTCTCCCTCTGCACAACTGCCTTGACTTTTAAAAGCACTGCCTTTTAACTAACCCCACAAGTGCACTGGCAGCTGCATTCATCCTCTAGAGCCTGACAGAGAACACACTCATTACAGAGCAGTTTGTACTTTTGCATTTCCAGTCCACTCTTTCCAAGAACAGGGTCAACTAGCAGTTACTATGTTTTAAGGTTTGTTTTTCAAAGGCTTAGCTAACTTGCCCTAACGTAACTTCTCTTGAGATGATCAGGACACTGCTCTAAAGCTGTCATGGATCATTGCAGACATACAGCAGAGGCCAGAAACAAGAAGGAGGCACTGGCTGCCCTGGGACACCAGTTTTTACAGGTCACATTGTTCCCATTGGAATGGGGAAGCTCTGCATGAGAGGTTTCTCTCGTTCTTGCAAAGGTACATGCTGCCCTTGGAAGGAGCCTGGTAGAAAACCGTACTAATAAGACCTTTTCTCTGAGGGTCTCTCAAATCCTGCCAGTGACTCTCCCTGGACCTGCAGGTCTGGCACAATGGCACAACTGACATCTTCTCCAATGCCCTTCATCCTGTATTCACCCTGTGGAAGCAGCTCATGCCATAGGGCTGGCTGCATAGTTCCAGTGGGACAGCAATGTGCCTGCTACCTAATAAGACCCTTCGTCTTTCTATTTCCCCTGCAGCAGACATACCAGCAATGCACAGTGCCCTCCAGGAAACTTGTTTTCACAAAGGGAAAGGAATCTTTTTGACATTAAAAAAAAAAAAAAATGGGTAAGTGACAGGTTTGTGATACCTGTATGTTATGGCCATGTGTTAGAAGCCAGGGTGGTTTGAAGAGAGAGGTTAGACTGAGAGTCAGGAGACTCTGGTTTCTGTGATCAGACTGTGATCTGTCGTGACCTTGGACATGCAAAGACTGTATGATCCTAGGCAATGGGTGCTTGTTCCACAGAAGGTGGTTTGAAGGACGGCTAGAATAGAACTCAACGACTGTGATGACACAGACATCACCAGTTTATTTGGTGCAGTTCAAGAGGACATGCAAAAATATATTCACAGAATAACAGGGCCACCCATTCCAAATGTAATACAGTAACGCAGCAGTTTTCATTGCTGTTTCGTTTACAGGTGCAATATGGCACTGATAGAACAGCCCCCTTTTTCTCTTTTCTGAGTCCAGTGGACTGCCCCAAAGGAAAACTGAATAGTAGAAGCCAACTAAGTCATCACTAAATCCCACTAAAATATCACACCTGCATGTGCTCACACACATACACACACACACACACATACACATCAAATCTCCAGAACTGAATTTAGAATTCAACTCTTCTGGCAGTAATGGCAGTGATAACAACCCCTATCTATCACCTCTGCAACTGGATGTTACTAGGGTCTCTGTTTAGTCACCTTAAGTATGCATTCATGCTTCTGTAGCTGTCTTCAAAGGGATTAACCGTTAGCCATAGGACATGGCATGTGGTTGACTCAAGGGTGAAATGAAAGCTGTTAATGCAGGAGAAAGGCATTAAGCAAGGCTCAGCCTGAGTCCATGCCTGAATGCCAAGCCCAAACTCCCTGACCTGGATTCCCCCTGCTTACAGAGGTGGAAGGACCATCACCTCAGAAAACCTGAGGAAGAGATGCACAGAGAGACTGAGTAAAGGCTCCCAAGTGAACTGTCACAAAGCAGATTAATATCTCCCTCTTCCTCCCTGACCTGTGAAGCCTGTGGACTTGGTTGTCAGAGCTAGGATTCAAATGGCCCATAGTGAACAAACTACATAACACGGTCAATTTCTCCCCAAATCTAATGCTGCCACAGAAAATTACACAACCAGAAACGCAAAACCAGACACAAGCAGTATTCTGTGCATAAATGAAAAAATAGCAGTTACCCAAGACAGGAGGTTATGTTAAAGATCTCTATCGGTCCCTTATGAAATATCTTGTTTTACTTTTCCTTTATTGTTTTTTATTCTTCGTTAACAGATATAGAGCAGATAGGAGGGACAGGAAGAAGTGGAAAAAAGGAAGGAGAAGGATGGAGGGATAACAGAGAAGAAAGAAAGATGGAGAAAAGAAAGGAGGGAGAAAGAAAAGGATGGAAGAAGGAGGCAAAGGGATGCATAAAAGGACAGCAGGACGGATAGAAAGGAGGATGGGAAGAAAGAAGGGAAGGAGAAAAAGGACAAAGGATGGAAGAAGAGAGGGATAGAGGAAGTGTGGTAGGAAAGAAAGAAGTGAGAGAATGAATGAAAAGACAAGAAAAGCATCCCTGTGACCTCACACTAGACGATTTAATGCTCATATTGCATGAGATCAGAGCAGAGTGTTTCTCAGGGCCAAAGTCTCCCTCACAGCTTCTCTACCTGTTTACCGCACATGCACTGACCCTCAGCACAACACAACAGCCTTAACAACCCCTGCTTGAACCATCCTCTGATACTGGTGAAGCACCCACAACGCCAAAGGACTGAAGAACATCCTCACAGCGGATGCCTCCCCCACGGCTCAGCACGAGGGCCGCGGAGGGAAGGCGCGGGGGCTGCGGGTCCGTCCCGCTGCGGAGCTCCGCGGGCAGCAGCGCTCCCGCCGCACCCCCTCGCGGCCGCCGCGGGCACCGGCAGCAAAACCCGCACCCCTCCTCCGGCGCCGCTTCCCTTCCCCGCAGGTCACCAACGGCTCTTTCCCCCTTTCACTGTTAGTTCGATTGTTTTCTTTATTTTTAAAGCAGCACTTTCACAGCCGCCTCCGCACGCAAGCACAGCAATCCGTCTCTTCTCACGGCTGCGCTGCCCCTGCTGCGCCGCCGCAGCGCCGGCACCGGCATCGTAACTTTTCCGATAAAAGCCTGCCGCTGTAGATTTTCTAGACCTGCAACAAGACCCCCTCCCCCGCCGAACCCAGGACTCCGTGTACTTGAGGGAGCAACTGAGGGTTAACTCAAACACCTCAAGCACATTCGAGCAGCTCTTTGCACGACCAGAATGACTCATACAAAATACTGACACTTGGTTTGTTTTCTTGTATCATAACGGAACACGATAAACTATCAGTACTGTTAAAGGCACATTCACTCTTGTTACTTTTGGAATGTTAGCAAAACACTGATTTGGTAAGAATTCATAGCATTTCCAGATCCTGACACTCTGAGACAATTGTTCTTCACTGTTTTGCTTTTGGTTATAAGCACCTGCCTCAAAGGGCTATCAGATGCTTACACATAGACTGAAAGGGGGGAGGCAGGGGAGGAGAGATGCTTGGAAGAAAGTTTTCCACAGCTCTGCATTTAACTCGCCTTACTTTAAGGATGACCAATTGATACTTAAGAGCTTAAAGTAGCATGTGTTGTCAAGGATGCTCAGTAGCTTCTCTTGTGATTTTTGTGGCTAGACATTCACAAATCAAGCACCCAAAAAGTTTTTGTGAAAACTCAGTGGCTTTGATTCAAAAATGAGCTTCCCCAAATAGTGAGTGCTGAAGTATTCTGAAATATCAACTGCATAGGATCTTTTTTTCTTTTTTTACTTATGAGTGCTGTTTCAAACTCTTTCATTCAACCTTTTTCCCCCCTTCCTTTTCCAGTTACTGCCTTTCCAGAAATCTGAGAAGCCCACAATTACAAATAGACAAACTCAGATTTAAGAGTTCGCTCGCAAGCTTTGCCAGAAAATTGAAGTTTTAAAATCCATGCATAGCTTAGCAGGCTTTGGCATATCTACACAAAAGATAAAAATTTTGCTCAGCCATCCCCAGCCATCAATATTTGCACAAAGTTCAAAACAGTTTCTGGATTTATTTCACATGGGGAATGTCTTTCTATACACATGCAGTATTTACCGTACAACTGTACTGGTATGTTCTTACCATTCTGTTTGCATTCCCATGGCTGCAGTCAAGTAGTACTTGTAGTGTTAATTCAAAAAAGTTTGAATGGTGACTAATCTCATTTATTCAAAAAAACATGAACGCACTCGCATGCTTTTTAAAGGATTCACACTCAAAATTGCTCTGAAGATTGTGTGGAATGTTTGGAGAATCCAGGCATTGCACACAGGTAGAGAGGCTTTCCTCACAGAAAAATGTACAAGCATACCAGCAGCACATAAATATTTTCGACTGGAAACACTAAAAGAAGTTGCCACTCCTTCTAAGCAACAGTTTACCTCTAGAAGTGGACAGGTTTTGCCAGAAATCACAGCTTTCATTTCATCTCCCAAACTTGTCTTCATGTTAAAACAGTGATCTGTCTTCTGATATCTCTTTATGAATATTGAATATCAACTTAAACTTAGCAAGCCTCAGACTGAGCTCTAATCCTCACAACCAGCCCTCACCTGCAACTTGGTCTTTAATACGATCAAAACCATTTCTTCCTCTGGCAACCAAGCCTGCTACCAGGATACAGTCAAAGGTTCTGCTCAGCCACACTAATCTCATCTGAACTTTGTGCTGTTTATTCTATCAAGCAGTCTCCAAACTCTGACATTTTATCTAATTCTAAATTAAACCCACCAGGAGATACTTATTTTCTATGTCAATGACCGCAGCCTCTCTACTCTGGGCTCTGTTAAGTGCAGATGTGTTCAGAACAACACTGCTGTCTGCAGCGAGGTCACTTCACTGGAATGATGATTGAGACCCATTTGATGCCCTTCCCTCTTCCTTCTCAGTGTTTTGGCACCAGATGCTTGTGAAGCCTTGCTCTTCTTACCACTAGAGAGTGGCTGACAAAAGCCAAGGCCAGAGTTCGCAGCGCTGTCAAGTCTGCACACATCAAGGTGTTTTCTTTAGAAGTACTCCACATCTTCTCACACTTCGTCCTTTCAAGCCCAGCAACCTTGCCCTAGTCTTCTCTGCTAAGCAGAACCACCTGAAAACTCACATTCCCCGAGATGTCCGGAAACACTTGACAAAGAGGCTGGGCAGCTGATATGCTGATACCCCACATTACTGACAAACACACAGCTTCCACAGAGGGATTTTTCCAGGGCTGACTCTCACTGCACTAGCCCCATGTTATGCAGTCCAGCATTAAGGCTGGGCAGGCAGAAGGTTGGGCTGACACAGGTTCAAGGGCCTAAGCCCTCGTGCTCCTGCTCTAACAGCACCCTAAGTCAGGAGCAGTGCCTCTGTGAGGGGCAAGTCTGGAGACCTTGATTCCCAACCTCAGCTTTCCTGCATAGGCTTTCTCTGCCCAGGCTGGATGTATTTTCTGTGTGCTGGCAATGCCCTAGGAAGCCCTGCTGGCAGATTTGTTGAGCCTGTCTGCACACTCAGTTGGCATAGCAGTTCAGTGATAAAACTTGGAGAAAAGTCCGTTTATAATACTCTCTCTTCAGTTTTCCATCCCTTGTATTTATCATGGTCCAGAGTGCCCTGCTAAAGGAAGATATAATCCCTCCAGGCTTGACACAAGCCAGACAACATCAGTTTATTCAAGACCACTTGTAGCGAGGGAGAGTAAATGTTCTAAATAATTTTAACGAAAAAGAAACCATAGCAACATAGACCTCCTCAAACGTTTTTAATGGAGCCCAGACTTCACCTGGGCAATGGAAAACATGAAGATTTTTTTGTGTTACCACTGTGCAGGTGAGCAGAGAAGGCCAAACCTCCTTCTTCTTTTTTTTCCAATAACTAACTTTGTTCTCCGATAGCAATTCTGGAGATTCTGGCTAAGTTGCGACAGAATATGAAACATTTTTTCATACCCTTTCTTCCCAACTGACAAAACTGAAAATTTACCCATGCTTCCAGACCCAGAATTGATGTGCGTATGATATACTTTGCCAGCCAAAAGCAAAGTAAGTTGCAAGAAGCTATGGTCAGAAAAAACTGCACTAAGCAAAAACCTGAACACCTCCTAAGGACTCCAGTGCTAGTGTCAGAGCTTAAAACTGAGGACAGTCTGCAAGCCACTCTTCTTCACAAGGAAGACCGTAAGTGGATGAAAACTCCTCATAGAAAAGAACACAACAGAGAAATTACAATTCTTGACATAATTCAACTAAAGAAAGGAGGTAACTAAAAGCAAAACTGCTGCAGAACCTCTCAGGCTGCACACCCTAAACACAGCAAATGACAACAGATATGGCTGCAAAACTGTATTAGCGAAAAGGAAAACTGTCGAAAGTCTTCCTTTCCCATCAAAGTCAGAAGGTCTTCATACTGTCCTCAGTAAGTACTGTTAATCAACATGAGTAGACTAGTAATTAATTCAAGCTCTAATGTGCTTGAACAGAAAGAATAAAAGCCCATGGCATGAAATGCAAAATTGCTCTCTTGCTACATTTTGCATCAGTCTTTCTGCTCTTTCTCTTCTAATTATCAGTTCTAGTTCTAAATGCCCCTCAAACCAGATAATACCCTTAAGTAACAGATTAGATAAAATCTGTTACATTTCCAGTGTGACATTATCTGATTTTGAGTCAAATTTATAGTGATGCGTTATGATGTATTTCATTTTCCCATTAGACAGACTACATGGATTAGCTACACATGTGAGCTATCCTGCCACATACACTCATCTTGGAAGGAATGGGATTTTTATTACATAAGATAGAAGAATGCTCAGTTCTTGCCCACACAGGAAACTTTTGACTAGTAATGTCAGGTATGGATGAAGGCGGTACTCTTTCATACCTATAAAAACATACTGGTGCTTTGCAGACCTGAGGTAAGCACTTGCCAGAAAACTGGATTATTTCTGGTTTAAACACTGGCATATTTTGGTTTAGTAGAGACTTAGCCTTCTGGAGTTTTAGCAAAGCCTTAGGAGCTGGCATGATCTGAATTCTGCCTTGATGAACCTCAACCTACATTTGCTACCCTTCAGATTTTCAGGTGAAACACTCACCACGGCAGACATAATCCAACCACCAGAAGTGAGACTCAACCAACACTTAGATACCCAAACTTTAGGTGCTATTTACCTGCATGGATTTTTCGGTTATTCTAGCTCACTTCTACAGAGAAAGAAGACCATCTTCCCAACAATCTCTGCCTAGTTTAGACGTTGACTTGGTTGGATTACTCAAAAAAATGCCCTCTGGTTCTCAGCTCCTTTCACTACTCCATCAGCAACCTGCTCCACTGGAAAAGGAAAACTGCACAACAGGACACAGAAAGCTCTCCTACATGAATGGGATGGGATGCTATAGAACTCTGAGGTGCACAGTGAGAAAATGGGCCTCCTTGGCAGATCTTTCCTATCACAAATTGTCCCACTTGTCACTGTCTTCCTGTTTTCTGTCAGCCACAAAAACAAACAAAAAAACCCCCAAACACTTCAGACAGCCCAGCTGTGGCCGATAAGTTTGCCAGAGGTTTTAATGTTTTAATGCCAGAGATGGTTAGTTTTAGCAGGAGATGCTCGCATAGTGTAACATCATTATAAAAATCCAGTGAAAGAGAAAAAGAAGATCAAAAGAAGTGTTAGTCTCTATCTTGGCATAACAAGCGAAACCTCCCCTGCTGTACCTGAAACTTGTTTACAGCCACTGCTGAGCAGAAGCTGAGTGAGCTGTGTCTCCTAACACAGAGAGGGTGCATTGGGCAGTGCTAGTTTGTAAAGATTAGTAGCCCAAAGGGATATCTGCTGCTGCTGAATCACACACATCCTCCCTGAGGGCTGATGACTGAGGTCTAGAGCAGCACTGTGTTGGCCATGATGCACTAAGCAAAATTAATGTAGGTATATTTAGAAAGCTTTACCCTACTGGGCTTTATGTTAATTTGGCTGTTTGGAGAGGAACACAACACAAAGGGGGGAAAAAACCCCCCAACCAACCAAAAAACCCAAAACCAAACCACAAGCAATTGACTGCTTTTCTCATGCTTCTTTTAAAACAATTTCTCACAAGACCCCAAAGAATTCAAAGAAATTGGTGAACAGTAGCTGCAGCTACACATTGCTGCTGCAAAAAGCTAAGGGTATCCATAGACACTGCTAGGTTTTCTGATAAACTAGGTGGCATAACACAAGGGCTCTAGGAAAAGCATCATGCACTCATACGTGTTTGTACTGCACTAGGAGCCTTGATCCTGACTGGGGCATTCGGCTGACAGGGATAAGTAACTATGGCGAGTGGGGCAGCACGCTCAGCTCTGGCCCTTCCTTTGGGTCCTGCTTCTGGACACCTACGGAGGACAAGGGTATCACTGGCATGAATTCTTGTGCTTAATACTGAGGAGGCATAAGAGCACAACACGTGCTGCTTAGTGAGCGAAATGTCCTCTCTGATCATCCCTGAGTAAATAGCTGCAAGTTTAGACAAAATACCCCATATGAAAGTTGGTCATCTGTTCAACTACGCTAAGGAAGGGAAAGGAAGGGACAGAAAATGTGTTTTGTAATAGGAGAGATAGTCTCACGCCCTCCAAAAAATGGAGGGGGGGGGGGGAAATATGAAGAAAGCAACAGCTGACCGAGAGCCTCTCAGGATTTCGGGGCCAGCGGGAGGGAAATAGGGCAGCAGACCGAACCACGGTCGGACAGCCGAGGAGCTCCCGGCAGCGCCGCCGCCCCCGCCGCTCCGAGAGCTCGGCGAGCAGCCGCCGCGGGGCGCGGAGGTTCCGCCGGGCCGGGCAGGCGGCGGCGGGCGCCGGGGATGTGTCCGCTGCGTGCGGACCCGCGGCCGCGGAGGGTCCGCGCGGGGTGGCCCCCGCACCTGCCGATGGGCTTACCTGTGGTGGACCCGGGCGCCTCGCCCTCCTCCGGCGGAGTTGGCTTCTTGCCGGGCCCCTTGCCTTTCCTGCCCTTCCTGCCGTTGCCGGCTTTTTTCTTCTCGGCCATCCCGGCTCCGGCCGGCACCGCGCTCCCCGCTGCCGCCGCCATCCCCGCGGTCACCCCCTCTGCCGCCACCGCCGCCTCTGTCGGCTCCCGGAGCGCTCGAGGCTCCAGCATCGCTCTTGCCTGCCGCCTGGGACTTGCAGCCGCGAGTTCCTTGGAAGTTTTTGGAAACTCCTCTTCGGGCCTTTTTTTTTTCCCTTCACCCCCCTCCCTCCTTCTCCACCCCTTTTTTTTTTTTTTTTTTT